>NC_073696.1:176383824-176706324 GCF_029784165.1 Wyeomyia smithii | reverse complement strand
TATTGAACACGGTGTAGGGCTCATTTTCAATGACACAGCACCCGTTTTTTTTTTCAGCAGCTTCGTGTAAAGTTAGCGGAAACACCCTCTAAAACACTTTGCTTGCTTACATCGTGATTTGAAAAATTCTCGCGTAATTTTTCAAACGGACCTAAGTAACAATGAGCGATTCTCTCCTCTCTCACACTTTTTCGCTGTAGCATCATTATAAAAGCTATCAACGATTTCTTGGCACAGATCGAAAGATTGTTATGTTGCCTAGCTTACTAGGATGCAAAGAGTATCATTAAATATGTAAAAATAACTAAGTTATTAATCAAAGAGAAAGTAAACAAAGAGAGTCTCTCACTGTTACTCAGGTCCTTTTGAAAAATTACGCGAGAATTATCAAAGATGACTAGAGCCAGATTCGTGACTCTTGCCGTATGCAGCGGGGCTGCGCGGGAGAAAAGTCAAACTACATTGTAAACTGTGATGACGACAAGGTCATAATATGGATGGAAGAACGTGAAGTAATTTCTTCATTATCCTTGTACTTTCGTTCGCATCAAACGGACTATGTACATACGATAAGCTGATTTTGCTAATAATAACAGTTTTATGCGTATTTATATCATCAGTTGCCAGCACTAACCGTTGTGAAGGTAGTAGTGTCCAAAATGTAAGAAGAACTTGGAAGTCATCAATCTTGCTCTAGTCATCATTGAAATTATGCACCTTGTACGTTTCCAACCCATATGGTTTCTTGGCCCTCCGGAAGAAACTTTGCGAAATATTTTTTTTTTTTTTGGCCAAGCCCACGTCGAAATTTTCGGATTCCGCTTGAAAGCTATAATGAACGCTCTCATTTTTTTATCTCGACCAGAATCTCATTGACAACTGCAAAACTGAGCGCGCTATTAACAAACATTCTAACAACAAACTGGACGAATTTTGGATAATTCTGGTAAAATATGAAAAAGATTACGCATGGTTTGAAGTGTTTAAAGTGTTAGCTACAAGCGGGAATACTATTCAGAATTGTATTGAGAAAGTAAACAAAGAGAGTCTCTCACTGTTACTCAGGTCCTTTTGAAAAATTACGCGAGAATTATCAAAGATGACTAGAGCCAGATTCGTGACTCTTGCCGTATGCAGCGGGGCTGCGCGGGAGAAAAGTCAAACTACATTGTAAACTGTGATAACGACAAGGTCATAATATGGATGGAAGAACGTGAAGTAATTTCTTCATTATCCTTGTACTTTCATTCGCATCAAACGGACTATGTACATACGATAAGCTGATTTTGCTAATAATAACAGTTTTATGCGTATTTATATCATCAGTTGCCAGCACTAACCGTTGTGAAGGTAGTAGTGTCCAAAATGTAAGAAGAACTTGGGAGTCATCAATCTTGCTCTAGTCATCATTGAAATTATGCACCTTGTACGTTTCCAACCCGGATGGTTTCTTAGCCCTCCGGAAGAAACTTTGCGAAATATTTTTTTTTTTGGCCAAGCCCACGTCGAAATTTTCGGATTCCGCTTGAAAGCTATAATGAACGCTCTCATTTTTTTATCTCGCCCAGAATCTCATTGACAACTGCAAAACTGAGCGCGCTATTAACAAACATTCTAACAACAAACTGGACGAATTTTGGATAATTCTGGTAAAATATGAAAAAGATTACGCATGGTTTGAAGTGTTTAAAGTGTTAGCTACAAGCGGGAATACTATTCAGAATTGTTACTAAACAGTAGACCGCGGGGTCTGTGTATAATGAATAGAAGATTCAGAATGTAACATCTTTGCTTTGCTTCGCTGAGTACTGTTTTTCAAATCCGGGACACAATGCTCACTGCGAGCATGTTTTTTCTCAAGTGAAGCGACAAGAAAAATCGATTAGTCGATGAAACCCTCAGACGATTTTTGAGTTCAATTTGAAACAGTAGACGTGTGCGGGATTTTTGTGAACATCTACTTCTAAAGTATTTCAAAGTTACTTGACATAATAATTGTTCGAGAAATAAGTTTCCTTCATCTATATCTATCACTGCAGTTTTACTATCTATGATTTTGCCGAAGACATCATTTCAAATCAAACGCACATTTTTTCAATTCTGCAAATAAACCAGTGCCGATAACATTGACATTATAATGGCCCAATGGACAACACGCACTTTGGCTGTGAAGTTGATAAACATTATCCGACGCGCACTTGTGCCTCTCAATGCGTCAGGTATGACGTTTATATGAGTTTCACTTTCTATGCGGTCACAACAAGCAGAAAGAGACAGGCTCCTAAAGCCGCCAACCGTACCGTTTCCACACGCGTGACACATCCGTTTTACTGTAATAATAGCACAAAAGAAAATCGCCCTTAATTGATCATCGAGCACGAGTAGCAAAGAATTGCATCAATTCACCGTTTCTTTTCAATGCATTTGAGGTCCTCAGGTAGGGCACGAAATGGTATCACAGTTTTCAATGAAGATTGACTCTTTTAGAAGCGGTTGAAAGAAACAGTTTCGACATCATATTCTTTGTATGGTTTGCTAAAGCAAACAGTTGATAATAAGAAGGACTCACAGAGAGTAATAATTCTATTTGAGTATAATTTGCCACATGCATTAAGATAACACTGTTGCATCCTTGTTCTGTATAGACAATCCTACCGTGTCGTCGCCTCGACTGCAGGACAAGAACAAAATTACTTTTGCCTAACTTGAGACCCCTCTTTTAATTTTTGTTGCAATTTTTTTACGTTTACACATCGGTTCTTAGCACGGGACACAAGGTGATAAGAGCACGTGCCTTTTGTTGGCTTTTCCCACGGTCCGCTATTGTTCAGCCGGTTCGGCTGGCTGCTCAGTTACGCCAAATTGGCACTTTATGGAGTTGCAATGCAACATGACGAGACCAAGCGGGCAGGCTCACTTGTTTTAATTAAACGGAAAATTGCTTGACTGGCTTGCGAAGATCCTGACGAGCCCAGTACCGTTAAATATTGAAGGTCACCACAGGTATGAGCGGAAGAAGAAAGTTCTTTTTTGCATTGTGCATATGTAATTTGTAGATTTGATAATTGGCTTGTAACGGCTAGGAGAACATGTATTACAGGTTTTGAACGTTAATTGTATATAATGTGTACCGTTACGTATCCTTCGCGTTCAACGATGCTCCGGCTGCAGTTCAACCGTGGGAAAATTTGTTTTCTGTGGCTGATACCGTTTTTACACTAATGTGAATTTTAGAGCAGCTGGGATATCGATCATTGATACGATAAGTAATTGCAATATGTGTTTAACATTTTTATACATATCATTAGTACATTAAAAACTGTGGAAATCAAACTAGGGTACGAAGACAAAAATCAAAGGCCACATTTTATAATCATACTACTACTAAATTATTGCGATATTTTTTTCTTGGGTCTCTCCGGAATAAATAATTTACATTTAAGTAACATTATTTCGATATATTTTAAATTAATTTTTGTTCAATAATATTTTTATATATTTTTTATTATGTTAACTATCGGACATAGAATGTGCATGTATCTTAGTTACCTCGAATTAAGTATTCTATCATTTATTTTTCCTCGATTCAGATTATTCATATTTTAGTTAATTATGTTGGCGGTAAAGCTTATTTTACTAAGCTAGTCCGAAATTACCCCTAATGCAGAATATATATGGCTCAAAGAACTAAATACAATTCTATTTTTGGCAACAAAAACAAACAAAAAACTGTCTGAAACTGCCAAATCTTTATAACGGTGATTCTTAAAAACAGATCATTATAATAAGATTTAAAGTTCTCATATGTTCAATAATAGCGCAGCATGCATTTCTCAAAAACAAAACTAACGGGAAATTTTTCGCAATATATCTACAAGAACAGTAAGAGACGCATAAGAAAGTGAAACAGTTATTTTCTCACCCGTGAAAGCTTCGATACTCGGAAAGAAACTCATTGCGTGTGAAAAGTTTGGAACAAAACCACCGAACCATATCATTAAACTCCATTCAGTTTGGCCTATGCAATTCAGGAAACATTTGCTTGGTTTAGTGATAAACTGCCGTGAAACGGTCCAAACTTATGATCATCCTGGCCCAAAAAAAACTGTTCAATTCAGCCACCGAAAACGCCAGAAGGCCTGTTTCCCAAACCCAAAAAAATTGTTTAGATATTCAGACGATTTAAGAAGCATCATTTTTTTATATATCTGCTCCCATCGTTTGAGCACGTATCCAGCTGCCATCGAAAGTCCTGAGAACACCAAAGGAACTACAAAACGCAGCCAAAAAAACACCTTCCATAACATGTGAGATCCTACCACGCCATATCCGTTCTTCTAGCTCAGTCGAAAGTAACTGTGATTATGTGAGGATTCTTGAAAAGACAAAAAAAACTCATCTAACATGCATAAATTATCCACAATGACCTTGTCTTTACCTGCTCGAGGTGTGCGGAGACTTCGTAGAAAGTTCTCACTCATTCTGTTCTCATTGAATGTCTTAAAAACAAAAAAAAACTATGACAAAAAACCACCGCTAGATTGATTATTCAAATTTAGGTGCCAAGCGACACGATTTGAATGCTACCTAAACCAGAGCGTCTTCCCGGGCAGACAAAGGGGTGAGAGAAACCAGTTGACCCCTTACTTTTACTGTACTGCGTGCGACCGTAGCTTCCGGACGATTACGACGCGACGGTGACAAAGAAGGGGTTAAAGATGCTGCTGCTCTCTAGACTACCACTGCCAGGCTGCTTATTGCTGTACAGTCCTGTTTGTTTTGTCTGCATATACTGTCATGGTCCTTTCTGCTGTGCTCTCGATGTGAAGCGCCGTTCGCGGGAAGTAGCATGATCCTAGCGACGTATAATTCCTCTGACATATGCCCTAAGCACACCTTGAGAGGAGAGTTTTTTTTTGTTTCAATCCTGGTGGTTACTTTTTTTTGCTGGACTTGAAGTTTGATGATCCTTGTATGTAAATGAGATTCTGTGGGAATTCAGTTTTTTTTACTCTTCCAAAGCTGTTGTTGCTCAAATGATAAAGAATTAATGCTCTAGACAAAATCGGTGGGAAACCAAGAACTTTTTTTTTGTTTAACAATCTTTGTTGATGGTAAAATGCAACGGAGGCTACATTTTAACTAAGAAAGCACGCCGAAAGATTAATGCAAATAAATCTCTTGTAATAATCACCCTCTTGTGTATTTTCTGCTTGTTTTTAAAATAAAGAAATTCCTACAAAATATTTTTCACTGTTGTTTATCTATTTGTCAAGAATAATATTTTCGACATTCCAAAAGATCTACTTTTTACCAATTTTTAGACCAGTGCGTCTTGAACTGTCCTATAGATCAGACGTGTTTTCGGTTACTTGTGGACTGGTCTTTGACTGCCTATAGCTTCAAAGTTTGTGTTTTGTCAGTGTGTCTTTTAAGGACTACCTGAAAGTTATTTCCCATCAGTCTTTTTCAAGACTACCTACTTTTGAATTTAACATTTGTTTTGGCTTTTTTCGTATCACCTGAAATAGCAGGACGAAAAAAGAAACCACGCATCGCTGCGGGGAGGAAAAGAGAGGCATCTCTTTCTGACACTTCGAGTGTCTGTAGTGACAATCCTTTTGATATTTTGCCTGAGCAAGAAGCTGGTGAAATGGAAGTTATTAGTAATGAAACTATACAAAATGTAAAATCTTTAAAAAAGGAGAAAGTTCCACCTATTGTGGTAACTATTTCTTCTGAATTCAATATTTTTAAAAAGGAACTTTCAACGTTTGTTTCTGACGTTAAAGTAACCTATCAAATTGGTCGTAGAGGCGAATGCCGCTTATTAGCCGACTCTATTAAGGGTCGTAATCGTCTTATTCAGTATTTAACTGAAAAGATGTATAAATTTTTTACATATGACACTAAGAGCGCCAAGCCGTTCAAGGTCGTATTGAAAGGTCTCACCAACGATCAAACCGTCGATGAGATCAAACTTACTTTAACAGAATTACTTGGCATAACCTCTACCCAAGTAATTCTAATGAAACAAAAATCACGAGGCGAAAACAGTCAGCGAACTGGAATTTCTCTTGTTAATTATTTAATTCATTTTAACCGCAGTGAGGTTAATAACTTAAAATTTTTTGAAAAAGCACATGCTTCATATAACGTGCGTGTAAAATGGGAAGCTTATAGGAAGTTTGGCGGAGGTGAAAAGCATATCACCCAATGCCGTATTTGCCAACGTTATGGCCATGGTTCGAAGTTCTGTAACATGGACCAAAAATGCCTGATTTGTGGAGACTCTTCTCACAAAAAGGACACATGTCCTGTGAAAGAGAGTAAAAATTTTCGCCATTTATGTCACTTCCGGCATGTTTGGGACATATTCGAATTAAGTGTAAATTATCAATGCACAAATATTTTTTTTTGCTGCTCAAGATTTCACCCCTTTTCGCTTCAGAAAGAATTTCTGGTAGCACCACTGCATCATACAAGTAAAACAATAAAAAAGAAAATATTTATTTTATGTTCGAAAATTTGACTATCCGGAATGATTTTTTTTTTGTTTTTGACGTAGAATACGTCTTACGGCAACAATTACAGGGACCCAATTTCAATACAGGGATCCAATTTCAAAACCGAAAACATCGAGAGCGTCACAAAAATTGTCCAATTTCAAACGTTTTAAACCCAGTCAGTTTCCAACCGATTTCTGTCATTTTTGCAGCAATCGATTGGAAAATCATTTAAGCACCCGTCCAAATGCAGAAAATTGTAATCTGATTGTTCAAACTATTGTAATATTGAAAGTTGTTGAACAATGTCGAAACGCAAATGTCGATTTTTGATTGGTCGCTTGCTGCCTTTCCCTAAATAGGACGACAGAATGGAGTACCTAGTTAGCCGGGAATGCACTCTTTGGGCTATATAAGAGACTGTTTCTCCTCAAGCAAATCAGTTGACTAGCAGCATGCAGCAGCATCGGACATCAACACCGATGGCAGTAGTCGAAGGCAGCGTGGATCAGCAGCGAGCAACAGCGGCGGTGGTAGTGGTTAGCTGCAGTCCTACCTCTTTCAGTTCGGCTCCCCTTCGATCTGAATTGGACCCCACCAGCGGTAATCAGATTCAGATATCGTTGGGCAAATACAACCCGAAACTGAAAGAGACTCGCACCGCCATGTGGTTTGAGAAGACACCATCATCCAGCGTACGTATATACAGGGTGTATGCACATAACAAGTGTGAATATTTGAAGCGTGTGTCCTAATATATAAGGTGTGTGGCTAGCGTGTGTGGCTTGCTTTAAAGCGAGTGTGTATGTTTATGGCGTGTATGCATGCCTGTAGCGCGTTTGTGCATGTTTATAGCGCGTGCGGCACCGCCACCACCACCGCTACCGCCGCCACCAACGCCGCCGCCACCACCGCCGCCACCATCACCACCACCACCAGCTATATAAGAGACTGTTTCTCCTCAAGCAAAACAGTTTACTAGCAGCAGGCAACAACAGCGAACATCAACACCGATGGCAGTAGGCGAAGTGGATCAGAAGCGGGCAACAGCGGCGGTGGTAGTGGTTAGCTGCAGTTCTTACCTCTTTCAGTCCGGCTCCCCTTCGATCTGAGTTGGACCCCACCAGCGGTAATCCGATTCAGATATCGTTGGGCAAATACAACCCGAAACTGAAAGTGCGGCACACATTAACCAAAATTAACCTCAAAGTTTATCTGAAGAATTAACCCCAATTCAGTGTATTCCCAAATCTATTCCAAGAAATACATTGGCATAAGACAGGCTGTTGTATTCTACGTTACCTCTGCGGTCGTGTCTTATAAACAACCTCTTCAACTTTTTTGATATTCCGGATAATCGAGTCCCTGTACCATGAAATTGATCGGGCTTACGAAAAACAGTTTGCATGCAAAATAATTTTAATCATTTATTTTAATTTTGTTTCAATTTCTAAGGAAAGGAAAGTTTTACTCAAATTTATTAAAAATAAAGCGTGAAGTTTTAATATCATTTGACAGAAAAATGAACATTTCGAAAATTATGTCGAATTCGTTTTTGCTGTGTAGTCACACCTCGAGTACACTTTTGCTCAGTAGCTGTTTTATTTTCTTTCCGGACTACACCAGAACTACAGTTATTCTATCCCGGTAGCACTCGAAAGAAACAGTGTAATTTGAAAGACCCCAACACATTTACACAAATGTGTCAAAATGGGTTTGTTTTGGTTCTCGATCCAGGTAAATTTAATTAAAAACATTTGTAAAATGGAAACATGAAATAGAAATGAGACAAAAAACGATGGTGATAATGACAAAAACAAAACAAATTGACTGTCGAAGCTAAATTGTTTAAAAAAATATATGTAAGCTGATTGATTTCGATTTTCATTCTAAAGAGAATATCTGCGTCAATTTGATTCCTCGCTTTTAGCGGGTTTTCTCTCATTTTTTTCCTAATCAATGAAGAAATATTCAAAATCTAAATTCTGATATTTGTTATTTATTGATGTGTAAATAGCATGATGACCAGTCATCGATAATTTAGAAAGAAAAAGTAATCTGAAATTTAACTATATGGTATAAAAGAATCAAAACTTGTTTATGCGCTGTTTTGATTCTCTAATTGGTCGTCTCCAATCGGTTAATCATTATTATTATCTTGAGCGGTGCAACGAAACTTTTTAGATTGAATCATCTCGTGAGTGAGAGTGTCGCGATAACCATAAAAATGTATTAAATCGCTGAGATTACGGCTTAGCAGTCTTCAAATAAATTTAGAACGACACGGTTTTGATTCGTCCCGACGTTTCAACGCTTGGTTTGTGTCTTTTTCAAAGGAAACTGGTAAAAAGGATTGTATTTAAAAAAAGACATTTTAAACAATTAGAAACTCATAATAATTTTGGTCGAACTATGTCAAGTTGTTTGTTCCCTAAACTAGTGGTCATTTGCACATTTAGTTGGTCAAAATGTATTACAAACCAAAAACTCAGAGAGGATAAAACTTCGAGCAGTACAACTTCTTAAATACGGCAAAAATCAGAGATAGGTAACAGGTTCAGGCCCGTAGCTACCGGGGGGGGCTAGGGGGGGCTTAGCCCCCCCCCACGCGCTTGCATTGCCCCACCACGCAATTTTCTCATGTATGTGATTGATATTAGGCGAAAAAGTTTGTCCGGCGTGTGGGATATCCGGGCAAGTCATAGACTTATGCGGCAAGTTTATACACTTTAGTCCAGACGAAAGTTGGAGAACTCTTCGTCAGCATAACATGTGCCGATCTTGCCTTAAAGGTCACTCGCCTTGGCCATGCAGCAGGCCCGTAGCTACCGGGGGGGCTAAGGGGGGCTTCTCATGTATGTGATTGATATTAGGTGAAAAAATCCAAAAGAAAATCTGAAATATAAGCAATAAGCATTTTTGAATAGTCTCCAGTATTTTTTCAATGTTAACAATATTTTTAAGAAAGAATCAATCACAGTTTTATATGTTTGATTACATTAGAACAATGAAAAACAAGTTTGGCTGTGAAATTGGACCAATTTTTCCAGAAGTTTCTATTTCTCACTTTTTGATTTCTTAGATTGAGCATATCGTGGGAAAAAACGACACAAAATACTATTTTTTTCAAATCTTAACTGCTTCTTGTGATTCATGTTCATGTTCAGTTCAATATATTTTGGCCGGAATTATTCACATCTCGGAAGCATAACCCAGTCCGTTACCTGGCCCGAACAACTCTGTTCCGTTTCGGTCCGAAATAAAATCGACCTATAAAAACTGTAGTCTGACCGGACTACGCACGCGTTCCACACTCTACCCGGTCTGATGGTAAACACTGATCAAACAATGCCTACGTAAAATTTAGACTTTAGGCTGACGGTTGAATCGCTCCATTTTATCAGTATTTTTTCGTGAATAGAATATCTCAGTATCGTTGGTTGACATTGGTTTTAAATGAGGTGACTCTCGAAGCTGGATTTCTAACGCTGTAATTTCTTCAATGTTGCTTCAGAGTAGAACTTTTAAAAACTCTCTTCTGTCCTTAGTTTTTCGATCGCACATGGTCGCACCATCAAGACATTTGAACATTTGAAGAAATTAAGTGGAAGATACACAGTTTCGCTAATCAATAGCGGTCTCCACGTCGAGCTCAAATACAAATACCCAGCCGTAACCTATGCATTAGGGTGCCAATGAAAACAGATTTTACGAATTTTGTTTAGTGATAGGGCTCAAAAGTTTCGTCTTTAAAAAAAAATCATCAGCTCTACCGCTAAACGATTTGTTCCATTGGCCCCAGCTCAAAAAATTTTAAGCGCCAAAAAGTTGATTTTCTCCAAAACAAAAATCCGATTAATTACCGTAGATTCGACGTTTCTTAATTTTCAAGGCATTTGGTATAAAAAAAATCAATGTGCATTTTTTTCATTAGTCCAAAAGTTGAAACATTGATCTCACGTGTTCCCAAAGTCCGATTTAGCTGAAATTTAGCATGGGGCTTTCTTCGAGATAACAAAATTTTTAAACCTTACCGTTAAACGATATTCGTTATTTTTTTTTCATACATCTCATTGGCGTACGAAGTAAATGTACGAAGCTTTTACTCAGTTATAGTAAAAATGCCTGAGCCTGCGTAAAAGTTAGTCCCCTGAAACTCAATTACACTATGTAAACCTGTTCTTTTAATTCAGCAAACTCATTAAAATATGCAGATTTTTTTCCTCCATGGTTTTTAGCAACAAGCTAGCTGGCCACTGCAAGAAAAAAATTCTGAAGTTTATATCTCTGCTTTCTTTTAACTATACGCATATTCGCCGTTTGTTTTTTTTTTTTGGAATATGAACCCGGAAAACCGGATTTTTGGGAAAACGAAAATTCTTCAGGGACACCACTAAAGGTACTTTTTTCTGTCGAGCACATAACGGCTTTAAACTGCTTACTCTACAAAAAATAACGTTTTCTTAAATAAAATTTCTCTGCCCCCCCACGCAAAACGGAGTAGCTACGGCTCTGACCAGGTTTACAGATTTACCTGTGTAATGCAAAGTTTTAGAGTCCGCATGTAGATGAATTTTTGCATTTATGGTTATTTATTACAGATTTTGCAGATTTTTTTCAAGTCTCTGTATATTTGTGCAAATTTTCCCGAAATGTGTGCAGATTCATGCCGCTACCACCAGTTGAAAAAACATGGTTTCGAAAAAAGAGTCTGCCAATCGCGCAATACTCACAATATTTGCATCCAAAAAAATACGTCTTCAAATATACCTTATTCAATAACCAAAATACTCAAGCACTTCACTTTACTCTAAACATCCGAAAGAAATCACAAAAATTAATTATTTTTTTACCTTCCACAGAAGGGTTCCGCTTTAATCACAACTCTTTCGATTTCGGCCAAAGGTAATCGCTCCTTTATTCCTATCAACACCCATACTCAACTCATCGCTCTTATTTATCCAGTTTATTGCCAAATTTTGCTAGTAAAGTCATTTTCTTTTTACCTGTCGATTTAGTCGAGTGATCGTAATACTTAATTTAAAAAAAAATAGTAAAATTTACCTTCGTAAATTGGATAAATGAGAGCGATGAGATGAATATAGGTGTTAAAATGAACATAAGAACGATTCCGCTACATCAATAAACAAATCTTCGATAGAAACCATGCCGACGAACAGAAGCATATTGTGTTACCCACTTTATGACAACAGCAAGCAACATTTTGTAAAACGATAAAAAATTAATTTTACTGTCAACTGTCAGAAAGGCGTCGTACACAAATTACGTAACACTAAAGATCTAGATTTCAGACCCCCTCCCTTCCCTATGTAACGATAAGTAACGTTCGATATGACACCCCCCCCCCCTAAAATTACGTAACGCTGAACAACCAGACCCCCTCAAAATTTCAAATTTCGAGCCAACATCGCAGTAACGTAACTGCCCTACAACCCCCCCCCCATCCCCTTCCCCCTTTGTAACAATAAGTAACGCAGACTAAACTCCCCTCCCCCTTCACGCGTTACGTTGTTTGTGTGCGACGCCAAAAAACGGATGATAAATGTTCATGTAATCGCATCCGTTTCTCTTTTCCGATATTTATCGTTTCGCGATTCTTCTCTCTTCTATTCACATCTCACTTCTATCAGTAAAAAGGGAGTCACCGGTTTGTAGTTTGCAAATTCTATTTCTGAACGTGAATAAGTCATCTCAGCGAATTCCGTCACTCGGAGTGGCATCGTGTTATTTGTTTGTTTATTTGTTTATCGATTGATAGACGAAATTAACTCACACGCAAAAAAAAGATCAAATGTTTATCACTGATCTTATCGCCGATCACCAACATTGGCTAGAAGTGTCATTTTGGGCTGTTAGTATTTTTTTAATAACAACTAACTTTTTCAGAGTCAGAACGGTTTGTTTGATTGGTATGTTATCTTTGGCAAAGTTGTAGACAGCAATTTTGTGTTTCCGAAAAAACATACACCGTTAAAAAAAAATCAAATCAAAAATATATTAAAAAGCTTACTTTGAAAATTTTCATGTATTCAATGAAAACTACATAAGGTTAGCTAAATAATGATGGCTCTTCAATCATGGAGAAATGAGAAACTAAAAGGTAAAAAAAATAGGGGTTGGATGTAGGTCGGGATTTCATTTGCGTGATGTCCCGGCTTATGTCCAATCACTATAGATTTGACGCGCATCTCCGTCGTGTTGGGCTCGGGGAGAGTGGTATCTGTGCCTGTGGTGAAGGTTATCACAACATAGAGCACGTTGTTTGGTCATGCCCTGTACACCGTGACGCCAGGTCTAGATTAATAGCTTCCCTGCAGGCCGAAGGTAGGCAGCCGGCTGTTCCTGTTCGTGATGTCTTGGCGAGCCGTGACCTATCCTACATGTCCCTTATATACGTTTTCCTGAAATCCATCCACGCCCCAGTTTAGTCCTATCCCCTTCCGCCTACATCCAACCAAACGACAAGAACACGTTAAGACCCCGGATCCGGAAACAGCAATCAGACCCGCACGATACTCTCAAGGCCCGATGGAAACAACCCAATATGCCAGTCCGTAATATCTTGGCCCAGCAGCGGAACAAATTTAATATGCTGCTTACCTATGGCAATGAAAACCATCAAACAGCAAACCTGTGCTTTTAATGCAAAATATTCTAGCTTTAAGTTAGATTTAGTTTCAGCTCGTAGTCGGCAGCGAGGATAAAAAATTTGCTTTTAGTTATTAAGATACTTTAGAAAGTAAGCTACCAGATATAATTGGCGCCGTTAAACATTGAATTGTATTTGTGCCGTGTCAAATAAACTATAGATGAAGAAAAAAAAAAATAAAAGTTAAAATTTGAAAAAAAAAACCAGAACGGTTTGTTTGATTGGTAGAATGACTTCGGCAAAGTAGTAGATAGTAATTTTATCCTTACAGAATTAACATGTTTTATTTACAAAACAAAAATTTTAAGCAAATCGCACAAAAATATTACTATAAATTATATAGAGACGTTTCTTTCGGTTTGCGAAGCCACAGGAAACTTCTCTGAGAAAACTGACACTCGATAAAAATCATAGTATAAATTATATGTCTCAATGTAAGCTGACATTGACAGTTGTTTAATCTCGGAGAAATAAAAAAAAGGTTAAAATTTAAAAAAAATAAATTTTTTTTGTTTTTTTTTCACAGTGTATATTTATTTTGGAAGGACATATTTCTAGAGAAACATTTCAAAAGGTCCTATCTGCTTTTATCGATTCTTCAAATGACCACTTTCATTCAATCACCACAACTTAATCAACATCTTCAATGACACGTTATTTGCAGAAGTTGATAGCGGAGGGATCACTCTAGCCTTCTAAACGAAAATCACGCTTGAGATTGTTACCAAAGCTGAACCATTACCAAAATGAAAAGACGCTCCGGAAAAACGATGAAAGCAGATAGGACCTTTTGAAATGTTTATCTAGATTTATTATCTTCAACTTCACCGAAGACAACATTCCGATAAAACAAACCCGTTTGTCTCTAAAAAACCTAAATTAATCCACCTAGTGGTGCAGAAACCTTTGTTATACTAACTTTTACTTTATACATATTTGGCCAGTCACTTACAAATCGTATACCACCATAAGTCCAATTTCAATAATGTATGAAATGAATTTAAAAGATAGTTTTCAGAACGTTAACCAAAGACGATCATTGAATTAAAGCTTGACGTGGTTTTCGCAAATAATATGAATGTTATCACTGGAGTACATGAGTCTTATTTTTTCGATCACAAACCAATTTCTAAATGCTGGCCAGAAGCAATAAAATTTGTTTTGAGATAATCGAACGTGGGGAAACAGTAATAGATGCTGATTTCACACTAGAACAGCAAGCATGTATGTTAGTTTAATGCAGTTCTACTCATTCGCTTTATTCTCAGAAATCGCAGGACCTAGATTTATGAATCAGCATCAAGTTTTTTTTACGAATTGAAGCAAGCTTCTACAAACCTGCTCTCGAAATATAGTTCAGAATTATACAGGAAAAAAATATAGCTATTGATGAAAGTTGTCAATTTAATTTTATCTCAAATGCATTGTCTGAAAATGAAGGCTTGCCACGATCTTTGAGAATTTTGGATTTTCAGAGTGTAGGTTAGAACATTATTCTTTTCGAAGGCCTAGGCTGTATGAAAAAATCCGGAATAAAGACTTTTTAAATCTTGCTGCGATAACGAGAAGTGGAATAACATGGATACTCTGTTTGCACTTAGTCTTAAATTAGAAAGCAAGATTTATATCTTACATGAGCATATTGTATCATTCGTAGAGATAAGTGACCTTTCACCTGCGCACACTAGTGAACGTGTACAGCCATGTAGAGTTGCTTCAACACTTTTTTCTTATTTTGCCAATTACGTTCACCAGCTACTTTAGATTCCTGGTCACAAATTTAAAACATAAAATAAGTGTTCAACTGAAAAATTTTCCAGCTGTTCAAAACGTAGCATTGCAAAAAAACAGCGTTATATTTGTGTTTTTCTCAACGGGTGGCACTGACACATTCGTACGTAAATAGGTCTAAACATCTTTGGTAAAGCTTTTAAAAATATCTGCATCGCTAATTGCTTTACATTTGCACACTGTGGGATCAGATTTTACTACAATGCTTGGCTCCCGAAAGCTGTAAATGTTTCTTACTCTTCGGGAATCTAGGTTTAACGTACAATTTAGTATATATTTTATAAGAAGTGAGCACGGAAGCTTTGGAAGATAAGGAGCTAAGTAAGCATTGCAGTTTCTTCTAAAATCTGGTTCAAATTTTCAAGAAAAATCTAAAGGGTAATTTATTTACACCAGTTAAGACGCACTACGAAGAGTGTAAAGATTATGAAAAGTTGTCGATGATTGTTGGTTTCATTTGAGAAATAAATAGCGATACGAAAAAAGAAGGATAGAGAAGAAGAAAGAGCAGTGAGAGAGAAAAATTAAACAGAAAGTAAAATATCCCATGTCTAAAGTATACTTTGGTCAGAACTCTACAGTTCAAGCAACCAATAAAAGATCGCACTCAGTATGATTTTCAAAGAGCTCTGGGGCTTTCATTTAAGCATGCGAACATCAAAATCGGAATAACCGTTCTGTAAAAAAAGTGTTCACGACAATTTTTTTTTTGGTAATAGTAGTTTGAACCCAATTATACATACCATGAACTTTTTGTATTACGATTACGATGGTTCACACGGATTTTCTAGCCGGTAGTCATCAGTTCAACGACGCGGCCACGATCCAGTCGACTCGGTTATAAGGCGATAGAATGAACAATCAGTTTTTGTTACAGGATAGTGCGGCAAAAAAACACTCACGACATAAGAAATAAGATATTCACAAACACCCTCTCTCTGAAAGGATCTCCGGTTAGAATGAAATCGAAAGTGAAGAAAATCTTTGCTGAGACAAAAAAAACATCCTGTCTCCTTAGTCCTGTCAGACGACTCTCATCTGGAGAATATGCAAATTAGGCTCACAAAAAATGGTCATGAAAACTCTTCTTGGGTATTATGCGCGAGCAAGAAAAGAGCTCTGATATAAGGTACTAATGTTGAGCACTTTGTTGAGAATTGAAAACACGAGTTCCTAAACTTGTTTAAAAGAATAATTCATATATCTTATTTTCGATTCATAAATAACAAATTTCGCATCTACATTGAGGATGTTCATCAATTACCTCATAGTACTGTTGACAGGGCACCAATAAAAGACAGCAAAATATTACTCATCATGACACATAAACTATCCGCGAGCGGGGGCCTAGTGTGGTTGGTAACGTCTCCGCCAACCACGCTCGACGCCTGGGTTCGAATCCCACCGCCGACATAGGTGTCGATGGTTGTGAGGTGGCGTGATCCACTCACAACCAACCCAACTGGTCTAGATTCAATCCTAGCCGACACCGGGAGATTTTCTGAGGCAAAAAATCTCTGGGATCACGCCTTCCATCACATGAGGGAGTAAAGCCGTTGGCGCCGGTCCGTTAATAAACGGGTCGTGAGTTAGGGTCCTGGGTGTGGAGTCGCCTCCCTGGGCGTCGGTGATTGGCCACAACAGTGGCGGAACTAGACCGACGGAAAATAAGCGAGAATAAAAAAAAATAAACTATCCAACCTAAGGCCGAAAAGCGTGGGTGGCAAACAAAACTTATATCAAATACATATACCAATATAACATGTTGGTTGGAGAAGTAATCACTTTAGGCGTGGATAATATTTGTTTTACTCTCTCTAACTCAAGGTGAAGATATATCCTCAATATTCAAAACTTTTTATGCGTATAAAAAGACAAAGTGATAAAAGAGTTAACTGTTCGCTGACAGATTAGTCTATTTGTTCAATCGCTTTTTTATGTTTAGTACAAAAAAAACACCGCATCGTTAAATATTAATCAAAGTCCAACCCACTTAACCAACAATACCAAAGTCATCATAATTTTTCCAAACAAATTCCCATTCAATCTCAATTGCGCTGCGGCGAAGCGAACAGGCGGCCAATTTAGGAAGTACTGTTTTTTCTCCACTGAGTATGTAAATTTCACACGGCAAAAAAGAGCAAGTCAAAGTTGTTAAAACGTCGTCAAACAATTTATCGCGTTACAGCTTTTTTTGCCTATTTCAAAAATTCCGCATTATCTGATTAGAATTAGTTACTGCTGCACACCACAGCGGGTGAAATCGACAAAAAATTCCACCCCTCTAACCGCGTGCGCCGCGTAGAGGCAAAATTAGCGTGAGCCGTGTAGGGTGGCGTAAACGTAATCACCCCAACGCAAAAGCATAATTGAGTCGTGAAAGAGTTAACAACTTCATGCGACTGTTGACAGTGGTGAAACACTTAAAACATTTTTTCAACAAAAAAAACAACTAACATACATGTCGTCACTTTATACTACATTGAAAAAAGTTTTGTTGATCTTAAATTCAAGAAAGATTTTGATAAATTTTAGTTGCTGTTCGCTTATCGCGAATCTAACTAGGTATAATATTTTACCGTTTTCGAAAGAATTTATATTATAGGTTTTATTTTCAAGTTTTCAATTCGTTTCCCTCTTTCACATAATAATGAAAAGGATCACTGAGAAAAAGAAGACGATATTGGTCTCAATCAAGGATAAAAATTATCACTCGCGCTAATTTTTTTCGCAAACCGATAGCTTGGTCTTAATCAATAATAGTTATTCGTTAGTTGTTGCGGTAGTAACAAAAATGTATCGAGTGTCCAGGATACCGTACATCCGTGGTAACTCTAATCATAACAAATTTTTAGAGTTATTCTCATGATTATTGTTCTTTTGCAATATTTCATGAATGGAAATGTAACTATGTACATGGAATAAAGATATAACAATTCATATTGTTATAGATAGTTAAGAGAAGTTCATGGTTTGTAAACATAGTAAAACGGTGTACCCTGCGTTCGACCCCGCTTCGCACAACCTATAACCAACAATTGAAATATTCTTATTTCAACCTCGTTAGATTGCACAGAAAGTTGTTAGTATTGTTTATTCCAGTAGTGCTGATATAGGCGATTCTGATTAAAGTATGGGAGATTTTTACGGTTTGCTTTCAAACATAATCGAATTTAAATTTCATTAGCTGGTATGAATAATATGTAGGAAGATTAACGTTTGGAAGATAGTTGTGCTAGCTTACTCGCAAAAAAATTCTACGCCCTTGCGTGCGGTCTTCTGGCAGTTACCCGGAACATTCACCATGGCGGACGAAAACATGCGAGTAAGCATGTTTTTAATTCTTGCTTCGTTTTATTTAGATTTTTTTTAGAAGGAATTGATTCTTAGTTTTCGCGACAAAATTGTTGCAGTAGATCTTACGCTTCAGGCTTGCCAGAAATACTCAACGCAATTGGACGTAACTTGGGGACGTTGGGCGGGTTCGCTAAATTAGGTACAGGATATTCAACCGCTCCATCTCCTCCAACGATCGCTTCGAGTAGTGGGCCGACGCCAGATCCGCCCAAAATACCGCGTCTTCGGCCTTATGGTATTTCTTGAAGAACGACGCAACTTCCGGCAGGCACTTCGTACTATTAATTTCCCCGTTCACGGTCAGTCCGGAGTGAAAGAAGAGCAGTTTTGACATTCCCTTTTCGCTGATTGTCAGCCACAGCAGCACCTTCTTGGGGAACTTGATGTGTGAAATGAACTTCACCTTCGTGCTCACTTCCTACGTGGGGGAAGTTGAATAGGCAGTGCCCTGCCAGTCGTTACCATCCTGGGTGAGACAGGTCTCGTCGTCCATCATCATCGCCACGTCGTGATTTGCTGGGAAAATCGACTTGACCATCTTATTGAGCTACTGCCGCTGGGTCGTTACCTGCAGCTCCGAGACTAGTGGACGGGACTGCTGCTTCCTGACATGTATGTCCATGTTCGCCAGGTACTTTTTCACTGTTTGGCCGGTTGCACCGACCTCCCGGCCAAGCGTACACAGCGAAAGTAGCTACTTTTCTCTCGGTCTTCCTCTTTAGCATCCTTTGGAGCTTCTTGTCGCTCAGGGTCATCGGCCTTCCGGAACCGGGCTTTCTTTCAATGCTCTGATTGTTGTCCAATAATACCAAAGAGTTTTAGATGCTGGAACGGGCGTATCCGGTGTCCACGAACTGCCGCACGATGTGCTTTTGCGACGCAACGGGATAACGTTCATTGAACGCGCACACTTCAAACCGGAGTAGCTTTACTGTTTTCGCCATCACGGCTAGAGTTCGACTGATAGAGCTGTCAATTTTTTTTAGCTGACTTATGTGATTGATGCTGCATGCGTAGTTCCATCAGTGCGTATAAAGGTAAACCTATGAAAAATCGGCAATTTTTGTCCATGTTTTTTAACGCAAACGTTAATGGAATTTTTATACGAAACTCCGTATTTTTATCGTAATCATAATCAGTAGTGTACATGCATCTTCACTTTTTTCATACAGGTAACCAACATCCTTAATATCATTTATTGTTATAGCAATATTGATATTCTCTCTGTATCTATTTTGACAACTTGTCGAATTGCTCTGGTACTGTCCGATTTCCAAGCTAGTAACCCACTCCACCGAGTTTGTTTCACTGCCAAAAAGGAATGTCTTAGAAATTGAGGACACTTTGTTAGAAGTTCAGTAATAGTCATCTTAGTTTTTTCTTGTGGAAATCATATTTTTTCGTGAAGATTTCATCATTTGGCTCCGATTTTTTTACCTCATAACCGTTCGGAAGCGTAATCGGGTATCCACCCAAAAGAAATGCTTCTAACTGTTTAAATTCTTGACCGATTATTGATCTTGACCCGTCAAAAGTATGGAAAATTCGTCTCTTTTCAACATCAGGGACCCATCTGGTTCCTGTAAATCCGGATTTTCGGGGACATGTTACGGTGAGACAAATTAGTACAATTGTCAATGAAACCTAGCAACATTGGTACCTATCTAAATTCTTAAAAAACTCCAGAAGTGGACTTTCATCCATTTTTAGTCCATCTGATGAATGGGCCCCATATTCTCCCAGCTGGTTTCGAGGTATGACGCTGGTCTTACAAGTCAGTGGTCGTAGTTTAAGTCTCGGCTCGGGAGAGACTGTTAGTGTCAGTAGGATCGTAGCGCTAGCCCCGAAATTGTTCTGTACGCTAAACACTTGGCTGCGAAGTCTGTGTATAATAAGAACAGAAGGTCGGGTTCCGATACGGGATGTAGCACCAAGGCTTTGCTTTGTTTCGATGAATGGGGCGCTATATGGCACACTCGGCAGACGGGCTTTTGATACCAATATTGTTTGGCCTTATAACCAATTGTTAAAATTTGTCTTGGGTCTTGAATATTGTCCCGGATATCCGGTAATAACTTTTTCATAATGATTTTGCTTTATTTTTGAGCTTTAATATTCGTTACTAAATCGAATTGACATTCGCGAACTGACACAAAACGGCGGATGTTAGCATAGTTGGTGATTTACGTCTACTATTGACCTCTATGTTTGGCGTAATCGCAAATTCATTGTCCGTGGGAATTTGGCCTTCAAACATTTCATCCAGGGAATTGTTTTTCATCTCTATCCGAGCACATTACAATGCCAATGGAACGTATGGGAAAAAATTTTGATAATCAAATTTCAATTAGCGGTAGTAGTTAGGTAGGAGTTTTACTGTTTAACCCATGAAAAAATATTAAAGTAGTGTGGTAAAAAATGGCTTAATCTGTGGGCTTTTTTATTTAGTCTAAGAAAACGGACCTCAAACTCTTGAATTTTTATTATTAGCACCACTTCCAATGTCGGGAACGAAACTTCTAAATATGTAGCTTTATTACTTCGAATAAACATTAACCGATAAAAATCAACCTGATTGTAGCCAGTAGTTTGCTAAATCAGTTTTATTTTCTGTAAACAATGCTTGAAATAGTTGACCTATCCTGAAATTTGAATAAATTTCCTGAGATATTCATGACATTAATGTTTGAACATATTTTATTTCACTGTAAGACACTGCTAGTTGGGTTTATAATTGGCTTCGTTAAACATTGATATGTACTGTGCCGTGTCAAATAAACTTTGTTTAAGTAAAAAAACTGTTAGTGGGTAAACAATTCTACTTTCATTGAATTTACTTCACTATTGAAACCGGCACACTTTTACGTTAAAACAAGTTATTTTGAATTTTCATTGTATATGCAAGCAAAAGTTTCCAGTGTTTTTTTGTTAAAGCGCACACTAAAATTTATGCTTTTTCAATATTATTTATGGAGTCTTTCGTACATAAGATGTTTGCAAAGTTCTAGGATTCAATTTGAAGAAAATCGAATTTTATGTATCCGTCATTTGGCAAGCTACAATAACCCGATAAGTTTTTAAACGCAAGTATTTAAAATGAGTAATAATGCTAATTATCCGACAATAGCATTAAAAAACGAACATCAAAATAATGAGTATCTCTTACTCACCACATAGCTGCTGTAACAGTATTTCACCTCATTCACTCCGAGTTGAATAATTTACGTTCCAAAACATGCGAGGTATAACATACCCGATCTCACTCACGCCTAATGGAGTTGTGTATTGTTTTTGAATAGTTCTGTTTCTAGAAAATAAATTGTTCTCTAATGAATACACGGTATTTTGATAACAAGTCAATCCAAGTTTCTAGCAAATCAACAGGGGTTTTCACGTCGAGCTCGTAAACAAATACCCAGCGGTAAGCTGGATATCTTTCATTACTCGTCGAATAAGGTGTGTATTTTTACGACTGAATATTTGTATACGAACTTTATGAATACCCATAATATACTATTTTTAGAAAAGGGTCTCTTTATTTTTAACGGTTGAATATAAAATGTTAATATCTTTTCTAATATCTATTTCTCGGTTTTCTTTATTATTAGTGGATTATTGAAGTATTTTTTCCTTTCTTAGTATTTCGTGTGCGGAAGCACCTAAAACATAAGAATTAATTTGTTGTAAATATAACTGCCACCGTTAATTGGCGGTAACCTAGGATTACAGTACGTGAGGAAATCCGTTTCAAGTTTTTATTTTTCGCCTTTTTCTTTTCTTACCTATTCTAAGCGATGAAAGAAAAACATGTGCTTGATTCTCCGGTGCGTACGCCAACCCCTCTCCAGTCTAATGGTGAGGGTACAGGAGGTGTGGTTTCAGACCCACAAGGATGTTTTTTTTATTTAAACTGTTCCCTCTCCTTTTGCGAGCAATGCGTACCACTGCAGGGATGTGTTTGTAGGCTGCTCAGTGTGATCTGCTATGTGGGTTTAAATTTCTACAACCAATCCCTTCCCACCAATCTGTGCTTACGGTTGGCCTATGTTGAGACTTGTGTTTGTTTGTAGCAAGGGTAAAGAAAAATCGCAGTAGAGAATGAATCAGAAGTAGAAGTTTTTTTCGCCGAGAGGGTTGATCTAAATTCTCGCAGAAAATGTTAAGGGATGTAACGGTTACAGCAACATTCTTTCATTCAAATACGACCGTTGGTGCGCCAAATCTTGATCCTTTTTATTTCTATTCGAACTTCTTAGCGCAATAAAGGGTATTCAAATTTTTTTCGAGCGGAAAGATGATGAAGAAATTAATGATTTAGAAATGAAAAATAAAAAGCAGTTTGTGAATGATAAAGGCATAAATTAGAATTCTGTGTTCTGGAGGGTGATGATTTGTCTCCCATCGTTAGTAAGATATTTTACAAGTCTTGGAGCCGTAGCTGCAGGAAACGCATGTATAACTGAAGGGTTGCCTGTCTAACCTGCTATTCGTTTTTTTCTTTTTCTTATTTGCAGTGGTAGAAACATCCACCCCGTCCAATGAAGCTGAACTTCAACTGTATCGTGTCCTTCAAAGGGCTAGTTTGCTCAACTATTATGACACTTTACTTGAAATGGGTAAGTGGTGCTTGGAATGGCTAAAAAATGGAGAAAAAATTTAAAGAATATCTTTTCAGGAGGAGACGATTTGCAGCAGTTGTGTGAGGCATGTGAAGAAGAATTTCTCGAAATCATGGCATTAGTAGGAATGGCGTCCAAGCCGTTGCATGTGCGACGTCTACAAAAAGCTTTACAGGAATGGGTCACCAATCCTTCAGCTTTTCAGAGTCCTTTGACCAATCTGGATACTCCATCCCGGTTAACCTACAGTCCGGGTCCAGGATCGATAGCTCGAAGTGTTGGCAGTTATGCTGCATCTTCGATAGCTCCTACATCCAGCTTCATTGCAAATCCATCATCCAGTACAAACATTCAACCGTCTTCGTTAGGTCATCTGGCGACTAGTCTTAGTAGTAGTATTAGTAGTAACGTGGTTAGTGCTATCGGTTCCACTACGGCGAGTTCATTGCAATTGACACCCTGCCTAACTGAAGACCAAATCACTAAAATTATACAAGCGGCCGAACGGCTTTCTAGAACAATTCCTCGTCACCTAGAGCCGCGACAGCAAAACATAAAAAAACGAACCACACGTGACCTGGAGCAGGTGATAGCAATGAACGAAAACGATCCGCGTCGAATGGAAGAAATTCGAAAATACTCCGCTATCTACGGTCGCTTTGATTGCAAACGGCGACCTGAGAAACCTCTGACTCTTCACGAGGTATGCGTAAACGAAGCCGCCGCTCAAATTTGCAAATACGTTCCAGCTTTACTCACCCGACGTGATGAGCTTTTTCCCTTGGCGCGACAGGTTGTGAAAGAGTGCGGCTTTGGGCATTCTGCCAGTATACGACTAACAGGATTATGGTGAGAGTTTGAGGTTATCACGCGGTTCAAGGTTTCTGATACGATTGATCTTTTTTAAACAGTCATACACAAACCAGCCGGCATGACGAGTTGGAAACGTCACAACAGATGAAAAGAGCTCGACTGTCCAGTGATACCAGTTCCGATCTCGGAAAGGTAGCTACACCATACCCAAGACGATGATTTGTGACCGAAATCGATGCGATTTGTTGGAGTGCTTTTGCTTGCGCTAATTACTTTTTTGAGCTTTTGTGTTCACAGTTCTGCTTCTTTGCTACACTCGTTTTGTTCTGCAAACTATCACGCCAGACATTACGCTTTTATTTCTTCTTTTGCAGCTTCCACCCACCACGCAGTATATGTGCTTATGAGTTTCCGGTAGCACTGGTTGTAGCGACGGTTTCGCGCAAAGCTTGTGGGATCCCAAGTGGAACCCCGGCGAGGCGCTACGTTGTTAACGCTTCTAACCTGCTTTGCTTTGTTCGCGCTCACACATGCAAATGGCTTCCGTTGTTATTGTTATTTGTTGCTTATAGAGTTTCTAAATTGAGCATTTAAGTATCCTTTTATTTACTATTTTTTTTTATTTTGTTATCTATGTTCACTTTTTTGATATTTGTTTTTAATTTATTTTGTTAACCTGTTGACCTTTGACTTTTGACCTTTGACAGTAACATTAGTGCAATGCATGATATATAGATGTTTGATGTAGATTTTAGTTTCGACGATTCCGTAGTTCTCTATTTGTATAAAAAAATAATTATAGTCCATAGAGGTTTTGTTTGTGGAAAAATGGAAATGAAACATTGTTTGCTAAATACATGATATTTACAATGAAATTCTAGATAAAAATGTCAAAAGGTCCTATCTGCCTTCATCGTTTTTCCGAAGCGTCATTTTATTTTGGTAATAGTTCAACTTTAGTAACTATCCCAAGCGTGGTTTTCGTTCAGAAGGCTAGAGTGATCCCTCCGCTATCAACTTTTGCAAATAATGTGTAATAATAAAAGGTGTTTGATAAGTTGTGGCGATTGAATGAAATTGATCGATAAAAAAATCGATCAAAGCAGATAGGACCTTCTGAAATGTTTCTCTAGAATTGATACATTTGATTGGTTGATAATTGGTTGATAATACAGTAAGGTCTTTTTTACACGGGAGATGCGTTCCAAATTTGTGAGGGATCGCGTGAAAGTATTTTTTGAGTTGCGAATATAAAAAAGAAAACCGTTTTAAAATGTTTGAACCTCGTTTGATTATGATAGTAGTCAATCTGAAGAACGAAATTCGAAATTGAAAATTTTAAATTTCCCGTATTTACACCAAAAATTGAGATTTTTATTTGAAAACGGATATATGATTACCTTTGGCCTAAAACGGAAAACGTGATTGAAATGAGGATAATATGTTGTATCGTTTTTGAGTAATTAAGAAAAGCAACCCGCGTAAAAAAATATGTAAAGAAGACCTTACTGTATTGCGAAATTTTCAAATTTGTATAAATGCTCCTAAACGGACATCAAACGAATATTCTTTTTAAAACTTCGTTTTAGAGCTCACTTAGTATTACAAAACCAGTGCAGTTTTGGGCGCAACAATCATTTCTCATCACCTATAATTTACCGAAAATGGCGTATTCAAGAAAAAGTTACTTATGACAGTTTGGTTGTAAAAAATAAATATGCTATACAACAAAACTCACAAACCCTTTTTTGGATTTGTTAATATTTTAACTCAAATAGCGAAACCTGAATTTTGCAATATAACTTAATATTTAATAAAGTTGAAATTTAGCTTTTAAGTTGAACGAAGAACGGAAAAGATAGAAAACATAATCCTGCTACACGCGTAAACAATCCGGGATATCTTTCCTGACGGATGTATTGAAATACCCAGCAGAATCCGAAGGACCAGGAAAGTGTTACAATTCTGTCTAAAAGTTTATATTACATTACATACTCATACCGAAGTAAATCGGAACTGGCTAGTTATTCGAAGTAAACTGCTAGAAATATAAATTGGAAGAATCAAAAAAATATAGCTTAAAATAATATTTTCATAGTTTGGCTTCTTTTCATATTTTCGATGAAGAAAACGAAAAATATTACACTGGGGTCGCTTTTTACGCGGTTGGTTGTACCGCATTTAAAAGATATATTTATACTAAACTTATTACAAATAACTATAACAAATAATCTTCCGCATCGAGTAAAAATAATCCACTTATTCGATTTAAAAACACCAACAACAAGTACAAACACTGTCAACTGTCATACAAAAAAATGACAGCCGCTCATAGCTTTGTTTGTTTATTCGTTTTTTTTTTTTGCTGCAAAATCGGTGTGAATACCGCCGCAAAAATGAACTCGTCATAAGTATTACGCTGTATAGCACATCAGACAGCACACTATTTCCGACGTTAGGTATAACTTTTAATTTTAGTTTAAGGAGTAAATGTAGTGATGAAGATAGAAAAGTAAACTAATTGAAAATATGATTGTACACGCAAAAGTTCAAGCTTTAATCATCCAATGTGTCCTTTCAATTCGCACAGAATTTGCTCTGACTTCACACAACCAATGCGTGATACGCATAACGCAAAAGTTGTACAAGGAATACATTGACAGAGATCAAAATCAGAATATGTATCATATACACAAAAATCGTAATGTCTCGATAAACTTCGGCTTCGGGCGAACGATCAGTTTCGAGGCGCTCAAAAAACCGTTCTTTACTTTCGCGAGCCGGTGCGTTGCCGCGGAAGTTATTTACGCTGGTGCCAGTAACGCAGAACCGAATGCATGTGAATGAAACCAGAGTCATAATTAAATGCAAAATGTTCTGGACTAATCTTATGTTTTTGATTATTGTTAATGATTGAATGATGTTTTCAAATTACCTGATTCATGAAAGTGAATCGATTAGACAATAGTTTCTTCAATGGAGTCAGTACCCAACTTATCAGTATTGATTGCTGGTTGCACTGTTTTAACGATGCCAACCTTCTTAACATCGGCTGATGCTTTATAAGTGTAGTGGTTTGGAGCTGTGAATACATTCAAAATACGCTAGAGCATCAAATGCGTTATGCCCAACGCACATGCGTTGTACTGGTTCCAATTTTAATCAGTAAATGCGCTAATTTCGCTCATAAATGATCTGGTTACGGACACTCCAACTTTTGCGTGTAGAATCTACGAAAAATATAGTTCAGCAGGTGGGACTCGAACCCACAACTTCCAATCTCCGGTCAGATGTGTTTCCGTTACACCACCGCAGAACGTTAAAGACGTAGTTCTAAAATCGAGTTTTGTATCGCTTATCCAATTCTCGCACTTCGTACATTTACTCAGCAGAGACTATTATTTATAGCTGGCTATTGTTTCAACACCCTCAGTGGAAGTTGGAATGACATCTCAGTGTGAGAGATAGTTAAGTATAACTAGAAACACTCAGAGGAAAAGATGAGTTGTGAGAATTTTGTTAAGCCAACTAAAACGTAAAAATCTGTGCCCATTAGCACATTAGCGGGTATTGTAATCAGGTACGACAAACACTTGTTTATTTTGCTACGATTTTCTTTTTTGTTGTTAAATAATGAATAAAGTGTTTTGTTATAATATAAAACTAACTGGAGAAATAGGATATTAGATTTTTTCAGAAAAATATAATCCCATTTGCTGGGCTATATTTTTTGAAAAATTTCTTATATCCTATTTCTCTAGCTAGCTCATTTCTCTGTCGTCAACTTCACGTTTACTGCCAGAATAAAAATTAAGAATGCTCCAACATTGCATTATTCCAGTACTTCGTAACCAAAGGTTGCATGCACTGTATTTAAACATGAACATAAAATTTACCGTCTTTACGGTTTTAAAAAAAAATCCGATGCAATTCATTATTCCTCTAAACTTTCATTGTCACCACCAATAAAACGAGTCGAATCGAAAAATTAAATAATTAGTCAACATTGCATTTTAAACAGCTGCCAAAAACACTGTATTTTCTCCATCGTTCATCTCTCTCTCTCTCTCTCCGAGTATTTCTAGGTATGACGTACTACATAAGAGAAAATTCGATT
This sequence comes from Wyeomyia smithii, assembly GCF_029784165.1. Classification (NCBI taxonomy): domain Eukaryota; kingdom Metazoa; phylum Arthropoda; class Insecta; order Diptera; family Culicidae; genus Wyeomyia; species Wyeomyia smithii. Next base: position 176,678,451 of record NC_073696.1, on the reverse strand, counting down.
GGCGCTAGTCGAGAAATTCGATTTTCAGCAGAATTGACAATACTTTTAACATACAAACTCCGAATGAGGGTTTGTAACAAAACCAAACAAATAAAATAGAAACTTTGTTCCCGCTTAAATAGTTCTTACAGTGCCTTTAATGTTTGTGGAAAATTTTCTATTAAGAAGCCACATGGTAGACATTTTCGAAAACTGTATCGTTTAAGAAATGATTTGTGGTCCCCGTGGTTCTGTGGTTAGCGATGTCGGTCGGCTAGCTCTCCCACACGGTTGTGATGTCGGGTTCGATTCCCGATCAGATCGAGGATCTTTTAGAGCTGGAAATTTTCTCGACCCAGCACTGGGGCATGGTGTATCGTTGTACTTATCCTACAACATGCAACATGTGCCGAAAACAATTTCGATAACGTATTCTCTTAACTAATCTAGTTGATCGAGACCGCATTAGCCCCCCAGGCTAGCGTGCGATATTGTTTTTTGTTTTGTTTAAGAAATGATTTGAAGCAATTTAGTATTCCATGATAGTATACATATTTTGAGCATGGCTTCGCAACGCTACGCAAACAAATGGGATCCATTTTATGTGAGAAATGTGGCACAAATTGAAACGTAAACGATAAACCAATCGAAAGTTAATGGACAATTGAATTATTTAATCTATCCACAAAGCTTCATTAATCATTTATCATCATATCATAAAAGGGTAATAATAAACATAATTATCCCATGTGCCAATCATAGATTCATGAAACTCGAACTTTATAATTCAATACATGATATTGAAATTTTCAATCAAAACACAATGTTCAATTTTTGTTTATGTGCAATTTGCAAAACACGCGCTTTTAGCTTCAATCGCGTTTCTCTCGCTTCCGTTTTTTATGTAAAATGTAACATTTTTTCAAAGGCTATTCTCACATAAAATACACGCCCCAAATGCCCAAATGGTTGTCGCTGGTTTAGTATGCCTTCATGTAAATCTAGCTGACAACTTCTGTGTGCTAGATAAACCGCTTAACGCTTTTCGCTTACGCATTACGATAAGTGTAGTATTTTATCTGTTTTGCTTTTCAATTAGGTATCAGCAGAATATTTTAGTTCAGTATAAATAGAATAAATATCATACGACAGCTTCGCAGCTTGCTAGCAACATTGACGCATTTTAGATCTTGAAATTATTTCTCAAAACCAAAACTCATTAATATCATTTACCCTAGGAAAATTCAGACGACAACAGAGATCTTTCCAGCACTTCACTGTATCAGCAGATGGGTGACAAACCATTCGACCTGACCGATTCAAGTAAATTTTCGTGAGTATGTTAGTGGTAAAGTTGGCTCTTTCGGAAAACTAGACGTTATCATGGTTTCCTCACGGTAGTGGGAATAAATTTTTCTCTTCCGGAAGAGCTCGAGCTTGTTGCTGTTGCTTTACTTAGCGGATTTTACTACAACACTAAGCCTCTTGATTTATCTTTTAACCTCATAGGTTTACCAGATCCGAATTTGATGACGCAGATTCTCGATTTAGTTTTAGCAATTCAAGTTCGTCACCAGTTCAAGTGAGTATTGCTATGATGCGAAAGCAGATTTTCCTTTACTGTGACATGAGTTTTCGTTTATAGGCTGGAAATGGAATCGACCGAGATTTGAACGACCACGAATTTCCGGATAATCTCAGACACACCGCAAGATCGCTTATCGCCCACGACAGCTCTCTCGGAGTCCAAGTAATATCGTCATCCGGTGGTCATATTATCGCCGTTGCCAATCCAGCTCTAGCGCTGAGTCCAGCTTTAAGTGAAGCCATTACCATCAAGCGAGAGGCAATTTCGCCCGATTTATAACAACTCACCAAGATTACATGCAAATGCTAGTTGTATGCTTTAATCGTAAATCCTGAGTTGAATCTACAGTGCAGTTTTTATTCGCTGCTTTCTCGTTCCCAATTTGGTAAAATTGAAATTATGCATTTGTTTAAACTATTTGCAAATTAGTTTCGGTTCCATAGTTGGCACTCTCTGCTAAGAAATATAAGTCTATTATTGGAGAACATTAGAAGATTGACGATTTGTAATATAACATATGAGTTTCTAATAACCCCTTCAATTGGTGAACGATTGGGCGGCGAATAAAATCATTTGAGAGGGCTCATATGTCATGAAACTAAAAATAAATTATCAACTCCTATTGGCAACTAGTCTATAAACTTTATAAAAGTTTAAAATTTTTCGATAGTTTCAAAATTAATAATGTTCGAAGTTATAACTTGATAGCAATGGATTGGAGCGTAGGACAATATACTCTAGCATGAGAGAGTCCGAAAGTTGAATCGAACGTGTTATACGATCAATCTTAGCAATAATAAAAAAATAAATTTCGTACAGACTGCTTTAGTTCATTTCTTTATGTTTACCAGTTTCAGTTTTTTAAGTTTTGAATGAAATTATGATCTGCTCCGAAGAACAATAAAGACTGTATTTTAACATATTATACTTGGTTTATTATTTGAACTATGATTTATACTTAATGGTACTTTTTCGAAGATGTAAATAAAATAACGCATACTATGCTATGTATAATTTTGTGACTGTAATACAGTTAAACATAGACATATAAAAGAAACAGGCTAATGAATAATATAGCAAGTAAAATCATTCGTACAAACTGCAAACAAATTTAGTGTAAATCCGATACAAAGTAAAGTTGCAATTATGAATAAAAACAGCTTTTGGGAGAATAGAACCATTATATCTGAACGATCGTTATTAATTATTAATAAATGTTCTATATCCGAAAATGTATACGTGTGCGCAATGTAAAGAAACTTTCTTAAATAAATTGTCTCCGATATGCCTAATGTGTATTAAATCTGGCGAAATGTTATTTACGGATAACTTTTTTATCTTCTCTAAAATATCTGTTAAGTTTGACGTTACTTAAGCTACTTATAATTTACTAAATGGCTTTCAATTTTTAGTTCACGGCAGTTAAATCCATTCGTCGTTAAGTACATCAAAGCAAAGCGAAGCGTGCAAGAATACGGAACCTAACATAGAATAGTTCTGGAGCGCTTTTAAACCCTTAACATGACAGAAAACTGTTTATTACGTTTGTCCTGCTAAGGAAAAATTTCGAGAGTTAGAATTTTAGTAGAATCAGGCCATTCCTCTACATAAAAACTTATCTTTGGACTGAAAAAATCTCATCTAAATCTTTGGAAATTTCATCCTCCCAAAGACTTATCATCGATGATAAAGAAGTCCATAATAAAAAATAAGATAAGAGAACAGTAAGTCTGGGAGAAATACAAGCCACATTACACGCAGCAGGTACCTTTCAATAAGTAATGCGGAGAAAGGAAAAAAAAGTTTGAGCTTGAGCTTGACGACCGCACATTTCATAGTTGCTCCTTGTGATGGATCTGAGCTAGTAAAGTTGCACATATAAAAGCAACGGGTGAGCAATTTCCGAATAAACGGTCACCGATACCGAATTTATTTCCGTAGTTTATTTCTTAATCTCTACGACTGCGACGGAAGGGAAGAATTATAATATAATATTATAATATAATTCATGGTAATTGACGAAACTAAACGAGGTTGCGCGCGAAGCTACCTTATTACAAAAATGAACAAACGATTTAAACACCGCAACCCACTGCGAGTGATGCGCGCAAAAATCATCTACCACTTGAAGCATCTAAGTATCTATATCAATTCCGCAATCCCGAATACCTTCGAGAAAGCAAACGCACTTAAATAAACGAGATTCTTTGAAAGGTATACAATGCGTAGTCATTAGATTAATCACGATATTTATCGAACGAATGAAACCTACTCCGGTTAGCAACGAATGAAACGAGTGAGCAGTCTCCGGCTAAACCGGCTAAATGGTCACCGTAAAGGCAACTGTCACACCAAAACGGATAACGGACAGTTGCCTTAACGGTGTCTTGGCGACTCTCTGGTGTATAGGCTGACTTAAAATACCGGGTGCATAGAATATGCAACACAATCCAAACACACACAGCAAGAAGTCGAGCGAGGTCGCATTTTGTACAGACTTGTGTTATCCTGCTCACACTTTCTATACATTATACACATAACGATAAACGAATGTTATTCAACGTCCGTTTTTGATGATTTCTCACTATACGATGCACTTCAAAATGATGACTTTTATCACTTCCGTACACAACACTCATGAGTTCATCGTTCCTAAGAATTTATTCTCAGGCTCTGCCACACGAAATCTTCTCTCCAGACTAAATATTCACTGGTCTAAAGCTTCGATAATATCATAGACTATAGCACGTTATACGCTGTTAGAGTGATACACTTGCGAAAGATATGATGGAGTCGATAAGGAAGGAAGTAGGTTACTAAGGCCTCTGCCAGGCTAAACGCGAAAGGCGGCGCGAACCGATTCGCCCGACCGTAGTTTAATGTACAGCCGTAAGTAGAGCTGTACATTAACCTACGGCCGGGCGAATCGGTTCGCGCCGCTTTTCGCGTTAAGCCTGGCAGAGGCCTAAGTCTGAAGGAGAAGACAAAAAGCACTATAACACGGAGCAGGTCACTTCTCAATAAGAAGCACTGCAAAAGAGAAAAAAAAAACAAAAATAAAATCCAACCAGCAAAAACGTCCGGACAATGCAACAAAAGATCTAAAAACTACTGGTCGCAGTGGGGTCCATACAAAAAAAATGCAAAAAGGAAAAAAAGAAACAGTGCGAATAGCAAAAAATGTTCCAGCAACGCCCCAAAAGTTAAAAATTACTGTTAGCAGTGGAGTCCATACAAAAATAAAATAAATATCTAACGTAATGTTTTTATTATAGCAGTGCGGATTCACTTACCAGACGGCCACATTTTGAATGGGGAGGCAAAAAATAGCTAGGGGTTAAATCTGGCTAATACGAAGGGAAGGAGCAGTTCATAGTACAATTTCGTCCATTCGTATCGTGAACAGTGGGAGCTGTGTCTTGGGAAAGGAACGCCCAATCGATGCAATAATATACAATAATGTTGTGTATTGAATGTTGCACCATGTTCAAGATAGCCAAGTATTCCTTGCAAATCCTAAGAAATAACAGCTAATACTTTACTGGCTGATTGTTACGTTTTGGGGCACTTCAGACTAGTGCTGGGACTATCCGGATTAAAATATCCGGATATCCGACCTCTGATATCCGTCAAATATCCAAAATCCGGATCAACCCGATATTCGGATACTATCCGACAGGATATCCGGATTTTCGGATAGTCGGATATCCGGATATCCGGATATTGTATCCGAACATAGTTTAATGAGAATTATGTAAATAATTACTTACGAGGGGATGGGGGAATGTGGAAAAAGCCATTTTTCGCGTTACATTTCGTTTGAACGGGTTTTAGGCAGCAGAAAAATAAATCCGGATATCCGGATAGTATATCCGGATATCCGACTATTCGATTATCCGTATCCGGATATCCGGACATCCGAATAGTATTCGTTTACACATCCGTGATCCGAGCTTCGGATAACCGGATCATGAATATATCCGGTTAAAAGTCCCAGCACTACTTCAGACGACTCACACCAGGCAAAATTCACTCCGCCGAGTGATCTCAAGAGTGTAGTGTTTCATCCATCTTACGCGCAATCAATGCCTGAATATCCGTCGATGGTTCAACACATTGTTCATTTTTCTCAATTGTTGACCTTCTAGTACCCAAGCCTGCCTTTCGACGAGCGTCAATAAAGTCACTATAAATCTTTATGAACTTTTTTTAAATTTTCATCAAAGGTTAATGATAATTCCACTAATGCCCGTTTAGAGGCAGGCTTTGGCACTAGAGGGTTCAAAAATACAGTACCCAACGCGTGTACAGTTTCTTCATATGTAAACATTTATAAATGACATGAACAACGCGTTCCTTTGAAATACCCATGGTTTTACCTAGCTGACTTCCATTTTTTGATATAATACAATTATAGCTTTCTAATCAAGTGTATAGAAAAAAAAAACAAAACAAAAAGCGAAAACTCAATTTCAATCTTAATTGAAGTCGAAATCTTGAGATCTATCAAAGTATTTCTGATTTACAAAAAAAAATCGATTTTATCATTAGTAGACGAACGCACTATTGGCTAAACTTACTCTCAGTTTTATGACAATTAATGTTTCAAACGTTTTGATTAACCGCACAGAAGAAAACAATGTTATGAATTATTACAAAATAATTATTATATAACCACTTTGTTCCTCTGAAACGTTTTCATTATGAACTATGTAACACGAACCAGCTAGCACTTTTCCATATTTTTTTAGAATAATGTATTGATTTTCATTAAAAAAAAGATCGCATATTGTATTAGGATTGGTTCACACAAGACCTATGGTTTCAGAATATTTTTATTCATAATATTGTCCATCTTTAGAATGTTTTCGTATGGGGCTCTGGGGCTGATACATGTTCTCTTGAATAAGCGTTATTGTGGTTTGATTTCATTGGAATATTTAGCTGAGATAAAATAGTCGAAAAACTTAACAGTTCTCGTATATTAGCAAATGCCAAATTCATAATAGATTTTTTCACAGGACCCATCTATGTAAAAGCAGAGTTTTCTAAGACTCACAAAGCGTGAGTTAATTTTTTTATCTTATGTACTAGGCGGTACCGTGAAATAATATTTTCTTTATCATAAAAGTAAGTTTAAAAAATCAGATGTCAAACTGTTATAAAACAACATTCATTTATATTTCAAATCTACGTTATGGTGTTAAATGGAAATCCTTATAATTGACATTCGTACAACATTTATTCACACTGGCTCAGCTACTTTTTCTTGGATCCAGTCTACAAATTGTGTCACTCTCGTATAAACTCCAGGAACTTGGGCTCGTGCGCATCCAATACCGTATGAAACAATTCCTATTTGGTAGTAATAAAACTCAACACCACTGCGTTGTGGAAACATCAATGGACCTCCACTGTCACCCTGACAGGAATCCTTTCCACCTTCCAAAACTCCTGCACATAGTACTGCATTATCGAACTGCTTCTCAGAAAATGCTTTCCCAATTTTGCTGTACAATTCTCGACATTCTGTGTTCGACACAATCGGGATTTGGAGCTCTTGTAAAACATTTGCGGATTTGCCACCTTCTTGTGTTCGTCCCCAGCCTGCTACAAACGGCGTTAACCCATCTAAATTACGACTTTTTATTGGATCACCAATCGGAAGACAAATTGGACGGACAGCATCTAATAATAAAAAAGTGGCTTGAGCTCATAAATTTAACTAGATGAATTAGTAAGCAAACCATTAAATGCTACATCTTCACCAAGATAGAGTATCGCCAAATCCGAATGCCCATCCTTCTTATCATACTGTGGATAAGTTTCCATCTAAATATTGGATAACACAACATTAACCACACTGTTATTAATGCAAAGAGTAAATACCATTCAAACTCACCTTCACCACCGGAATATCAATGTGGTTCGTTTCAGCATCCGTCGACGTATCATACTCTCCGAGGCGAACTGAAGAACTGAAAATATGCATTTAAATTTAGCCTATTTCAAGGACGAATCGTTAATGTAGTTATCAATGACTCACAGATCTTTACGAATGCAGTGTGCGGCAGTCAATACATGTCGTTTAGTAATAATCGATCCTCCACATTTAAAAGACACTTCTCCTAGTGTGTTTTTATACCCAATTAGGGCCATCCATGGCCAGCCATTTAGTGCAGCAGGCACACCACCAACCACTCGATTGTGCTCGACTTTACTGTAGCCGCATCCCTCAGCAGGGGTTGGAAGTGTAATAAGGTTATTATCCTTTGGCAGCGGCGGCCCTTCGGTAACTGGTGCCGGCGGAGGTGCTACCGTTGGAGTTGGAGTGTTTGGTGCACTAGTTACTGATGATTCCAGAGGACAACACACATTTGGCTGAATGTAGTTGCAAATGGCATTCGATTGTTGAATGAAACTGATGTACTGTGGATCTTTTTGACGTGAAATAAATTCATTAAGAAGGGATGGACAAGCTCGTAAACCTAAAATATGTATATTTGATTAAAAAAATGAAAAACATTTTGGTATTGATCTTACTAATGCAATATCCTTCTCTGCGATCCGGGCCAATACAATCTGCTAACCGCGTGGGAGCCTGCGTTATTGGAGCTGGTGGCTGAGGTCTAGGTGTAGTAGTTGAGGTTGTTGTTGTCGTCGTCGTGGTCACCTCAATGAAAGGTGAACTGGTAGTAGGCCTCTGATCGTAAGAAACACCATCTGTACAACAGAGAACAGGGTAACCACCGTACACGCGATTCCCACAGCTACGTTGAGATGCAACCAAAAAGTTGATTGTACGCTGTGTTCTATCATTTTGGTACAAACGAATCAATGATGGACAGTACTGGAGGGATTGACATACTCCAATTTGTCCATTGGGTGTATAACATGACTGTGCTGTAAACAAGAATAGATTAATATAATGACATTAATATCAAATTTTATCAATGTTTTTCTATACCAATTTACTTTTTCCAAACCAATTTTCAACATGTATTTAGAGTTAAAACTACCCACAGACCTTTCTACATTTTTTTAAATAAAGTTCAAATCTACCCAAAAAATTTAAAATTTGACAGATTGAAAAAAAAACAGAAAAAAATAATTGGAATTATAGAAAAATCTATTTCTGGTACCTCAAAATTGGTACAACGAATTAATCCTTGATTTCAAGATCCCGGATAGGAGCGATGCGTTGCAAGTTTTCTGTCCCAATTGTGTTGGCGAGAAAATGCTTTAAGTTCAATTCCGCCCTATTCTCAAGGCAGGCAAGCGGACCTGGAAAATGCGGGAATTTCGCTTTGCAAGAACGGAACGCAGCCAATCATTAACGCTGCGGTGTAAAGCTTGATCGATCAAAACGGCTGATGCCGATCCACGAGAGCGATCGTTCGATCGTCTGTGTAAAACACATTTATGAACTATGTATTACTTCAGTTGCAGATTTGTTCAGACGTAAAATGAGTTGTTGTTGTAATAAAATCAGTAGCATATCTGCTGGTTCGGTCTGCAATTATTTTGAAATGCACTTTTGAAAACTGGTTATTGCTACCAAGTTACCAAGATTCAATGAATCAACCAAAAAGCACTGCTCAATCTTTTCTTAATCTAGCACACCAAATTTTATTATTTTATGGTTTATTCAAACTAAACCAAACAATTGCCATTACCAAGAACTAATCGTAACTTTTAATTGAATTCAGACAAACCTAAAGGATAACGAGAGAGACACTATTATCTAACGGGAATGTTGTTTGAGTAAAACTATGTTTAACGATTATTTTTTGTGGTATAAGGTTTCAGGAGTTCTCTTGGTTATTGATGATTATGATGTCACAACTATTTATTCATGCATAATTTTCAGTGTTTATACTTTAGAAGCAATTGAGATTTGGTAACGTAACGGTAATCTTACCCACAAGAAATGGCCGTATAGTCAAAACCATTTATTATACAAACGAAACGATTAACATCAAGTTTTGGAAAACACATTGTAAACATTTGCTTGAATCCACACTATTTACATACATATGTGTTCACATGCACACTTATATGTACATCTTTTGCCAAATGATCAATGTACATTAGTCATATAATAGTAATCATCGTTCAAATCTTGGCATTAGATAGAACATCTTTCCGTTCACTGATTTTTAGCTCGGACAGCACAAATAAGCAATTGGCATATATTTTCACCATTCCACACTACGGCAGTCCAGCATGACTAATTCGACAATTTTGTTTATCATGCCCTGGCTCGTGTCAGACGCTCATATCGTATTTCACCAATGCCAACTTTGGAACGATCCGACGAAGGACATCAACTGAAAGTATAAAGAAACGAACCGGCTTTTCGTAAAAAATGGCTAATCACACTGAACGAATCGCTTCACACCCAAACGCCAGAACGAACGATAATTAACGAACTTGTTGTCTTCAAAACGCGTTGTAAATTATTGGTTTCAATTTATATCATTCGAAGATTTGCACTTTTAAATTCCACAAAATGAATACAAACTTAAAATCAAATGCTAAACGTTTCTAAAATTTATGTTCCAATCATTTTTTTATGAACTTTTAAATACCTTGAGGATGAACACTGCTAATAAATAAAGTAAAGAAGAACGCGAAACGTAAGATCAACTTCATGGCGGACTTCATCATTAAAAACCTAACAGTATGGTTAAAATATAAAGTAAACAAACTTTAACGACACTTCCATATAATAACTACATAAAACCCTTTCGTTCTCAAACGTACCGCGGATGAGACAACACTAAATTAAACTCGTTCTCACAACACCGATTTTAAGCAAAACTACATTAAACGAATCGCGAATCACAAACTACTATTCGCACCAATACTGCTATACTCAACTAACGATAACGATAAATACAGTCGCGGACGAAACTAAGTATGAGAACTTTTTGAGCACACATTAGTTTGTATAATATTTTGTCCACTTTAAAAATGCGATATTTAGTTTTATAGTAGGTGTTTATAACTTGAGATTGACTTATCCCAATTTTTGCGACATTAAAATTTGGATGTCCAGTGATTTAAACAACTTCCACCTCTAGTTCTTACATTTAGAGTGATCATATTTTCGTGTGCTTTGCTGTAAACACGCGTAAATTTGCCGGTTAGCAAACACCTTGCTGCACTAAAGTGACGGTCCGCGTTGAACAAACTTTCGGACAGACAACAACCGGTTCATCGGTAGCACGGCTGAGATCAGAAGTAAATTTATTACAGCCAACGGACGGAAACAGGAAGCTACAATGCTCTGGCATTCTCTCGTGGTCGTATGACTTCGCATTGACACTTTTCGCACGAATCACAATTACGAATACTACAGCCAATCGATCATTGCTGCTGTTTTTTTCTCCCCTGTGTAATTAATGGTAAGCGATACGATTAGTAATCGGGGAATCTATCCTATCCCTCTCTTAACTAGCGTTAGATCTATAACTTTTTCAAACTGGAGAACAATAGAGTTTCTTTTTTTTTAATTGATTTTCGAAAAATATTTTGACAATTTTACAGCGGGCTATTCTGCGACGCAAGACAACAAATTTTGCTGATCACTATACTGCCGCTATTCGCATAATAGTCCTATGTTAAAGTTGCGAGTCCTATGTAAATTTTGCGAGAATGGGTCCATTTTGGCATGTTTTTCAAGAATAGCCATTGAAAAAGTAAGGTTTGATTTCCATAACCTCGATTTTGATGGCTACTCTTGTAGAGCATGCCAAATTGGAACCATTCCCGCGAAAAAACAAAAAACATAGGACTTCTACATAGGACTGATATGCGAATAGCGGCAGTATATTGTCAACATTATATGCGTGGTTTTTTGCATGATTTAGTTACTCAAACAGTCATTATATAGCACAGGGCTTCCCAAATCGAAAAAATACTGTAAAAACAAATACTTTACTGGTATCTTTATTATGCAGTAGTTTTTCGATTATATCATCACATCAGTTTTCGTTATCGCCAATATTCGCCAAATTTACTCTCGGATTGTTCACGGTGACTATTTCAAACGTTCCGACAAACGTATCAATTTCACTTATACAGAAGAAAGCAATAAATAAGATAACAAATTAAATATCATAAATAAACAAATAGACATTGTTTTACTGAATTAGTGTCTTGGAATTTTAATATGAAGGATGTGGAGCGCTTAGCTAACACTTTTCTATGTCTTCCCCATGCCAATGTCATAATTTGTGAAAAACCTCTCAGTTTTTCAGATCGGATTATGCATGATTTATGGCTTCAGAAGAATATAAAGTATAATATTATTAACTTGTAAGTGCCAACTTCAACCCTTTATAAGACAGTTTGCTGCTTGATGACTTGGACTTATGCTGAGTGACGCACAAAAATGCTCTAACGCAGGTCACATCTTCGAAGCACTAAAAGATAGAATCGCACAGCTGACAGCATGAGAACGAAAAGGAAAGCTAATAAGCTACAGCTTTGATGATGGTTTCGATCGCATATCTCATTCTTTCCTACACGAAACGATGCGACAATTGGGAATAAATTCGGCTTTGTCGGATTACTAGCACGAATCGCAGAAAGATCTTCGTAGTGAGCACCAATTAACGGGCACATCGCTTCGATCGGACCACCAGGGAGACCCAATGTCAATTTTGCCCTTCATTATACCTTTACACGTTTCTACAGAAACTGGAGAAAAATATCGGCCCTGAGTTGGTCATACAAACAGCTAAACTGGGGGTTGTTTTCACAAACTCTATATGTACAATGAGAAGAAGTAATTTGGATGCACTGGTATTGAAATTTTCTTGGTAACATTCAATGAGGAGCCTCCACCTGCAACAACAAAATTCAATCAAATGCGCGGATGGGGAAACTGTCAACTCTACAACGCAGGAACAGAAACCCTCCAGCACAAATTTTCAAAGTGCTCCCGTATGACGCAAGCATGGGTTTTCGTATAGAAAAAAAGGCAATGATTCATGATGGGTGGCGTATAGTTATTATCCTTTGAAGAATAGATCGACTTGAACTGTCCTACAGTACGGTCGCATTTTACCAACAGCTCGAGGCTAGGTCTTAGACTACCGAGAGATATTGAAATTTTGTTTTTCGCTTTCAACAGGCAATCTTCTTGAAAGACTACCTGTTGAAACGCTAAGTAATAAATTTGTTTTTAACGTTAACGAGTGTTTAGTGAGTAAATTTGGTTTGAGATATTTCTACTTGAATTCTAGAGTGTAGTGAAAGTGTAGTGAAGTTTTCCAGTTACGCCTGGAAAAAATAAAAAAGCTCGCTTTGATGCGGCTTCAAGGAAACGTGAGGCATCTCCTCCAAGTGACACTGAAATTTCGACTAACAGGTATGATATTCTCTTGATGGCCATAAACATCTTTTACAGTATTTGACTGAAAAGATGTATAAATTTTATTCTTTTGATGCCAAAAACGAGAGACCGTTTAAGGCTGTTTTAAAAGGTCTTTCAAATGACCAAACTATTGAGGAAATTAAAGAATGTTTGTCAGTATCACTTGGTTTTGCTCCCAACCAAGTAATTTTGATGAAACGAAAGGCAAATGCCAAAATTAATCAAACTGGAATACACCAGGAAAATTACTTAGTACATTTTGATCGTACCAAAGTAAATAATTTGAAATGTTTGGAAAAAGCACGTGTTTTATTTAACGTACGAATAAAGTGGGAAAATTTCAAGAGACATGGAGAAATCCATAATCTTACTCAATGTCGAAATTGTCAAGCCTATGGTCATGGAACTCGAAACTGCCATATGGCGGCAAAATGTATGATTTGTGGTGACACTGGTCACACGAAAGATATCTGCCACGTGAAAGAGACCACTAATAGTTTCAAATGTGTAAATTGTGGGGGAAATCACAAATCTAATTTCTTTAATTGTCCTGTAAGGTCAAAAATTATTGCTTCCAGACAACGTAGGAATTCTAAGCAACCTGTTGTCAATGTGGGTATACAAAAGACTTTCAATACTGTTCAGGCATCACCAGCACTTTCACTAGCAGGTGTGTCTGTAGGTAATCATTTAAATTCAGATAACAAATTTCAGACAAAAAATCCTGTACAGGCAACACCAGGCTGTTCATATGCCAGTGTCCTTACAGGTAATATTTCAAAATCAACCAGTAACAAACCATTCGTGTTTGGTGCTGAAAAGTCAGCCAGTATTGATTTAGGTAGTCCAACTCCAGAAAAAATTGAACACCTACAACAATCCATGCTGCAGCTAATGTCCGTTTTGTTGAACTGTAACTCGATGTACGAGGCTGTTCAAGAAGGTATAAAATTTACAACTAATATTGTTATGAAATTGAATTCAGCAATGATTTTAAATAATGCTGTAAATTTTCTAAATTGGAATGCTCGCTCTTTAAAAGCGAAAGAAGATGAATTTTTCAATTTTTTAACAGTCCACGATGTGCATATTGCAGTTGTGACTGAAACGCTTTTAAAGGCAAATATTAAACTAAAAAAGAACCCAAATTACATGGTTCATAGGTTTGATAGAATTGATGTTGCCGGTGGTGGAGTTGCAATAGTTATCCACCGTCGAATAAAACATCGTGTTTTACCCCATCTTGAAACCAAAGTTATCGAGAGTTTGGGAATTGAAATTGAAACAAGTATTGGCATTCTATTTATAGCCGCAGTGTATTTGCCTTTTCAATGCACTGGTGAGCGAAAAAATTATTTCAAGGGAGATTTGCAAAAACTCACAAGAAATAAATCTAAATTTTTAATCATCGGTGATTTCAATGCGAAACATCGATCTTGGAATAATGCTCAAAGCAATTCCAATGGAAAAATATTGTTTAATGATTGCTCGGCTGGATTTTATTCAGTTTTATTTCCAAATGGTCCTACATGTTATTCTTCTATTAGGAATCCATCTACAATTGATTTGGTACTTACAAATCAAAGCCATTCATGCAGTGATTTATTAACTCATGCTGACTGATTCTGATCATCTTCCCATAAAGTTTTCTATTTCCCATGAAACTATTTTAAATCCCACTAGATCTGTGTTAAATTATCACAAGACTAATTGGGATAGATATCGTTCTACGATCGAAGAAAATTTGAATGATGATATTATTTTACAAAATAGTGCTGGCATTGACAGAGCATTAGAAAATTTTAGCAGCTTTATACTCAATGCCCGGAATTTATCAGTTCCTGAGGCAAGAGTGAAATTTAATGCACCAATTATTGACAGTGAACTTCAACTTCTTATACGTTTGAAGAACATACGGAGACGTCAATACCAAAGATCTCGTGATCCTGCTTTGAAAATTATTTTTCAAGAATCGGAAAAGGAAATTAAACATAGATTCACTCTCTTGCGAAATGAGCATTTCATGAGAGAAGTTGAACAACTAAAACCTTATTCAAAACCTTTCTGGAAGCTTTCGAAGGTTCTTAAGAAACCTTCGAAGCCCATTCCAGTCCTTAAAGATGGTGATTGCATTTTTCTAACGAATGAACAAAAATCTCAAAAACTTGCTCAGCAGTTTGAGAGCGTTCATAACTCCAATTTGAACGTAGTAAGTCCTATTGAAAATAAGGTAAGTCCACGTTATAAGGATGAACGGTGTGGTCTTAAATTGGTCTGATCAAGTTAAATACTTAGGGCTAATCTATGATAAGAATCTTACTTTCAAGGAGCACATTGAAAATATCCAGTCAAAGTGCAATTAGTATATCAAATGTTTATATCCTCTTATCAACAGGAATTCTAGACTTTGTCTCACGAATAAACTGTTAATTCACAAACAAATTTTTAGGCCAGCAATGTTATATGCAGTTCCCATCTGGACAAGTTGTTGTACAACCAGGAAGAAGACACTTCAAAGGATTCAGAATAAACTTTTGAAAATGATTTTGAAGCGTCCTCCCTGGCTTAGCACGAACGAGCTACATAGGCTCACTAATGTAGAAACATGAGAAAAATTGTCAAGCCAAATTATCAACAAATTCCGACAAAAATCGTTGCAATCCTCAATTGCAACGATTAGCTCACTTTATAGTCAGTAAGATAGTTTTAAGTTTTTTTTTAGTTTTGTTTTATTCCTTTTTTTTCCTTGACAAGTAGGTTTAATAATTTTCCTACAATTACATTAACTTAACTGCGAAAGCAAATAACATTCAATAATATAAAAAAGGGTACAAATATATATATAATAGTGTTGAAATGTCACCATTTGTGGCAGAACACACAATACTAATTCTGAATAGATATTAGTACATAAATAAATCATTACAAGCATTCGCCCCCCCTTGAAAAAAAAAACCTTTGAAGAATTGCAACATGGTATCTATTACACACAAAACTATGTGGAATTTTCAAAATCTTTATAATGTATGCTACTTACATCGAGGAAAATAACAATAGAATAATAGATGTAATGCAGTTGCTTTCTATTTAAGATGTAAAATAGGATAAATTTCGCTAAGTATACTATATATCCATTGTTCGGCAATTCCATAAAAGCAGGTACCTACCTGCTTGTTAATTTTCTCGATGACTTCGTGAAATTTTGCTGTTCAATCCGTGCGTTTTCTGCAAACTTCGGCTCAATGAGATGAATAATGGTACAATATTATTCAAGAAACAGAGAAGTATTCAAGAAACAGATATTTGTTTTCAACAAACAAAATACTTCACATTTGTTCGATCGTACTGTTAAAAATCTTCTAAATTTAAAAAAAAATCGATTGTAAATCAATATATATTTATTTTCTAAATCATTGTCGTTCAAATAGAATTTTTCTAATTTTCTACAAAGTTTGTTCACGCTGGCTGAACTACTTTTTCTTGGATCCATTCTACGAAACGTGTCACTCTCGTGTAAATTCCAGGAACTTCAGGTCGCTCACACAATACCATATGAAACAATTCCTATTTGGTAGCAATAAAACTTCACATCAATGCGTTGTGGAAGCATTAATGGATCCCCACTGTCCTGACATGAATCCCTTCTATGTTCCAAACCTCCGGCACACAGTACTGCATTGTCGAACTGTTTTTCTGGAAATGCTTTTCCAATTTTACTGTACAACCCTCGACATTCTGTGTTTGATATAATCGGAAATTGAAACTGTTCCAAACTCATTGTGGATTTGCCACCTTCTTGTGTTATTCCCCAGCCTGCTACAAACCATGTTTACCCATCTAAATTAGGGATGTTACGGATATCCGCATCCGCATTCGCGAATGCGGAACATCCGCATGAAAATTGACACCCGCATCTACATTTGCATCCGTAATCCGCATCCGCATCTGCAGATGTCTGAAAAATCACATCCGTAACATCCCTGCTGTAGACCAACAGAATGTACGACATCATCAATGTACTTCCGCTGACTGATAAATAAATCACCACAACCCTGGCTCAGGATCGCAAGTCGCTAAAAATTTCACATCACGGTTAACTGTCACTTTTCCTGTAGATTCGTCCACCAGGCGGTATGCCTTCGATGCCTCACTGTAGCCAACGAACCGCAGCTTGAGTGCTTTGCTATCCAGCTTTCCTCTCTTTTTTTTGGCACATGACGATATGCATTTAAGCCAAATCGCTGAATGTGTCCGAGATTGGGCTTTTTCCCGAACCATCGCTCATATGGTGTACCAGTGGTTGACCGCGATGGCAATCGGTTTTGTATGTAGTTTGCCGTCATCACCGCTTCTCCCCAATAACGCTTATCAAGATTTCCATCGATGAGCATACACCTTGCCATTTTGACTAAATATCTGTTTTTCCTTTCAGCCATCCCGTTTTGCTGTGGGGTGTACGGTGCCGTCAACTGTCCAACAATACCATTTTGCTTCAGGAAAGCCTTGAATTTCTTACCGATGTACTCGCCACCGCAGTCTGTCCGCAGAACTTTGGTTTTCTTTCCAAACTGCGTATTGACCAGTTCAACGTACTCTTTAAATTTCTGGAGCTCTTCTGATTTCTCACGTAGGAGATATACCACCGTGTACTTGCTGTGATCGTCGGTGAACGTTATAAAGTATCGTCTGCCGCCCAGAATTTTTGTACGCATTGACCAACAAATGTCAGTGTGCACCAAGTCCATTTCCGATGATGTCACACTTCCGGATGCCTTTGGAAATGGTGCCCTATGCATTTTTCCTTTAAAGCATACTTCACACATATCGGTGCAACTGCATCTTTTCACCTTCACACCATCAGCTACCGTTTGTAATTTCAACACGGCCTCGTAGTCTCTATGACCCAGCCCCCTGTGCCAAACATGAACGCAGTCATCACTCGTCGTTGTCATGGATGATTGACGCATCACAAATAAATTTCCAACGGACTCCGCTGTCGCACAAGCCTTTTCACCTCTCAAGGTTTTCGCTCCGCTCGCATCGAATATTACAACGAATCCTTTTTGCACAAGTCGTTTTACGGAAAGCAAATGAAGTCCAACATTTCCGGAACGAACAAGGCACATTCTAACGGCACATCACGCGCTCGACCGCGGCCCTTTGAACGAATTTTCATTCCATTACCGACCCAAACGTCTTCTGTAAGTGCATCATCCAGATTTTCAAAGAAATCCCGGTAATTTGCAATAGGACAAGTCCCACCAGAATCTAATATCTACAGTTTTTCCGTTTGATTACCGCAACCAGTAAGGAGCGCGTAAGGATCGTCGTTGCGCGACACGTTGTTGGCTTTATGCTGCTTGGTTACCACTTTTGATTGCTTAGTCCCAGCTTTCGACTGCTTGGTTACGCTAACACTTTCCTTCGCAGCTCTCCATACTCGGAATTTTTCACAATTTGCTTTTTAGTGCCCTAACTTTCTGCAGAAGAAACACTGATCCTTTTCGGTTCTTGAATCAGCATACAGCACTGCCTCAGAGTCGTCTTGGTCGCCCTTGCACTGTTTCTTTTTATGCCATTCATCGATAAGCTTACCCTTTACGATGTCAAGGGTCAAATCTTCTTCCGGACGGGCTTCGAGAGCGGTTACCAACCTCTCGTACTCCTCCGGTAGACTGCTTAACAATGCGTCAAGGATTTTTTCCGATTGCAGATTGTTAAGCTTCTTAAACAACTGTGCCAGCTTCGGAACGTGCGCTTCCATATCACCGTGTTTTTCCAGGCGTAGACTGCAGATTTTTCGCATTACGGATAACTTCGTCGTCAACGTCCCCTTCACATGAAAGTTTTCAAGAGCTTTCCACGCCTCAGCTGCCGATTTGGCCTTCCTTATGTGGATAACCTGGTTGCCTTCCACGGCCAATCCTATTTATGCCAGCGCTTGCTCGTCCTTCACTGCCGTTCTACGCATATTTGCCCCATGTACCAAATCATGCAAACGAGAAAAACGATGTTAAAGTTTTACAATGCTTTTACGCATTGCGCCAATGTGACAAATGCAGTCATGGGTTTTTAAGCAGTTCTACCTTGCAATAGACTGTTTTCAATAAATCTAGTTGAAAGTTTTGCGGTTTAACACTCTTTTTCATAAAAATACCCACTGGGACAATAATGCCGATAAATTTGCCTTCCAATAGGTAATTTCTACGCATATCAGTCCCACCACTTGCATTCGATGTTTCCCAATACAAAATTCGTTTTGGGGATACAAGGCTATTTAACCTTTCACGAAAATGATCACGCTAATCGTGTTGTCTTCATAAGCAGGTGATGATAGTCGAGATGAAAGTTTAGTTAATTGAATAAGTATCAGATGACTTACAATTACAAAGGGGAATTGTTTTTTCAGATTGCCCATATTTGAACGTTGTTAGGCTTTCACCATTTTGGTTACATACAAAAGACAGTTCTTATAACTTTCAATTAGTATGAATCTCATGCGGTTATCTTCTTATGCTCGAAAAGGATAGGCATTCAGATTACAAACCAGTAAACAAGGCTTAAGTATTCCGAACAAAGATATGAACGTACCGCATTCAAATAATCAAGCAAAGTGATTTTCGGTGCCGAATTTCTGACACCCGTAATGTAGCCAAACGTTGTAAGGAGAAGTTTTTATTGCTCTATAGCACTTCCCAAGTTGTAAATATGGGAATTAGTGATTAGTGGGATCGATTAGAATAGAAAAAATCTAGTGGGACAAATATGTGTAGAAAATCATCGATGGGACAAACAGATTTGGTATGATTTTTCAAGACTTTCGGAACAAACAATGTTATTTTTGGAAGTTTTTCAAAAATATATTGGTGATACAAAACGAAAATCGACCAAAAGTAACATGGGACAACTATGCGTAGAACGGCAGTTCAACTTCCACACTTCCGTGACCGGTTCTGGCTTCGTGCCAGCTACAGCAATCCAATTGCCCTCTTTCGTCAGCAACAGTTTTATTCTGAAACTTTAATTATCGTAGTTGGAACCATCGAGCTTCGGAAACGACACCAGTTTTTCTGCCATCTTGACTTTTAAACCTCTGAATTTTCTTCACCAGTTCCAACTCCGGTCGCAAAAGCCCATAACCTATTGGATGACAAAGTGGAATAATCGGACTGGTCTTGAAAATATCTTGAAGAACTATTTGAAAGTATGTCCACAGACTAACAGACATAACACGTCAAACAAATTTTCAATAAAATCATCATTTGGATGATTCCAGTACTTTACGTTAGTAACACTAGCGCCATCTGCTGTCGTGTTCGTGCTGCGTCATGTATTTCGACATCAGCGCCAGCGTTACTGCATGTGTCAAATGGGGAACTACAAAATATGTATGAGATTGCATGACAGCGCCCCAGACGAGTTTTCGCGCGATGACTGTTATTCGATTGAAAATTTGAAATGAACGTTTTTTTGTGGCGATGAAGCTAGGTTCCAGTGTTACGTCTGTTAGTCTGTGGTATGTCTTTATTCAACAGTTGTACTGCCGCTATTCGCATAATAGTCCTATCTAAAAGTTGCGAATCCTATGTAAATTTTGCGAAAATGGGTCCATTTTGGCATGTTTTTTAAGAATAACCATTAGAAAAGTAAGGTTTAATTCCCACAACCTCGATTTTAATGTCTACTCTTGTAGAGCATGCCAGAATGGACCCATATCCGCAAAAAATAAGAAAACATAGGACTTATACATAGGACTGTTATGCGAATAGCGGCAGTGTATGATTCGAACTAAATGATTTTTAACTCTATGCTATATGTAGCGATTACTTCGATTTGCATTGCTTGCTGCGTTGTACACTGAAACAGTATCCTATGCAGCGGTTTGATTGCATACTCTAGATAGTTTTTCCCCAACCGGGATTTCCAAAGGTTGGAAATAATTTTCATACATAAAAAATAGCGAGTCTGAGGATCCATTGTTCAGAGATTTATTCGTAACGCACAGAGAGGTGCGTTACATATAGCAGATATTGTACCACTATTCATCATAAGCTACTAATGCACTGGCATCGACTACAAAAATAATCTTTCGTGCAAATGGTTGATTTTCGGCATGCACAAACACATTCAGTTGATTTATATTTAGAGATGATACAAATATTGGAATGGATAATTTTCAGATTTCGGTACTAATTATAGGGCTTAAAACTGTATATACAAAGCATGAATCTAAAATCAAGAAAGGCGATATCATACAAGCACGCCATTCATTCTTCAATGGTTGCTCGCATAGGTGCCAGCTTCATGCAATTATTGAGGGGGAGGGGACAAGAGAGCTTAAATTTTCTAAATTCTATAGAACTAGAAATATATCGCCAAAAATTTTTGTATGCGAAACGCCTTAGAATTGACGTAACGTGCTTGGAATGGTAGTTTTAATAGTAATCAGCATGGGCCACATCTCTGCAAAATGGCGTGAGGGTTGTGAAGTTAAAAAATAATAAAAATCTATGGCGATGCGAATTAAGGCGCCAACTTCATAGTATTATTGGAGGGGCGAAATGGTACGTTGCCCCTTCGCAAAAATTATTGAGGACACAAAAGTTGATTTGGAACTACCGTTAGATTCATACTTCATTCTTGGAATTTTATGATTTTAAAAAATGTTGAAGTTACAAAAAATCTTTGAAACTTAACTTTGAAGTAAAATTTTTACCCACATTTCTCGACCCAGAATTTTTAATAAGAAGTTTTGAAAGAATGTCAAGTTTCAAACAAATTAATTTGAGGAGAAAATTCAATCCGCTTTTGATTCAATGTATAATTTAATGTTTATTTTATAATTTTCTCAACTAGACTCAAAATATCTCTGAAACGGCTGTATCTACAAAGTTGTTTATCATAAACTTTTTCATTCAAAATCATCATTTGAATTGTATATCATTGGAAAGGACACATTCTGAAAAACGTTTATATTAAAAATTTCGTAGAAACTTTACTTTCCATAAAAAAATTGTTTTTCATTGCGCCATCTCAGCTCTTTAATGAAAAGTAACTTAAGCGTTTCAAAAAAAATTTAAAAAAAAAACAACTCTATTTTTATGAATGAAAATTCAGTTGTAATTTCCAATTTTTAGTTTTTAACCAAAGTTTTTAATAGTACGGTACAAATTTGTTGACATTACCTTAAATACCATCATAGGACACGGCATATAGATTCATTATTATCTACCATACTGGTTAATGCTTCTAAATAAATATATATATTAAAACCAAAACTCATTGTTTTTGTACATTTCGACAGCACTGTCATACAAAATACACATTTGTGCGATCGTACCGTAAAAATCTTTTAGAAAAGTTTCTTTCAACACAGTTGTATATTTTAAAAAAAATCAAATGTAAAACTGTCTACGAAACAACATTTATTTATAATCTAAATCATTGTCATGGTTCAAATGGAAATTAGTCAACTTTTTACAAAGTTCATTCACACTGGCTTAGCTACCTTTTCTTGGATCCAGTCTACGAAACGTGTCAGTCTCGTGTAAATTCCAGGAAACTCTGCTCGCGCGCACCCAAAACCGTATGACGAATTCCTATTTGGTAGTATAAAAACTCACCATTAACGCGTCGTGGAAGCATTAATGGACCTCCACTGTCACTCTGACAGAAATATCTTTCACCTTCCAAAGCTCCAGCACACAGTACCGCATTATCGAACTGTTTCTCAGAAAACGTTTTTCCAATTTTGCTGTACAATCCTCGACATTCTGTGTTAGAAATAATCGGGATTTGGACCTCTTGTAAAACATCTGCGGATTTGCCACCTTTTTGTGTTCGTCCCCAGCCAGCTGAAAACGACGTAAATCCATCAAAATTAAGACTTTTTACTGGATCACCAATTGGAAGACAAATTGGACGAACGATATCTGATAATAAAAAAAATGGCAATAACTATAAATTTAACTAAACGAATCAGTAAGTAAACCATTGAATAATATATCTTCACCAAGATAGAGAATCGCCAAATTCGAATGCCTATCTTTCTTGTCGTATTATGGATATGTTTCCATCTAAATGTTAAATAACCAAATATTAACCTGTTTAATGCTGTTATTAATGCAAAGATAAAATACCATTCGAACTCACCTTCACTACCGGAATCTCAGTGTGGTTCGTTTCTGCATCCGTTGATGTGTCATGCTCACCGATGCGAACTAAGAAACTGAACATTTAAATTTTCAATTCAGCCAAGGAGTCCAAGGAGAAATTGTTGATATAGGCTCATCAATGACTCACAGATTTTTATGAATGCAATGTGCGGCAGTCAATACATGTCGTCTAGTAATAACCGATCCTCCACATTTGAAAGACATCTCTCCAGATGTGTTTTTATACCCAATCAGGGCCATCCAGGGCCAGCTATTTAATGTAGCAGGCCCGCTACCAGCAACTCGATGGTGTTGGACTTCTCTGGATCCGCATCCCTCAGCAGGTGTTGGAAGTGTAATAAGATTATTATTCTTCGGCATCGGCGGTCCATTGGTAACCGAAGCCAGTGAAGATGCCATCTTCGGAGGTGGAACGTGTGGTGCACTAGTTACTGGTGGTTCTAGAGGACAACACACATTTGGCTGAATGTAGTTGCAGATGACCTTCGATTGTTGAATGAAACTGATGTATTGTGGATCCTTTTGACGTATTATGAGTTGTTTAAGAAGGGATGGACAGTTTCGCAAATCTGCGATCAGGGCCAACACAATCTACTGGCCGCGTGGGAGCCTTCATTGTTGGAGCTTGTATCTGAGGTTTTGGTGTACTAGTTGAGGTTGTTGTTGTCGTAGTCAAAATAGGCGGTTCAGTACCAGGACTTTGATCGTAAGAAACACCATCTGTACAACAGAGAACAGGGTAACCATTGTACATGCGATTTCCACAGCTCCGTTGAGATGCAATCCAAATGTCTATTGTGTGTTGTGTTCTGTTATGTTGATGAAGACGAATCAATGTTGAACAATAGTGGAGGGGTTGGCATACTCCAATTTGTCCATTGGCAGTGTAACATGACTGTGCTATACCGAAGAATAAATCAATACAAAAATTTTCCTCGTTGTGATGTGAAATAACATCTTCTTGCGCTACTCAACTCAAATTATCGAACGCCATTCTTATAACATATCTCTATCATTATATCTACTACCACTACCATTGTCATTTGTATTAGTTTTACTTTTGCTTTCTTAGTGTTTCGAATGTTCACGATTATATGGTATGAGGGATCGTACCGAAACACCTTAAATTTTTTTTTTTTTTTGGGGCGATTCACATACCACGTGGACAGTTTTGGGGTGGAAGTCTGTATAATGTCCACGGTGCATACACATTTTTTAGAATTTATATGGGCAGTTGTCCACGGAGGGTGAGGGGGATCAAAATCGACGAAAATCTGTCGACGTGGAATGTGGATGGCCCCTAAGTTATTCTTGCTGTTCAGAGTTACACGCGTTTCACGCAAACATAGAAACGTTCACCTTCTAACTGAACAAACTAAAACTTATTTCTTACCGAACAAGCTACGTGATATGGTTGACACAAAAACCGTTAAACTAATTAGTAGGACGAATAATACGAGTGTTTTTAGAATATTTACACGAAGATTCGGTATGATTATATCGGAACCAGTATTATTTTTATGAGTAAAAAACAAATAAAAAACAATTCATCACAAACAAAACAAAAACAAAACATAGAATGAATATTTTTTTATTTTCTGTAATATTTCAATAATGCGACCAACTATCGTAAAACTTTATTCTGTTTAATTTGATCAAACAGCTGTATATTTAATAACACCAATTTGAAAAATGTATTCAGTTTCAGTTACAAAACAAACTAATGTAGGTAATTAATTATTTCTAAGCGTTTACCCAGCCTCAAAAAAATAAACTTGGAATACGCCTGTTGGAATTATATCAAAAACTCTAAAACATAAACTTAGCAAAAATTCCCCGGACTAGTATTCGGTCTTCTAAGATTTGATGCTGTTGAAGAACCGGTCCGTATTTGGAGAGTTTGCTCCAAAAAATCAGCTAGAACTAAGCATTGTCATCATAATATTTCATTAAGACCTAAAAAGTCAGATGAAGAATAAAATGTATATTCGATAGAAAATGTTGCAATCAAAAATAGTCAAGACGAACCGTTTGTAACTGTTGTTACATTACACTGTCTTTAGTTTTTTTAAATATGCTTTATGTATTTCGTAACAATTTTGGGTTACTAATTTATTCCGATATAGTTTGTTAGTAGGATTAAGAGATTAAAATAGAAAAAAAAAAACAGTAGAATTCACAAAACAGAAATTCTTACACTGAAATGGGCCAAATTAAACGCGTTTTGAAAATTGTTATACACGGACAGAAATACAACCCTGAGGGGGAAGGCATAAATATAATGCAAAAAAAAAAAAAATAAAATGGTGGGTGGTAAAAAAGGGGAAACGGGATTGGAAAAACCGCCAAACGGTCAAAAGTTCGTGTGAGTTAGAGTAAAAATTTAAAAAAAATAGAATTAGTATAAGTGCCGATTGTACATGCGCAAGTTACAGATAGGACATCGCAGTATTCAACAATTGTTTTTCTTTCAAAATTTTCCAAAACTTTGCTGAAGGAAGCAATCTGGTATATTGAAAATTAGAAAAAATATTTTTTTATTTAACTGTTAGGTGGATTGATCGAAAAACTAAAAACGCCAAAAGTAAGGCTTTGTTCTATGGAACAATTTTGCTGAAGACATTGATTACGTAAAATCAATTTTTCACAGTCAAATCTAGGACGATCACGATTTTTCGAGTTTATACCACTGTGCATTGTGGGATTTTTAAATAAATCTTTCCACCAATTGTTAATGTCTTGAAGTATAACCCTTGGAATGTGTAGAAACTATTTTGCAAGTTATTTCATAAAATGCTGGTTGAGAAACGTGCTTTACAATAAGTATTTCGTCGTTTTTATATCACTTTTTTGTACTGTACGACCTTCAAAAGGGCATTACTCAAAAATGTACCGTACGATGATTTTGAAATTTTGACCAGACATTCTGGACGTCATAACGAATCGAATGGTGTACTCAGATTCTTTGGTGCATTTTTTTTATAATAACGGTCTGTGGGAGCACCGTGCTTTATAATAAAAAACAGATTTAAGAAACATGGTACAGTTGAATCTCTCTAAACCGAGATTTTCTATAACGACAAATCTCGCTATAGCGACATTCTCAAAGGCTCCTCAGTTTTATACTAAAATTCTTCGTTTTAATTGCGACATTTCGCTATAACGACCTTTCTCTATAATGGCATACCAAAACTCATACTTGTCATTCTTTATTGCGACAATAGTACAGTCGAATCTCTCTATAACGACAGTGTTAAATCTATAACGACATTCTCAACGGTACCTTCTGTTCTACATATACAGTCGTCGTTCGGTAACTGCAATATGTTTATATTGCAGTTATCGAATGCCGTTCGATAACTGCAGCACTTGACATATGCCAACATTTAGAGGGGGATCCGTCACTACCATTTTTGTTTTCAATGATGTCGATATGTATATTTTTAATGGAATAGTTTCAGAAAAAATAGCAGGAAACTAAAATAGGCAAGCTTTTCGATTAATCAATTTGACATTCATATTTCCCAATCATAATTTATTGCATTTTAGTAACTACTTTACATAACCAATATGTAGGGGAAGATAAAGTTCATCACTACAGTAGACCATTCTACTAGACGTTTCTGAACTCAAATCATGAATGAAGTTTTGACAGAAAGCTCGGAACCGCTGACATAACGCAAGTAAAAGCAACATCAATGTCAGCAGGATCCGTGACACCTGCCAGTTCGTAAGATGGTCTATTTAACGCTAGGTCAGCAAAAATTGTTTTTTTTTCTTTTTTTAAGGGGGGGATTTGTTAGTAGCTTAAGTATTTATGATAAATATATATAGTTAATAATGAGTATGTGTGTCCAATCACAAATGGTGACTTCTCAACACTGTTAGAAATTTGTAATTTTAATTGTTAGGATTTGTTTGCTTTCGCAATTAGGACTTGCCATTCGTAGGGATTTAAACCTACTTGTCAGAAAAGGGGAAGTAAACTTACAACTAACTTAATTGCTAACTTATTGGCTATAAAGAGAGCTTATCGTAGCAATTGAGGATTGCAACGATTTTTGTCGAAAATTGTTAATAAATTTATTTGACATAGCTTCTAATGGTTCAACACCAGTAAGTCTATGTAATTCGAGTGTACCAAACCAAGGAGGACGCTTCAAATCATTTTTAGAATTTTATTCTGAATCCTTTGGAGCGTTTTCTTCCTTGTTGAACAGCAACATGACCAGATCGGTACAGCATAAAACATTTCTGGTCTAAAAATTTGTTTGTAAATCAAAAGTTTGTTCTTTAAACAAAGTTTAGAATTCCTGTTAATGAGAGGATATAAACATCTCGTATATTTGATGCACTTGGCTTGTATACTCTCAATGTGCTCTTTGAAAATAAGTTTTTATCGTAAATTAGTCCCAAGTACTCAACCTTGTCAGACCAACTTAAAATAACCCCATTCATCTTGACAACGTAATTATTGTTTGGCTTGAGGAAAGAAGCCCTAGGCTTATGCGGAAAAATTATCATTTGAGTTTTAGAAGCATTGGGAGAGATTTTCCACTTCTGCAAGTAGGAAGAAAAAATATCTAAACTTTTCTGTAATCGACTGCATATGACACGAAGGCTTTTTCCTTTTACGGAAATGCTTGTGTCATCGCAGAACACTGACTTTGTGCATCCTGGAGGCAAATCAGGAAGATATGAAGGGAATATGTTATACAGGACTGGGCCCAAGACAGAACCTTGAGGCACACCTGCTCTGACAGGAAATCTATCAGATTTTGAATTCTGATAGACAACCTGCAGAGTTCGATCAGTAAGATAATTTTTTAAAATTTTGATTAGGAAAATTGGAAAATTAAAAGTTTGCAATTTCGCAATCAAACCTTTATGCCAAACACTGTCGAATGCTTTTTCTATGTCTAAAAGAGCAGCTCCAGTGGAATAACCTTCAGATTTGTTAGCTCGTATCATATTAGTAACTCTGAGCAATTGATGAGTAGTGGAATGCCCATGGCGAAATCCAAACTGTTCATCTGCAAAAATTTAATTTTCGTTGATGTGTGACATCATTCTGTTAAGAATAATTCTCTCAAACAGTTTACCTATTGAAGAAAGCAAACTGATTGGTCGATAACTTGAAACTACAGCTGGGTTCTTATCCGGTTTTTAAATTGGAGTATTTTTGCATTTTTCCATAATTTGGGAAAATATGCAATTTTGAAGCAGCAATTGAAAATTTTCACTAAAAATTCCATTGTGATTTCAGGGAGATGTTTGATTAATATATTAAAGATTCCATCGTCACCAGGTGCAACAAAATATTGTTTGTGGTCTACTATGCACTGCCTCGCTGAGTAGTGGAAGCTAGCCAAACAATGCATAAGGGATATTTTTTTTCTCTTATAATAATTACGGATAGTGAACCACATAACATGGTAATTTTGCTTGATTGATTATTAGTGGAGATTGATAATCTCCCATCTAGAATGAAGAGACAACAAGTAAACTAAATCGAAAAAAAATCAAGAGAAATGAAAAAGTTCTTTTGAAATGTTTCTAGAGATACAAAAATTTTCATTTTTGAATGCATTTAGAATCCCCCCGCGAGATCTGTCACTACAATGTCAAATATGACTTTGACATCAGATTTAACGGATTGCGGTCCAATAACTGAAAAGCTGTTGCAGTTATCGGTCTTGCAGTTGAAAAGCGTTGCAGTTAAAAGTCTTGCAGTTATCGAACGGCGTCTGTACAAAAATTCTTCGTATTATTGTGACATTCCGCTATAACGAAGGTCCCTTGCGATGCCGCTATAAAGGGATTCGACTGTAATTAACAAACATGTGTATTTGCAACACATATGTAAATTCTTCACTACATGATCAATGTACATTAGTCACATATCATTAACTATTTTGAGCGCGTGATCTTTAGTGATGCCAAAAACATGATTCCGTTTACTGGTTTTTAGCTCGAACAGCACAAATAAGCAACTGCCATACACTGCCTTCATTCCTCGTTTAGCATGGCATATTCTAAAATTTTGATTATCATGCTCTGGATTGTGTCTTCAGAAATAGACTCACATATAAATTATGAAAGATCCGATGAAAGGCATCAACTGATGGAATAAAGAAACGAACCGGTTTGCCGTAAGCAAAATTAACCATTAACGTTAAATGAATCTCAATAACACCAGACAACACAACACCAGAAGAAAACGTGATAACGAACTTACAGTTTACAGAACGTGTTGCAATTGAAGTACCACAAACAAATAAAAATTTAACCGTTTTTAATTGTTTATTTATTTATAAATACCTTGAGGATTAATACTACTCAGAAACACAGTAGAGAAGAACGCGAAGCCTAAAATTAACTTCATGGCGGATTTCATCATTTAAAACCTGACTATATAATTGAAATATATAGTAAACGAACTTGAACAGCGTTTTTATATAATGGTTACATAAAATCCATCCGTTCTTATACTTAATGCAGATGAAACAATACTAAAATAAACTCGCATTCACGGCACCAATTTAAGGCAGAATTATTGTAGAATTCATTTTTGCGCCCGTGGTTCACTGGTATAGCACTTTTGCTTTTAAGTTGTTCGTTTTTGGGTTCCGGGCTACAGCAGAAATCCACTGCAGCAGTGCAGAAACGATGTATCATCACTGTGGAAACGAATTATTGACGAAATAATTGCGAATCAAAACTACTTGTCGTACTAATACTGCTGTAGTTGACAAACGGTAATGATAAAAACAATCGCGGACGAAACAAAGTAGTGTTTGAGCATAAATTTGCTTGCAGTTGAATGTTCTATTTTCTCTATAAATGCAATAACTTTACTCAACATTAGTATTAACCCTCTAGTGCCCAATGCCGCCTTTAGACGGTCGTCAGTTGAACCTATAAAAAGTTTTAATAAGAACTTAAAAAATGTTTATGAAGCCTCGTAGTGATTTTCTCGAAGTCCGTCTAAAAATTTATATGGGCACTTTGGGTTAATAATGGAAATTATCTCATGTCATTCTTAGTGATATTAAAAAGGCAGCTCAAGGCAAATGCTGAGTGATTTAAAGTTTGTTCAATCTCTAGATTCTATGTAGATAGAGCGGTCAGGTTTCCGTGTGTCTCATCGTAACAATTCGTATGCCGATTAATAAGACCTTGCAGCGGTAAGACGGTTCGCATCAAGCAAACTTTCGGACAGACCACCAACCGGTTCAGTAGCAGCATGGTTGAGATCAGAAGTAAACTTAAAACAGTCAACGGACGGAAACAGGAACTTACAATGTGATGTGCATTCTTTTGTGGCTGTGTCACTTCGCATTGGTTTTCTTCAACCGGGATTTCCAAAGGATAAATGTAATTTCCATACATAGTGAGTCTGAGGATCCATTACTCAGAGATTTATTCGTAATGAACAGAGAGGTGCGTTACATATAGCAGGTATTGTATCACTGTTAATCAGAAGAAACTAGTATACTGGCATCGACTACAAAAATAATCTTTCGTGCAACTGATTGATTTTCGGCATGCACAAACACATTCAGATGATTTATATTTACAGATGATACAAATATTGGAATAGATCATTTTCAGATTTCGGTACTAATTATAAGGTTTTGAACTATATACACAAAGCTTGAATCTAAAATCAAGAAAGGCGATATCATACAAGCATGCCATTCATTCTTCAATGGTTGCTCGCAGTTTCATGCAATTATTGGGGGGAAGGCAGTGGCGTAGCGTGACCGAGTGGCACCCGGTGCAAAAAATTTGGGTGTCACCCCTTTACCCCTTAGTGTCACCCCCACCAGCTTGCAGTGAAATCATTTTGTTATCAAAAATTGTGAAAGTTAGCACGTTCGTTTTCAATTGCACTTAATCATGTTAACTTAATACGTATGAAAATTTTCCTCACGGGTGTCACCCCCTAGAGGGATCTCCAATTTAATCCCGATTTATTGTCGTTTATCATAGTTCATCCTTGAAAAAGACATACAGTGCTTTTTCGCTTTTATCAACAGTCGTTTTTATCACTACTCGCCAAATTCACGCTCGATTTTCTCACGGTTTTTTTTTCGTTTTTATCACGCTTTTAAAAAAAAAAGGTTGAATCAAGAATAATGCACTTCCAGTAGTAGAAAATGCATTCGAAACATCATTTTCACTTGTGCCTTGTGTCCTTGCATGTGTATAGTTTCATGAACTCAATTTATTTGATCAATTTTCTGAGGCAACCAAGTGTCACATCTGTTACAAATAATTTGTGTCATAATTTTGAGAAAAATGAACCGTCTAATAGGTATTTCATTGACTTCGAAGCAAAAATTACGTTTTATTCGAGCAGTTGAGAAAAAAATCTGTTGACAACTCAAATAACCCTACAGTTTGGTCCTCATAGAGCGTGGATTTAAAAATAATAAAATCTAGCGGTTCCACAATTTTACATAAACAAGCATTAGATTCTACTAGCTATGCTAAAGAATGGGCAGTACAAATCATATTGATATTGCATGTATGATAGGCGGGAGAAAGTTCGCGAAAACGCAATGATGAAAAACATCATAAACTAACCTTTTCTTGTTTATTCATTTGTATCTTGAACTTATATCCCCTTCAACCATGAAAGTGCATCATTTTACTCAAAATATCATAAATTTCAATTGAATCCAACACAAAAATTAATTTTTTATCATTTCGCTAAATTCACGGTTGCGCCAAATTCACGGTAAAATTTTTTTTGACCGTGATAAAATCGAAAAAGCACTGTATTTTGAAAATTATAAATATAAACTATTTTTGTAAAACTTTGCGTTTAATGAAAAAAATAATTTTCATTTCTCCATTTTTGATTTTTTTGTAAAAAGTTGCGCTGTTGATTTGAGTTTTTTTTATTGTGAAAAAACAACAACTCTATTCTAAAAATGAAATCTTAGTGTTAATTTATACTTAGATTGACTTTTCATAGCTAGTCTAGTCTATTAAATTAAGCGAATCACGGTTTATTACTTTTAATCACTATGTGATGAAATCTCATGAGCAAATCCCTTACAGTTTAACGCATTCAGCCTTGAGACCTACAAAATCGAACTATTTTACCATGCAGCATTCATACTTTTACGTAAACTTTAAGTTTAGAATCTATATGCTTTGGGAACATTGCGCGCCGCCTCCTTAAGCCTCAATAACACTGATCGACAAAATGAGCAAAAAAAAAACGACTTCAAAACTCAAACCGGGAAAAAAAGAAATACTACAGCTACTCAACCATTCCCATGAATTCGGGTGCCCCTACTCATTACCAAAACGCGTCAATTTACGTGAGAGTGTCGTATAGAAATCGCTCGCCGGGTTCGTTGCTCCAACGTTATGTTTACGAGAAAACTTATTTAAGTCTCTGAAAAAATGATAATGACTAGGGACACCAAAACTCCTCCACGCCCCTCCGGTCCGAGCCCCCGGAGTGCGGAGTGCATATATCCAATGAACTTATTGTTTTCAAAAGCGAATACTGTTTTCGTTGTTTGACTGCGTGATTATTTGTTTCCCGCCGGCACCTATTCAAAATTATCTACCTAATCTAAAAAAAGGCGAATTTTCATGCATTCAAAGCTTTTTAAATTGAGAAAAGTGTTTACGTACTTACTTAGTAATATACAACCCACAATCAGTATGTATATAAAAATCACAGATATACGTATGGTTCAAAATACAGCTCAAATTATTGATAAAACGCCAAAATCGTCATAAACAGGATACAGTTGTGGGATTTCGTGTTACACCGATACATGTCCTGTTCATTAGAAATAAAAAAAATATTTTTATATAACATTTACTCAAAAAGCTAGAAAAATCAAAAATAAAAACACAAGAGCTCGAAAATTTCAGGTTAAGTTTTCTGCGCGTAAGGTCAATCATCAAACGTGCTCACAATCACCGTTGTCGACCGCATACAAATAAGTTCAAAAAATTTTGACCGCTCTTCTCGTCGTGCTTGCAAACTTTTCGTGGTTCCGTTTTTACTAAGCGTGCACCGATATAACGACACTCCACCGTTTCGCACACGACCCAGCTTCTGTTTATGATCGAAAATCCATACATTCCTGTTTTTTGTTACACCAACACAATGCCACTCAGCTCCAATTCGCTTTAATCAACAAACGAGAATGGAAAATTTTATCCGACATAAAAAAACCTAACACAAAAATTACTTTAATGCACAGATCATCAGCCCGAAACAAACCGCAGCACCATGCTATAAAAATATGTAATATCTAATAGAAGGATAAAAAATCACACTTCACAACCACTACTATAGCTACTGTCTAAAACTTCCTTTGTTTACTGGGGCTGGGGTTGCGCATCATGGCTTCAACTCTAAATGATGCGACAATTTTCAATTGAATTTTCACTGCTTTTCTGCTGTTGTATATTAGTAGTTAGCACTTGCTACCCTTTACGCGCCTAATCAATTTACACACAAAAAACACTAATTATATAACCGCGATTTTGATGCCCGGCCGTGTTGCCAAAGCTTCCTCGGTGTAGCCAAAGTTTTTAATAACATGAAACAGATTTGTTGACAATAATTTAAACACCTCAGGACGCTAGATTCTTTATTATCTATTTTACTGGTTGATGTTTCTAAATAATATATTATACAACAAAATCAAAACTTGATGTTTTTGTACATTTCGACAGCACTGTCATAGAGGGTTCTTCACATTTGTGCGATCGTACCATGAAAATCTTTTAGAAATTTTCCTTCAACACTTAAAAATAATCAAACGTAAAATCATCTACGAAACAACATTTATTTAAAATCTAAATCATTGTCATGGTTCAAATGGAAATTAGTCAACTTTTTACAAAGTTCATTCACACCGTATGAATCAATTCCTATTTGGTAGTAATGAAACTCACCATCAACGAGTTGTGGAAGCATTAATGGACCTCCACTTTCACCCTGCCAAGAATCCTTTCCACCTACCAAAGCTCTAGCACACAGTACTGCATTATCGAACTGTTTCTCAGAAAACGCTTTCCCGACTTTGCTATACAGTTCTCGACATTGTGTGTTTGACAAAATCAGCATTTGGACCTCTTGTAAAACATCTGCGGATTTGCCACCTTCTTGTGTTCGTCCCCAGCCAGCTACAAATGGCGTAAACCCATCTATATTAAGACTTTTTACTGGATCACC
The DNA here is from genome assembly GCF_029784165.1 of Wyeomyia smithii. Lineage (NCBI taxonomy): Eukaryota > Metazoa > Arthropoda > Insecta > Diptera > Culicidae > Wyeomyia > Wyeomyia smithii. The sequence continues at coordinate 176,644,102 of NC_073696.1, read as the reverse complement.
AATGGGAAGACAAATTGGACGAACGATATCTGATGGCGATAAGTATAAATTTAACTAAACGTATCAGTGTGTAAACCATTGAATAATACATCTCCACCAAGATAGAGTATCGCTAAATCCGAATGCCTATCATTCTTGACGTATTGTGGATATGTTTCCATCTAAATGTTGAATAACCACATATTCACCTGTTTAATGCTGTTATTAATGCAAAGATTAAATACCGTTCGAACTCACCTTCACTACCGGAATATCAATATGGTTCGTTTCTGCATCCGTTGATGTGTCATGCTCGCCAATTCGAGCTAAAGAACTGAAAATTTAAATTATTAATTTAGCCTATTTCAAAGAGAAATTGTTGATGTACTTATCAATGACTCACAGATCTTTATGAATGCAATGTGCGGCAGTCAATACATGTCGTCTAGAAATAACCGATCCTCCACATTCAAAAGACACCTCTCCGAATGTGTTTTTATACCCAATAAGAGCCATCCAAGGCCAGCTATTTAATGCAGCAGGCGCGATACCATCAATTCGACGGTGTTCAACTTCTCTGGATCCGCATCCTTCAGCAGGTGTTGGAAGCGTAATATTATTATTATTCTTCGGTATCGGCGGTCCATCGGTAACTGATTCCACTGATTCCATGATTCCACTTGCCCCTTTTTCCTTTATACGTTCTTAAAGTTATCAAAAAAATATGCTGAAATGTACTATATCTTTGTAAGGATAAGTCCTGGAGATGTGTGACCTTCAACAAAAACGTGTGTTTTGTATGCCCAAATGCTTCTTTAGAACAACGTTTTCTTGTAAAATGTAACTAACAAAAGTTAAATACAAAAAACTAACTTTTAAGTAACTTTTACATGAAATACTCTGTAACTCTGTTCCCAATGAAGATAGAAATTTTGTTTGTTCAACAAAGTTTCATATTTTTGTATGTTCTAAAAATTTGCCGAATAAACCATTCCTCTATCTCTTAACACAAAAAAGTTAGTATATTTAATATATGAAAACCTACTGTAACATATGCTCGCCGTACTCTAAAATGAGTGAATTGGGACAAATGGAACCTAAAGAAGTTTATAGTACTTCAATTTTAACTGCAAGGAAAAATATTGACATCATGATTCCACTTGCCCCTTTTTAACCTATACGTTCTTGAAGTTATCAAAAAAATAAGCTAAAATATGATGTAACTTTGTAAGGAAAAGTCCTGGAGATATATGGTCTTCGGCAAAAATGTGAGTTTCATGTGTCGTAACAATTTCTCCGAACGATACTTTCGTGTAGAATGCAACTAACAAAAGTTAAGTACAAAAAACTAACTTTTAAATAAGTTCCATGTAGTATACTTTATAACTTTGTACCGAAAAGAGATAGGATTTTCATTTGTTCAACAAAGTTTCATATTTTTTAATTTTCTACAACTTTGCTGAATAAAATATTCTTCTATCTCTTAACACAAAAAAGTTAATTTTTTTAGTTTTAGTATAGTAAACTTTTCATATTTTTTGACAATTTTCAATTATGCGGGTCATTCATACAAACAATTGCTCTGAAGATACTATTAAGCTAGGATGAAGTTGAAAGGCGCTGTGGAATTAAGTTCCACTTTTTGCCTCATTGGACCACTGTGCATTGGCTGAATGTAGGTGCAGATGACATTCGATTGTTGAATGAAACTGATGGATCTTTTTGACAGTTTCGCATTCTTATTAGCATGGTCAAGGGGGGTTAGCAATAACGAATATGTTATCTGTAAACTCCAAAATCAAACACGATCACCGTATTATTTTGTATACGTGGTTTCTCAATTACGTGGTATATTCCTGTGACATTGATTTCTCTGTGTCTCAGCGTTAACTTCGTGTCAACGGGTTTCCTTCGATTCACAACAATCGATTGAAAAGTTAGTTGCACGTCCATCGAAATGCCGCAAAATTATAATTTTATGAGGTAAACCATTGTACTATTGAGAAATGTCGAGGCATGTTTCAAACGCAGATTACAACCAATGAAAGCAGAAAACAAGGTCAAATATTATCCAACATTATAGGCATTGCCAGAGGATGGCAAGGGGGGGGGCTTTCCCTGGTTGATGACATTGGTGCAGAATTTTGTTTTTAATGACATTAATAGCACAAAACGACATCTTTAGCCCATTGAAAGATCTGTGTAAAGTATCAACCAGATCAAAAATAATTGATTGAACAGGTTTTTCAGTTGATCCACCAAGGAAATTGCAGCGGCAAAAGTACCGGGCGAATCCGCCTACATCAACTAGCTTGGAGTATTGAAACCGAGCTGTGACAATTCCTTACCTCTATTCTCTTGTAATCTCACTGAAAACACGGTTCGGTGAAGATAGTGCACCTGCCTACGCGTTGTCATTGCTGCATCCCGCTAACGTAATACGCATACGAGTTCAAGCGCAAAACCGAAGCTTTCGTAGTTTTTTACGAAGTTGACAATTTTGTTGGAGAGATGGAAGTTTGGTATCAACATTGCAGCAGCATGAGAGCAGACCGTAAGAACTTGGCAGAGCTGGAACTTATAGACATGCTAGTTGAAGCCCGTTCTTTCTTTCCTGCGATTGCACTTAAATTGCACTTTCTCTACCATGTGAAACATGCACGATCGAACTACATGCTTGTTCAGCACATTACGTCGAGTGCAAACCTGGCTGAGGTCAACAATGGTTGAACAGCGGTTGAGTGCTCTCTGCTAGCTGAGTGTTGCTGTGAATGAGTGTGAAATGAGGCACTTGAAATGGTCCGGTGTTAGCTTCTGGAACTGAAAATCTTCACAGGCTCGATTGACGTTGCCGCCGTAGCTGATAATATCTTCAGATTCGCATTTCACTTACTGCGGACACATTAACCGCTTCCGGAACGTTGACGTTTGATGCCCGAAGATTTTGTTGAGAATCTTGACTTCGTCTTCAAATTTCACGTACCTGGGAAGCTTTGGCAGGATGTAGTTGAAACAGCGGCTGTGCGAATGGGTGTCCAGCTAGGAGAAGTAGACGTACCTTAGCCGCATCATTCAGCTGGCCTGCATAGTTCTCGAAGAGGTCCTGGTAGCGGATAAACCAGCGTTCGAACGTAACTCCGATTTCTTAGTCGAAGACAAACTCGGTGATGTTCGATGAGAGGAACTCCAAAATCTGCTGATACTGAGGCTGCTGCTGCTGGGCCGCCATCTGCTAATCTTGAATATCTTGAATTCCCGGTTGCGGCTGCTGATCAACTCGCCAAAATTATATGTCCAATGGTTTAAATGAACTTAAGGGTTTTAACTAAAGAACATCTATTTATATTCGAGGTTGGACAAAGAATTATCAAATTTTCCACTCTGATGTCAAGGACAACTTTTCACTGGTTACCTTGATGTAGCAACTACTAAACACTAGTATTTAGTTCTATTCTTCAAAATACCATTTTTTTACCTCTAAAATTTTGAAGAACTTGACCCCCCCCTCCCCTATTCGAAATTCTGGCTACGCCCATGTCCAGCATTGGTATTTTTTAACTGGAATGACATTTAGAAGACAAAAATCGACCCCAAACGTCATTTTTAATTTCAAAATGGCGTCTTCTGGCTTTTGGAAAACAGCATAAAATGGCCAAATACGACATAATATGATTCCCAAAATCAGAGTGATGCCCAGTGGTCAGAAATCAGTCCCAAACACCATTTTGAAATTCAAGGTGGTGTTACCTCCCGTTTTCGGTAAATAACAAAAATTGGCAATACCACCAAATATAGGAGTCATTCCATACGAAGTGACCACGCAAAAGCACAAACTTGGACGCGACCATCACAGATTTTGCTCAAAGTTGGGATAATTATTCATCTAGGTACTGTCACTTTGGAAAAAACCCAAATTTGGTGTCGATTGGAATACCCCCCGCTCTGTGGGACCCCCCTCTTTATTGCAAAGTCACGCATTTTTTGTTCAAAATCTCTTTTTTCTTTTTCTTACAATTCATAGACGTAAAATGTCCGAAAAATACTGATAAATGATTTTGGAAGAAAATAAACCAAGGAATCCAGAAAAAATATGAGTTTTGACCGAAAGCGTTGCCAGATAAATTATTCTTGTATTTGAAAACTAAATTTACGTTTTTCGGCAAATGCAGCCATTTCTATTTTGAATTTGATATTTTCATCGTGTTCCTTGGAAAATTTAACATAAGAAACAAATATCATTCCGAGGTAATATGAGCCAATCTCGAGATATAACATTTTTACGAAAAAAGTTGTAAACTGCGTAATAATTTTTTTTCACAATTTATAGACGTAAGACACCCGGCAAATAGTGATTGATGAATTTTGAAGAAAATAAACCAAGGAATCCAGAAAAATATTATTTTTGACCGGAAGTTTAGCCAGATAGATTATTTTTGTATTTTAAAACTAAATTTGCATTTTACGGCAAATGCAGCTAATTTTATTTCAAATTTGATGTTTTCATCGTATTTCTTGGAAAATTTTACGTAAGAAACACTTATCACCCCGTGGTATTTTGAGCCAATCTCGAGATATAGCATTTTTACGAAAATAGTTCTGAATTTCGTAAGGGGCCATCCACATACCACGTGGACAGGTTTTAAACGATTTCAAAAATCATCTATCAGTATGTTTCGGACATCTTGCGTCTATGAATTGTAAGAAAAAGAAAAGAGAGATTTTTGACAAAAATTGCGCGACTTTGCAATAAAGAGGGGGGTCCTGGAGAACGGGGGGTATTCCAATCGACACCAAAATTGGGATTTTTCCAAAGAGACAGTATATGAATAATTCCCCCAACTTTGAACAAAATCTGTGATGGTCGTGTCCAAGTGGCATGTACACTTCGTATGGAATGCCCCATAGGTTGTTTCTTCAGAACGAGAATGATTTATATGCCATTTTGAAATTCACAAAGGCGACTTCCGCTTCTCATGAACCTGCCCAAATGGCTCAAATACTATATAGAGGAGAACTGTACAAAACGCACCAGTTGGGTAAGATGGCCCATGCTATTAGTTCCCCAAAATACTTACACATGTGGCTTTCAATGACGAATTTCTTCGCTTTTCTCATTGAAACCCAGCTTTCCCACAATTCTTATATAAAAAAGTGTGTCAAAGAGACTAGAATACTCAAAAAGTTGTACAATTGTCGCTTTGAAATGATCAGAAGCGTTGTAAATTACTTAAATGCTTAACTTGTGCTTTTTAAACAATTCTCCCCTGATACAAACATTTCAGAAATCTAAATGATGCACGTAGGCCAAACGCCATTTTGAAACTGAAGCTGGTGACTTCCCGTTTTCGGAAAACAGCCCTAATGGCCGAAAACCATCCAATATGGGTATTTCTGAAACCGAAATGGTGTCCAGCGACCGAAAATCTAATTCAGACGACATTTTGAAATCCAACATGGCTACTTCCGGTTTCTGGAAATGACCAAATACCACCCAATATGGGCATTTCTGTAAGCGAGAAGATGCACATAGGCCAGAAATTGTCCCCAAACGCCAGTTCGAAATTCGAAGTGGCAACTTTCGGTTACTGAAAAACAGCCAAAAATAGTTATTCCAGAACCGAGATGATACCCAGAGACCAGAGATCAAATTCAGACGCTATTTAGAAATACAAGATGGCGACTTCCGGTTACCGAAAATGACCAAATACTACAAAGTATGGTTATTTGTAGAATCAAAATGAAAGCTAGCTGCCGAAAATCGAAATCATTTTGAAATTCATAATGACGAATTACGGTTTTTGGAAAACAATCAAGGATGACCGAATACTATCCAATATGGGTGTTTCGCCGATTCAAAATCCAAGATAGTGACTTCCGGTTTCCAGTAGTCACCAAATACCACCTAAAATGAACATTTTTCAAAAACGAGACAATGCACATAGGCCGAAAATCGACCCCTGACGCCATTTTTCAACCGAAGTGGCAACTTCCGGATTGCGATGAAAACGCCTTAAATATTCTTTTCAGAATCGAGATTATGTCCGGAGACCAGAGAACAAATGAAGACACTTTCAAAAACTCAAGATGGCGACATCCGGCTACTGGAAACTACCAAATATCACCCAATATGGGTGTTGCGCAGAAGCTAAAATACTACAAGGTATACAGCCCTAGAGGTTGTATAAAATGGTGACGTAGGACTAAATGTATACATTATATGCTGCGATAAACTGTTCATAGGCAACACTACCGTTTTTATTTGATGGTCGTTATTGTAAAACTAACGATGCATGAATACATGAAAATTTTACACTAGTAGTAGTTGCGAAAATTCTCATAACTCTCATCTTTAAGCATCTATAGCTCTGAAAAGAATCGATTCCATAATCTTCAGCTCGAAATGTGTGCTATAGAGCGCTGATGTTCGCACCACCACCGGTAGTATTGAATATTTTGTTGGCCACGCATAAAATTTGCTCTCCGCTGTGCCCTCCAGTAGCTGTGCCAGCAAAATATCCTGCAGCGTACGATGGTAACTGTTGCTGCCGTGTGCAAAATAGAGGTAACATGCTCCGCGGTGCCTGGAAGTTGACTCGTATGCAGCTCTCGTTTCTCAATGCCGCGCACCTCTAACAGCTATACTCCACTCGCTATTGTGTGATAAACTAGACTGAAACTGAATTTTCTACACGCAGTCTTTTGTATCGAGTTCAGCGTAGATTTTTGCCATTAAGGCGTGGCCAAACAGCTTGGAGAAAGAGGAACAAACCAAAACACTTGGCCAGTCGAAATATGTAGGCAGTGGAATTCATTTCGGCCATGTTATTGTTATCTGTGCTCGGGAAGCAAGTCAAGAACGAGGGAAATATATGGGAAAGCTTGACCTTGAAATTTTTGACCTTCTTCCACCATTAAGCAGTAAAGCAACAATGTTGAACATTATATCAAAAATATGTTACACATTTTATCTATCCACCGACATATAAATGACTAAGACGCATTAAGTCGTTCGCTCGCTATAACCGTTTGAAATCTGACGCAACATTTGCCAGTTTCATTCTCAATTTCACAAAGTGTAATCTAGTATAGAAAACAAAGACGTAGTCCTACGTCAATAAAAATTGACTACAGACGCCATCTAAAATTGCAACGTCGGGTTGCTGGAAAACAGCCAAATAGGATCATTCCGGAATCGATATCGTACCCAGAGATCGCAAATCGAGTCCAGACGCCATCTTCAAGTCCAAAATGGCGATATCCGGTTTCCGTAAACGACCGAATACCACCCAGTATGGTTGATGTTAGAACCAAAATAATACCCAAAGGCAGGAAATCGACTTCAGGTGATTTCCGGTTTCTGGAGACCAGCCAAAAATGAATAGTAAAATTGATGGCCTTAAACATATTGATACAAGATTATCCATCGTAGTCTTATCGACTATCATTCACAGAATTATTGGAAAGAAAATGTTTGCTTCAAACATAACCTTTGTGATCATCCCGAATGCGATAATGCTAGCAACGTAACAAACACCAATATGTAGCTCTATGTCAACCTTGCGGTTGTGACTTTGCAATCAAATCTTCTAATTTTACCTTACCAGATAAATACTTGATGAAAACTAAGTAAGTTGAGCATATAACTACTGATTCTATTTATTTTGATAATTCTTAAACAACATTTTTAATACTGTACATTCTAAGATTTTTTTTGCTAAATTTTAAAAACAATTGTTTTTACTCAACAATAGGAGTCTATGAGAAAATTCTCCGTTTTGATGATTTAGACCTCTACATAATGGTGCTCATTGAAATAGGGTTGAGATAGTCATCAATATAGATAGAAATTTTCTATTGTAATACAATTACACTTATCAACTTATTTTGAATCAAAAAACCGATTTCAATTTGCTCACGTTTGGCACCAGAGTCTTTTTGCATGTGTTGCTTGATTGAATATCAAGACAACGCTTCAACTGAACCTAGCTTCACCGACAAGGATTTTCTCCAATTTTGAAAAATTTTTTGCACAATTTGTTGTCCGAAAAGCACATGCATTTTACGCATGGCGATTTGGCAACTTTTCGCATTAGCTACATGGGTCTTCCCCAGGGCTCATGTTTAAGCCCCCTTCTTTACAACTTTTATGTAAATGACATCGACGAATGTCTGGCAAATTCATGCACGATAAGACAACTTGCAGACGACAGTGTAATCTCTGTTACAGGAGCCAAAGCTGCCGATTTGCAAGGACCATTGCAAGATACCTTGGACAATTTGTCTGCTTGGGCTTTACAGCTAGGTATCGAATTCTCTCCGGAGAAGACTGAGATAGTAGTTTTTTCTAGGAAGCATGAACCTGCTCAGCTTCAAACACAATTAATGGGTAAAACGATTTCTCAGGTTTTGGTACACAAATATCTTGGTGTCTGGTTCGACTCTAAAGGCACCTGGGGTTGTCACGTGAGGTATCTGATGAAAAATGTCAACAAAGAGTGAATTTTCTTCGTACAATAACCGGACAATGGTGGGGAGCCCACCCAGGAGACCTTATAAGGCTTTACCAAACAACGATACTGTCTGTTATTGAGTACGGGTGTTTCTGCTTCCGCTCCGCAGCAAACACACATTTGATCAAACTGGAGCGAATACAATATCGTTGTTTGCGTATCGCCTTAGGTTGCATGCAGTCGACCCATACGATGAGTTTGGAGGTTTTAGCTGGAGTACTACCATTGAAAAACCGCTTCTGGAGCCTGTCTTCTCGTATTCTAATCAAATGTGAGGTCTTGAACCGTCCCGTGATTGAAAATTTTGAAAAGTTAATCGAACTTCATTCTCAAACCCGTTTTATGACATTGTATTTCAATCACATGTCCCAAAATATTAACCCTTCTTCGAATATTCCAAATCGTGTCGACTTATCAAATACTTCTGATTCTACTGTGTTTTTCGATACATCCATGATAGAAGAAACTCGTGGAATCCCGGATCATTTACGCGTGCAGCAGATCCCTAAAATTTTTTCCAATAAATATCGAAACATCAACTGCGACAATATGTACTACACTGACGGATCACTTCTTGATGGGTCCACTGGCTTCGGTATCTTCAATAACAATTTAACCGTCTCCCATAAGCTCGATAATCCTGCTTCTGTTTACGTCGCAGAATTAGCTGCAATTCAGTACACCCTAGGGATTATCGAAAAAATGCCCACGGACCATTATTTCATCTTTACGGACAGTCTCAGTTCCATTGAGGCTCTCCGATCGATGAAAGATGTTAAGCACTCTCCGTATTTCCTGGGGAAAATACGGGAATATCTGAGTGCTTTATCCGAAAAATCTACTCAGATTACCTTAGCGTGGGTCCCTTCTCACTGCTCGATACCGGGTAATGAGAAAGCGGACTCTTTGGCTAAGGTGGGCGCAACAAACGGTGATATTTATGAAAGACCAATTGCCTTTAATGAATTTTTCGCACTTGTACGTCAGAATACGATCATCAGTTGGCAAAATGCTTGGACCAGAGGGGAATTGGGAAGGTGGTTACATTCTATAATCCCCAAAGTATCGACGAACCCGTGGTTCAAGGGGTTGGATGTAGGTCGGGATTTCATTTGCGTGATGTCCCGGCTTATGTCCAATCACTATAGATTTGACGCGCATCTCCGTCGTGTTGGGCTCGGGGAAAGTGGTATCTGTGCCTGTGGTGAAGGTTATCACGACATAGAGCATGTGGTTTGGTCATGCCCTGTACACCGTGACGCCAGGTCTAAATTAATAACTTCCCTGCAGGCCGAGGGTAGACAGCCGGCTGTTCCTGTTCGTGATGTCTTGGCGAGCCGTGACCTATCCTACATGTCCCTTATATACGTTTTCCTGAAATCCATCCACGCCCCAGTCTAGTCCCGTTCCCCTCCGTCTACACCCAACAAAACGACAAGAACACGTTTGAACCCTAAGCACAAAACCAGCAACCAGACCCCGCACAATAGAACCAGGACCCAAGGACTACGAGCCTCTGTCCCAACTCACGACATCGTGGCTCAGCAGAACGAATCCATACATGCCATTCGACGATTATCAGACGACCTTTGAACAACAAAACACTGATTGGAAATCCCATGCTAGTTTTAAGTTAGACTTAATTTCAGCTCGTAGTCGGCAGCGAGGATAAAAAATTTGCTTTAGTTTTTAAGTCATCAGATATAATTGGCGCCGTTAAACATTAAATTGTATTTGTGCCGTGTCAAATAAATGTTATGTGAAGAAAAAAAAAAACTGAACCTAGCTTATATAATAAACTTATTATCAGAACGTTTCGTCAAGCTTCTAACGATTTTACCTATTGCTATTTTCTCAAATGTATTTGTTAGAGTTAGAGTTAATATTTGTACAACAACCATTGTACATGCGATTTCCACAACTCCGTTGAGATGCAATCCAAATGTCTAATGTGTGTTGTGTTCTATTATGTTGATAAAGACGAATCGATGTTAAACAGTAGTTGAGGGGTTGGCATACTCCAATTTTTTCCTTGTCAGTGTAACATAACTGAGCTATACCGAAGAATAAATCAATACAATAATTTTCTTCGATGTTGATGTAAAATAATAGGGGTCTTCATATCGAGCTCGTATACAAGTACCCAGCCGTAAACTGTATATCTTCCATTACAGGTCAATGCAGGTGAGTATTTTTACGGCTAGGTATTCGTATACGAGCTCGACATGAATACCCATAAAAACTTTTTGCGCTACTCCACTCAAATTATCGAACGCCATCCTCATATCTCTGTCATTTTATCTACCGCCACCACCATTGTCAATAGTATTAACTTAAATTCTGGCTTCTTAGTGTTTCGAATGTTCACAATTATATGGTATGTGGAATCGTGCCGGAACACTTTAAAATTTAAAACTAACTGAACAAACTGAAACCAATTTATTATTTTACAAACCATGTGCGTGATGATAATCTCAAAAACCGTTAAACTAAATAATGGTAGGAATAATAGGAGAGTTTCAAACAGTTATATATTTAATAACAATAACACCAATTTGAAAATTTATTCAATTTCAGTTACAAAACAAACTAATGTAATTAACTATTTATGAGTGTTTACCCAGCATCCGAAAAAAAAATTAACGTGAAATCCAGTAGCGTAGCTAGGGGGGTGCGGTTGGTCTGGTACGCACCAGGCCCACCACTCAAGGGGGCCCCGAAATCTTGCGAACACCAAACCGGTCAACATGCCTATTTGAACTTAACCTCATGTATCTGTGTTCGCCACTCTGCTCTCGTGATCCACACGGACAAAGTATACATGATACCTGTGAAAATGCAAGAACTCGTGCTTGGAGCATCGGCCATCTTGTAATAAAGCGGCGGGAATCACTTGGCGTAAGGACGTGGTGCCTCTACTGATTATGACTTACCTTTTCGAAGCTTCGCGATACAATGACGAAGCGCGGCTAAACGATTGGGGTGGGTTTGACATTTGATCGTGTCATGCAGTGCTGCCAGTTGCGTTTAGCAAACTGGCATACATAAGCAGTGTTGTTGAATTATAGCAAGCTCAGTATACACCTCACATTCTCCCCCTTCTCAAAAAAAAGAAAAAAATCGCCATATTTTCAACAAGGTTCATTATGGCTATCTTTCTCAAATCATCTACAACATCCAAGAACTTCTCTCCTTTGATAGTTTTTACCATACACACATAGTTGCAGGGAGCATAGAAGACTTCAATTTTATGATCTATTCCTTTGCTCGCTCGTCACCATTCAACCAAATTAATTTTTTTCATCAGTATTCACTTTCGCAATATACCCAACAACATTGAGAATTAGCTCGTATTGGATAATTTTATTTTATCGTTTTGACCCGTTTCAATATTGCGTCTAGATCTATGCATAAACTTACTCGAGAAAAGAAAACTTCCAAAATATTCTGTCAGATGGCGTTCGCCATTTTTACGTACATTTTGGGTAGTCGTTTCCAATCGTGTACACTCTTGACAGATAGATTTTCTGTTCTACGTTGCCTCGGTGACTTGTGACTAATCATTTTTTTGAGAGGAGAAAATAGCGAGTGTGAGGACCAAGCTGGTATGATTTTTCCGGCCCGAAACGCGACTCTCTTTTCCATTGAAAGTCCCAGAGAAGTAGCATCCTGCTGACTAGCCTCATCTCATTGTCAAGAGTCCTCGGAACGCTGGAATCCTCCAGAAGAGACGAAATTGTTCAATAACGGAGGAGAAAAAGGAAATTTAATCTGCTGGTTGGAACAACGATAATGTAATGAACCAACGAAGTTTGGTCGACATGGCGGCTGGTTCTCGGGTGTGTCATTCCCAGTAAATTCAGGTCCCCTACGATTTCGCTTTTATGATAAGTGTCTAGTCCCAGCGGTAAGTATCCTCTTCTCGTGTTTAACCCTATTTCCTGTTTGTATTTTTAGGTTTAATTTTCTTAGTTCTAAGCAAAAGAGAAATATCTAGATTTTTCTTCAGCGATGGGTAAAACAAATAAGAAGGAATAAATTCGTGAGTATATTGTAAATCGGGGGAAAACGCCAGAGTAACGACTATTTATTTCGCCGAATGCCCTTACATTCGTGGCTTTCGATTAAAATATCTGCTTCTGTTTGCCTCACATAGTTGGACAAATGCCCCGGTGTTCTTTTTTCCCTTACGGGACGCAACGTTTCTTTTACTTCCGTGGGTTCGCGTGTGCCTCGATTGATACTTTCTGCTGCTGACCTATGCTTCACATCTCTCCAACGATGTACTAGCTTAGTTTGAGTAACGTGTCGACGCACCAGTTGGCCATCCTCATCACCCAAGATTAGGCTGCCGTTGTTTTCCTGCATCACTGTGTGTCGTTTTGGATCGAATCTTGTCTCTCCCTTCGCCTTAGATTGATGTTCAACTATCACGGCATCTCCGGGTCGAACTTGGCATGGTCTGGCACCCCGTCGAGCATCTTCATGGGTCTTTGAGTGTAGCTTTGCATTGGCATCTCTTTTATTTAACAGCTGTTCATCAATGTCGACCTTCCCACGATTCAACATCGGTAATCCGCGACGTATTTTCCTTCCATACATAACCTCCTCTGGGGCCATCTTAGTAACTGTATGTGCGGCGGAGTTGTGGGCATTCACAGCTGCTTGTACCTCATCAGTGTAGCTAGTTCCAGTTGATGTTGCAGTAGACATGGCTTTGTTCACTACCTTCATAAAATTTTCCACCAACCCATTCTGTTGAGGAAAGAATGGTGTGGAAAATACTGGATGAATACCCCGTTCATCACAATAGACCTTGTATTCCTCGCCATTGAAGGGGGGGACCGTTATCTGACTTGATGGAATCAGGGAAACCTTCTTTATTGAAGACGTCGTTTAAGATCTTACTCGTGTTTTCAAATGAAGTCGATTTCACCGGTCTCGCAATCGCATACCTTGATCTGTAGTCGATTATGACCAGAATTAAAATTCCTCCAAACCTTGCATAAGGGCCATTAAAGTCAACTGCTATTGTCTCCCAAACTGTCTTCGGAGCCATGGTTCGAAGCATGGGGGTTGGTTTCTCTGGTCTCCCATTCACAGCACACATCTGACACGAATCCACCCATTCCACAGCGTCTGTAGCCATTCCTGGCCACCAGACACGTTCACGGAGAATACTTTTCATCTTTGCTGCCGAAGGGTGTCCATTGTGAGCTACTTCTAAGGTTTTTGAACGCAATCGTTCAGGTATCACAATACAACCACATTTAATCAACAAACCATCCTTTACTGACAAATCTCCCGACACAGCCTGGAATCTCTTCAAGTGTCTTGGCCATTCGCCAGAGTCAATTGCTGCTAGAACCTGTTGAAGAGTCTCATCAGCTGTAGTAACGGCTTTGATTTCATTCTTAGTTAAGAATGAAACCATGTTCGCTTCAATATGACATATCTCCCAAGTGGTCGATGACTCGTCGAATGGCTGATCGTCTCCTTGATACAATCGAGAAGATGGGTCCGCTATGTTCTCTCCACCTTTGATATATTCGATGGTGTAGTCGTATGGACTCAGTCTTAAGGCCCAACCATCTGCTCTAGTCAACGCTCGCTTAGTGTTTTCCCGAAAGCGGTTGAAGATGAAGGCTACACCTGTTGCATCGGTACGGAGTTTGAAATGTCTCCCCAACAAAAAGTAAGAAAAGTGCTCAACGGCCCATACTGCACCCAAAGCCTCTCGTTGATTTTGAGCATACCTCTTCTCCGTTGCTGTTAACGCCTTCGATGCAAAGCAAATTATACGTGGATCTTTACCAGGACTTTCCTGAGTTAACACTGCTCCTAAAGCGTTCGGAGAGGCGTCCGTGTAAAGTACAGTGTCCTCATGTTCAGAGAAGTAGCCCAAGGTAACGGTGCAGCGTATTATTTGCTTCTTGAGTTCTTCGAATGCTTGTTCTTGTAGCTCACGCCAGTCCCACTGCTTTGATCCAGCAATCGACCATAGGGGATTGGAAATGTTTGCAAAATTCCGAATGTAAGGGCTGACATATGACGCTAATCCCAAAAAGCTTCGCAACTCTGAGGCTGTAGCAGGTCTTTGGAATTTCCGTATCGCACTAATCTTGGCCTCCTCTATATGGAACCCGTCTTCGTCTAGCGTGTGACCTAGGAACGAGATCTGAGTTTTGTCGTACACACATTTGCTGGTATTAAGCGTTAGGTTGTTTGCTCTCAGAATCTCGAGCACTTTAGCGACAGTCTTGTGTAATTCTTCTAGACTTTCTGCAAACAGCAGTACGTCGTCTATATAAATTACTTTGTTTTCGACGTCCTCAAGGATTCGGCACATTTCTCGCTGAAAAATTTCAGGCGCACAATTCACACCGAACATAAGTCGAGTGAACCTAAACATGCCATTCTCTGCCAAAAATGTCGTCAAGCCTCTTGATTCTTCGCTTAATTCAAGGTGATAGTACGCACTCTTTAAATCCAGTTTGGTAAAATATTTAGCTCCATGAAGTTTTATCTTCATTTCGTCCATCAGAGGTAAACGGAAATACTCACGTTTAATTGCTCTATTAGGAGCTCTCATGTTTACCACAAGTCTAAAATCATCTTTTCCTTTCGCCACCGCAGACATACCACTGATCCACTCCGGTGCCTTGGAGACTCTTTCGATGATTCCAGTTTTTTCCATTTCCAACAATCGACGTCGGGCACCTTCGCGATAAGCAGCTGGGATATTGTAGTAGGCGTTTCGAGTGGGAGGGACGGTTTTGTCTATGCTGAATTTCACCTTAACGCCGGGCATTGTCGGAAAGATTTTGTCTTGCGTAATTTCGCAGTCGTTTACTTGCAGTCCGACGTGCAGTAATTTCAGTTCACTTGCCGTCGTCCTACCGAGCAAAGATCGTTTTCCATTTTTAACTACGAGGAAATTGGCCGCAACAGAATTAGTCGATTCCGAACTTGTATTTCCGCTTTAAAGGCCCAATCCACTTTTATTGGAGCATCAGAAGCGTACGCACGTAGCCCTATGGCAGTAATTATTTCAATCGGTACCAACTTCGCCGTTCCGGAAACATACTCTTTTTCTAATCTATCCCAGTCCCGTCCTCCAATAACGTTAACATCGGCTCCTGAGTCAATCAGAAATTGAATGGGGCTCGACGATCCAAGATGGCACTGAACCAACACATCGTTAAGAGTCAATGCATTAAGCTGGCAGAATAGGAAAATGAAAAAAAAAAAGGAAATTAAATTTTTGCTCGTTACGAAAGTTTAGTTGGATAATAAATTTTATTTACATAAAATTTCTTTGAATTTATTTTACCTCTACTTCTCTAACTTCTGGTTTCGTATCACGGCGAAAGCTGTTCTGTTCCATGGTATTAACACGTTTGTTTCTGCAGACTACCGCGTAATGACCGAACTTCTGACACTCGTGGCACTTCTGTTTCAGCGCAGGACAGGGCCGGAATCTGTGTGCCCATCTGTTGCACCTCGAACAAAGCTCTCGGTTACCAGTGGGCTGCCTATCGATGCGAGGTTGTTTGTTTTGGGAGCTTCCAGCGTGATCGAATCCACTTCCTCGTTTGACCGCACGACCGCGTACCTGATTGACCATTGTGTCGTCCGTAGTCACATGAGAATTTTCCCGTTGGTGTGCTTCGTCTCGTGTTCCAGCTTGCACGATGACCACAGTTGTATAATCCAATGTTCTTGCTGAGTCTGCCAACTTCCGGTTGACCATGCCTTTTATCAACTGACTGCGCACAAACCTGTCTTGGTCGCTTGGGTTGAAGCGGCATAATCGCACCTTCTCCATGAGTCTAGCATGGAAACAGACCACCGTCTCCTTCTCTCCTTGCTTCATACTGGAGAAAGCCTCATACTCTGAGGTGGCGTCAGTTAATGAACGAAAATGCTCCTCAACATTATTCCTGAAGACTGTATAACAGCTCTCGTGGTTCACACTCGGTTTAAGCTTGTTGGGCCGAATAATGCCCTGCATCTCTTCACCCACCGAGAGGAAAAGTAAATTTGTTAGCTGTACAGGAGCTGTAATACCGGCCAGTGATGTCGCGATTTCGAAGAGTTCGATGTATTTGGTCCACTCTTCCCACATATTGTTTGCCGCCACATTCTTGGGAAAAGGCTTCATTTGATCAAATCGAACAGGCTGACCATTTTTACCTGACTGTGACAAATTGGGGTTCTGGAAACTGCTCCCGCTTTGTTCTGCATCATCCGTGTCCTGGATTCGAGCATTTCCCCTCACATTGGAGCCAGCACCGGAAATTTCGTTGACTATTTTCTGTAAATCAGCGATCCGTCTCTTCAGAATTTCATTCTCCCAGTTTGGATCGACTGCAACGTCGTAATGGGCATATTGAGGTTCCGTCTGCTTTTCCCCTATGCGTTCCTCAGACTCGATATCAGCGTAATGGCGCATAGGAGCCCTAACGTGTCTTCCAGCTTCTGGATATTCGTTAGTTTCGGTCTCATCATCTTCGCTACTACCATTACTCAACGGTTGAATTCGCACATATCTACCTTCTGATGCCATGATGCCTACTTTCTTGCTCTTTATTTAGGACCTGTAACATTAAACATAAGGAAACCGTTTGAGTATTCTCTATGTATGTTTTTTTAAGTCATCGTTGACGTAGACGGTTTTCATTACACGCCTATTCAGGGTTTGAGCAGCGATTTCCAAACGACAAGATCGGTTACTTTTGATTGCTTCGGTTCAATTAAAGCATTTGAATTAACCCCAGTTTATTTTAAATTCGAGTGGTTTTCACTACACACTCATGATTATCAGAAAACTGTTCGTGTGATTGGCCGTTTTCTTTACGTACCATACATTTTGTTCTGTGTTTTCCTTACACACTCCAGTCAAGACTGATTCGTCATTAATCCGTTTTCTTTACGGAAAACAAAATCGACTTTTCATAACTGCGTGGTTTGCATTACACACTCCAGGATGCAACGAAATATTCGTTCATTTTTTTCGTTTTCTTTACGAGTTGTGTTTTCTTTACACTTTCCACTTCAGTTGGGAAATCTTCCTGCAGGCGGTTTCCTTTACTCGCCCTATGCCAACAATCCTCATGCCAAGTGATTCCATGCCTCAATTCTAAAATATCCGTTATTAAAAAACCCTCCTGGCAGGATCGCCAATGTGAAAATGCAAGAACTCGTGCTTGGAGCATCGGCCATCTTGTAATAAAACGGCGGGAATCACTTGGCGTAAGGACGTGGTGCCTCTACTGATTATGACTTACCTTTTCGAAGCTTCGCGATACAATGACGAAGCGCGGCTAAACGATTGGGGTGGGTTTGACATTTGATCGTGTCATGCAGTGCTGCCAGTTGCGTTTAGCAAACTGGCATACATAAGCAGTGTTGTTGAATTATAGCAAGCTCAGTATACACCTCACAACACCGATGTTCATTTTTACCATGATTCGTGATTCGACTGACGCCGAAGTTAAATGTTCTGTGATCGCAGAAAACATTCGATGCAGCGTGGAAACACACAACCAAGGAGCGATTTTTTACAATGCTGAAAACCAGACTTGGTAAAGCACGCACCGCACTAGAGGCGGAACAAAAACTGAGCTCTTGCTTGCTAGGTATCACGCACTTGAGCTGGGTGCTTCGGTCAATGATTCGACACGCGAAGAATGAAGAATACCACAACAGAGCGGCTATCTCTTCGTTGGTGTTTTTCTAAAGTTACATAGAGCGCACGGTGCAGTCCCGAATCATTTTGCTTGCTTTTTTGCTTCGTGGCATCTCCGTCTCCTTGTACTCTGCTTATCTTTACTATGTATGTTACACGTTACAGCTAGTGCAGAGCAGGGTTGCAAATTTTCACTGTCAGTGATAGATTCTCAATTGAAACTGAATACTACGAATATCAGTATCAACACGAACGAGCTGACAGTGATAATTGCTTACAGCGCCAATCAGTTGACGGTGGTAATGCTGACTAGCAGCATTACTGTGATTTCGCACACGCTATGTTGCTTTAGCGATGTTTATGCGGTGTAGGATGAAGGTGCCTATCTACTCCATTGACTTCATGCAATAGATTTGCTCAGATAAAATAATTTCGATATTAATTAAGCTATATCATTTACATGACTGTCATGATTATTGACTGATAGTGGACTTGGGTGACACTCCATATCAGTTTGAAAAGAGTGAGAGTGAAACTGCTGTTGGATCACTGTCATTTTTCTGTGTCGAAATTTAACAATACTGGTGCAGAGGGTGAGCGCTGACGACGTATGCGGATGAGTGGGTGACTATATATTTGTGTTGTTTTTGAAATTAAGTGTCATGAATTCAATGAAATTAAATTTAATGTAATGAAGCAGCAAAATATTGCTCTTTTTAATAGTTTCAAAAAACCATACCGTGAAATTTTTTTACAATTTTCGCAACAGTTGCAATTACTTGGATTTATTTGTTTCGTTTAAAGAATGCATGCGTTTCGGTAAATATTCCCTGTAATTTGAGGCTTAAATTGCTTTGTATGTTTGAGCCTTCAGCCAGAAAATACAATCTTTATTCAAAAAAAAATTTATATTTAAAAAAATAATATATCAAAATTTCTAATCAAACTTGGTAAAGTACGCACAACATCTCAAGCATAGCTTGATTGTAGCTCTAGCTCCATAACACACACGCCCTCGGGCTAGGTGCTTTGGTCTTAAGCTTGGTGCGCAACAAATTAAAAAAAAGTATCACACAGCAAATATCTCTTCACGGATCAAAAGAAAACGAAAAAGAAAAAAACGCTCAACGTGCCTCCAGGTGACGAACACAAGATTATCGCATTGCATTCGTAGCTTTTTTAGCTCTTGCACCGAGCTGGTGCTTGCTACGAATGTCACATTAGACGATAATACGCTCGTGGTGCTTGGTGTCTATAATTTGGCGATGTCACCGAGCGGCTCGGAGCGGTTCTTTTACCAAGTCTGGAAAACGCTGTCTATCTGTGTTGCTGTGTGGCTAACTTAAAACATGAAACAGAGCGAGGGAAATAATCTGCGTTCACGCGAGACTATATGCACCCGAAAACAGTTGGCTCTAAGTTAAAGTTGATCAAGTTTCTCTAAGTTAAAGTTGATCAAGAACTATTTGAGGTCAACGATGAGTAACTTGAGATTAACAAACCTTGCCATTTTATCAATCGAACGGGAAGTCACTGATTCCATTGATTTTGAATATGTAATTGTTGATTTTGCCAACCAAACGGCTCGGAAAATGAGTATCTAAATGCTTAATTATTGTTTTTGCGGACAACGGAATAAATAAGTAGAAAAATCTAAGTTTTTTGTTTTTCTCAATTCCTTTTATGGAAGCAAAAAATGCCCAGTCATTTTCAATGGGGGCCCACGTTTTTGTTACCGCACCAGGCCCACCAAACCATACCTACGCCACTGGTGAAATCTTCTTATTCCGTGCTGGATCGATACCCGTACAGTATCGAAATCCGTACACCGTGATGTTTCTCTTCAGTTTTGAGCATTATAAAAATGAAAATTCATATGATTACATGTAACTATCATATGAATTTTCATTTTTATAGTGCTTAAAACTGAAAAAACATCAAGGTATACGGATTTCGATACTGTACGGATTTCGGGATTACGGGATTTGTTGGTAGGATTAGGAAATCAAAATGAAAATAAAAGTTGGCAATGGTTAGGTTACTAGGATACACAAAACACACTACACTGAAATGGGCAGAACTAAACGCGGTTATTTTCTGGATTTACATTTACAGCCCTGAGGGATGGCCATTATTCTACTAAGTAGTGTGCGTAAGAAGTGAGTGAAAATTAAAAAAAAAAATCAAAATTAGTCAGTGCCGATTGTTCATTAGCAAGGTGGAAATCACTCAGGTAACAGAAACGCCACCGACGGCTATAATTACCACTTACTAATTATTTACGTCCGATCAGGACCTTTTATTGATTCTTTTTGAATTCGTATTCGATCCTTACCCCATAACAGTCGGCTATAGGCTATATGAGCTGAAAATTTACTGCAAACACCCACGCGAACCACACACACACACGCACACTCTCGATACGCAATTAAAGTTATAGTAATTGAATTAACAGTTTTTAAATCAGGAGTTCAATAGTTCTTGCATACTTTTTCACACGTAGCCTATGATTACCCTGCAGCAAGCCGATCCGGTGATCTAAAATCCACAGTCTCTTGCTCTGTGAGCTTTCTCGGGAGTACTATCTGACCAATTAGTAATACAATCTGTCATTTGGACTGTCGTTGTATGTTCGAATCTCAACGCGGGAGCGACTTTTAGTATCAGTAGGGTGAATTCATATACATAGAGTGAATAGTTACATCAATAAATTACAATGTATGTATCCTTTTCTCATGTTTTATGCCTGATTTTATACTTCTTACCTTTTAGATGGTTTTTATTTGAACATAACGATTTATGGGTAATTCGGAAATTTTATGCAACAGAAATCATTAAGTAAGATTGATTTCCTCACGTTATCCTTACTCACAATAGATGGTTTTATAGTTAAAACAGGTTTAAAAAACATCATGATTAACAAACATATGTATTTGCAACGCATATGTAAATCCTTCACTACATGATCAATGTACATTAGTCACATATTACTAATTATTTTGAACGTATGATCTTAAAAAAAAGCAAAGCCTAGGTGCTACATTCCGTATCGGAGATCGACCTTCTGTTTTATTAAACACAGACTGCGCAGCCAACTGTTAAGTATACAGAAAAAACTGCGGAGCTAACGCTACGATCCCACTGACACTAACAGTCTCTCTCGAGCCGGGACTCGAACATACGACGACTGGCTTGTTAGGCCAGCATCGTACCTCGAGACCAGCTGGGAGGTTACGTATGATCTTCGGTGTTACCAAAAACATTATTTCGTTTACTAGTTTTTAGCTCGAAATGCACAAATAAGCAACTGGCATACATTGACTCCATTCAACACTACGTCCGTTCAGCATGACATATTCGAAAAATTTTGTTCATAATGCTTTGACTTGTGTCTCCAGGAATTTAAACACGTATAAATTAGAAAAGATCCGTTGAAAGACATCAACTGAAGGTATGAAGCAACGAACCGGTTTTTCCTAAGCAAGATTAACTGTTAACAAAAAAACGATTCTCTGTAACACTAGACAACACAAACACTAGTAGAAAAGATTATAACGAACTGGCTGTTTTAAAAGAGTAAAAACTCGGATTTTCGTTTCTGTTATTTACAGATTAGCACTATAATTCAAATACCACAAATAAATAAAAATCAACCGTTTTTAATTGTTCATTTATTTTTAAATACCTTGAGGATGAACACTGCTCAGGAATACAGTGGAGAAGAACGCGAATCCTAATACAACATTCATGGCGGACTTTCCAACCTAACTATATAACTGGAATATGTAATAAATTAGTGGCTACACAAAATCCTTCCGTTCTTATACGTTCTGTAGATGAAGCAACACTAAATTAAACTCGTTTTCACAGCACTAATTTTAAGCAAAATTATTGTAGAATTCATTTTTGCACCAGTCTCACACAGATATAGCACTTTTGCTTTGGACTTGTTCGTTTTTGGTTTTCGGGTTGCAGCTGAAATTCCTGTTGAATTTACTGTTTGTACTAATACTGCTGTAGTTGAACAACGATAATGATAAATACAGTCGCGGACAAAACAAATAAGTGTTCGAGCATAAGTTTGTTTACAGTTGAAAGTTTTGTTTTCTCTATAAATGCAATAACTTCACTCTATATTATAGTATTTATAATTGGAATGACATCATGCCATTCTTTGTGATATTAAAAAGGC
Source organism: Wyeomyia smithii (assembly GCF_029784165.1). NCBI lineage: Eukaryota > Metazoa > Arthropoda > Insecta > Diptera > Culicidae > Wyeomyia > Wyeomyia smithii. Next base: position 176,621,730 of record NC_073696.1, on the reverse strand, counting down.
AGCTCAATGTAAATGCTGAGTGATTTAAAGTTTGTTTCATCTGTAAATTCTATGTAGATTGAGCGGTCAGGTTTTCTTGTGTCTCACCGAAACCATTCGGTAATATGCCGGTTAATAAACACCTTGCAGCGCTTTAGTGACGGTCCACATTAAACAATCTCTCGGGCAGACAACCAACCGGTTCAGTAGCAGCATGGTTGAGATCAGAAATAAACTTAGAACAGTCAACGGACGGAAACAGAAACAAGAAATAAAATTTCGTGCAAATAGTTAATTTTGAAATGCACAAACACTTTCTGATGATTCATATTTAGAACTGATACAAGTATTGGAATAGATCGTTTAAAACTGTATACAGAAAGCAAAGCCATGGTGCTACATTCCGATTTGGAACTCGACCTTCTGTTTATTTATACACAGACTTCTCAGTCAACTGTTTTAGTGTACATGACAGTTGCGGGGCTAGCGCTACGATCTTACTGACAATAACAGTCTTTCCCAAACCAGAACTCGAACATACGACGACTGGTTTGTTAGGCCAGCATCGTACCTCGAGACCATCTGGGAGATTATTTACTAATATTTATCATAAATTGATGTGTGACATCATTTTGTTAAGAATATATATTGCTAATTATTTTTAACGTATGACTGGTTTTTAGCACAAATGAGCGATTGCCATACATTGGCTTCATTCCCCGTTGACATATCCAAAAATATTATTTTTTATGTTCTGGCTTGTGTTCCTGGAGACAGAATTACATAAAAATTAAGAAAGATTCGTTGGAAGACATCAGCTGAAGGTATAGACAGTGGCGTAGCTATGGTTTGGTGGGCCTGGTGCGGTAACAAAAATGTGGGGGCCACAATGAAAATGACTGAGCAGTTTTTGACGTGGGACTACGTCTTTGTTTTCTATACAGGGATGCATTCTGTAAAATAGGAAACAAAACTGGCAAATGTTACGTCAGACTTCAAACGATAATAACAGCATAACCACATGATGGATAACAGTAACCCATGTATTATTGGATAGATAAAACGTGTAACAATTTCATAATACACTAGTCATCATTATTATTTCACAGCTCAACGGTGAAAATTGATTAAAAGTTACAAGAAAATTTGCGCGAACAATGAACCAATCACATGCGAGCATTCCTAGCACAGACGATGTGAATAGACACCAACCATTCCCAGTGATATTTTCTGTTACAATATAAAAAAATGGACAGAGTTTCCCCGTCCCAACAGGTCAATTCAAGTTTGCTTCCATGAACTTAGACTAATTTGAAGTCTCGAAGGTAAAGATTTCTCGAAAAGTTTTGAAACAAGGCTTTTACTTGAACAATTTCTAAACCTGCTGTCAGAGCATAATAAAAACTGATGTCTTGAAAGAAAACATGTTGGTAAAAGCAACAATATCGTACAGTATAATATACATATTATGTGGAGCAGAGCGCCGCTGGTCTCTCGTCGTCTATCATTGCAGTGGTCCACGACTTGTATTTCCGTGAAATCAAGGAAAAACTGCAATGCTGCTGCATTGGTAGTGATTAAAAGTTTATCTCATGAATATGGTTACCTTAGAAAAAAAAACTACTCAACAAGAATTGAGCATTTTTGCAACGGTCATAAGATTATTTTTTTGCATTTTATCTTCGATATTCACTAAATGATCGTGATCGAAAGAGTAGATTTCTGAAAATACAAATTTATAGAAGCTTAAGAGCCAGCGAATGATTCTGAATATTTTGTCGATTCACAAGGATCTATTCAGAATCTTTGTTCACATTTCAACATTGTTAGATGATATATTTTTGTTTTCAACTAAACAAATAATATTCTTACGTATATTAGCTGTCTTTCGTAATATAGTGAATGTAATTGTTGGGAAATGAAAAAAAATTGTCAAACAAAAAACAGAAATTAATCATTTCGAACTTTAACTTCCTTGTAATTGTTGATTGTTATGATTTTTCGCTGGAACTTGTGGATTATTTTGTTCAACACATCTTCTTATGTTTCCCTATGAGTGAACCTATGTAACGGCTTCGACGTTATTTCCATTATAAGATTTATGTAATAAATTTAATTTCATCAGAGTTAAATAAGACAAAATCATGTATTATAAAAACGTAGGTATTGTTGGATTTGGTTTATGAGGAAATAGAATTAATTGTGATTCAGACGCATTGCAAGAATTTCTTGGCGCTTTTACAATAACAACGGCTCGCTTGTGCCTTGTTAAATAAATGTTGTTCGTACAAAAAAAACCTTAATGATTCCACCTAGCGGTCAGACCCAGCCTTTCTCATTCAAACTTTTATTTGTAATAATAGATTTACATGAACGCTTCAATCCAATAAATGTATATTCACTCTTTAGGTTCTAAAATATTGATGTTGTAATATATACATATAAAAATGTAGTCCGGTCTGTCAATCTGTTTGATCCATATAGGCTCGAAAACTACCGAACCGATCGACGTGAAAATTTGTATGTAGGGGTTTTTGGTCCCGGTAAAGGTTCCTATGATCGTTTGAGACCCCTCCCTCTTCTGGAAAGGAGGGGTCCAATACAAATGAAACATACATTTCTGTACAACTCAAGAACAAACCAAGCAAATGAAACCGAATTTGGCATGTGGATGTTTTAAAGAATAATAAATATGTCCATAATGGTTCGACGCCCCTCCCTCTTATGGAAGCACATGTGTTTGCACAAATTTCTGCACATCTCGCGAACTAATCAACTAAATGGAACCATATTTGGCAGGTGAATGTTTTTAGTGGTAACAAATGATACACAGCTGCTGAAATCGACCACAGATCCCATTTTGGATTCTAGGTTAGCGACTTCCGGTTCCTGGGAAACAGCGGAAAATGATCGAATTACACCCAATATGGGTGTTTCTTCCACCAGAATGACGCTCAGAGGCCAGAAATTATATTAAATACCATTTTGAAATCCAAGATGGCGACTTCCGGTTTGTGAAAAATAGCCTAAAATAAACAAATACCATCCAATATGAGTATCTCTAGAACCAGAATGATGCAATGAGCTAACAATCGACCTCAGGCACCATTTTGAATCGCTAAATGGCAACTTATAGGAAACAGTCAAAAATGACCAAATAATACTCAACATGGATATTTCCGTAATCGAGATGATGCATAGAAACCAAACATTGACCTTTGACACCATTTTGAATTTAAAGACGACCACTGTTAGTTTCTGGGAAACAACCAAAATAACTAAATACCTCCCAATATGGGTATTTCCGGTGTCAGATTGATGCCAGAAAGTCTGCTGAAAACGACCGAATACCACCCAATATGAATATATTCAAAATTAGGGCGCCAAAAGCCAAAAGTCGAAGATTTTGTCATTTCGATAAAACCAATCATTTCAAACGATTTGTCTTTTGACTTTGATCATATCCTATGGCCAATTCGTCGTGCATTTGCAGACTTTAAACACATCGCAAGGAATCGATGAATTTGGAACGTTCAAATAGTACAAAACCACATTTAAATTATGTTGAGATCACATATATCAATCAAAGCAGGTGTAGTTTTGAAAAGCCCTTGAATTTCTTTTCTTTCCATAACTTTTGAGCCACATATCAAATTGTTATGAAGTTTGTTATTTGTAAGTTTGAGAGACGACTTGTTCGTATGACACTAGTTATGTTCAAATTAGTCATGTAATCTTTGAAATAATAGACTTTCGTTGTTTTATTAACAATTTAATACATAACGATGGCTTAAGTTCAATTATAATCAAATGAAATGGGAACGTATAGGGCAGCCAAACTTTGAAACCATGTGTTCAATCATAATTCATCAGTTAACCTTTAACTAGCCCGCTCATCTGATATTAATATTGATCAAATCGGTTGGGTAGTTTCTGAGATAATGAAGTTTCGTGATTTTCACATTTCGGTACTTTACAGACGAAGTTACAGTCCGATTACAGTAAAATTCAATAGGGTGTTACGAGGCAGCTAGACTTATTAGTTGACACTAATTTTGTAGAAATCGAGTCAGCCATCACTGAGAAAAGTGAGTGAGTTCAAGTAGTCTTCGGAATATGTTCCTTTTCATAGCTGGATTTCACATTTTTAAACATAACAGGAAAAGTAATAGTCTGATTGCAAAACAAATCAATAGGGTCTTATGGGGCAACTAGACCTTCCATTTGACACTGATTTTATGAAAATCGGTTCAGCCATCTCAGAGAAACATAAGTGAGATTAAGTAGTCTCCAAAACACGTTTCTTGTCATAACTTTTGAACCTCAACTTCAATCTTTATGAAATTCAAAAGTTAAGGGTATTTCAGGTAGCCCGTTCATTTGAAATCAATTTTGTTCAAATCGGTTGTGTAGTTTTCGGATAATGATGTTTCATGATTTCTACATTTTGGTACATAACCTCTAAACTAAAAATCCGATAACAATGAAATTTAATAGGGTCTTATGGGACAACGAGACCTTTCATTTGCATTTGATTTCATGAAAATCGGTCCAGCCATCTCTGAGAAAAGTGAGTGAGAATAAAAATCTGCACATACACACACACACATACATACAGAAAATGCTCAGCTCGTCGAGCTGAGTCGAGTGATATATGCCATTCGGCCTTTTGGAGCACTTTTATACTTTCGGTTTTGCAAGTGATTGCTATACCTTTCTAGGAGAAAGGCAAAACACTACACAATATCGTTAAGTGTAATCGAAGTTCTTTCGAGTGTTGTTCAATATATTTCTAAAAAGAAAATTTATGGGGAGGCTGCGTATATAAAAATAGGTGAACCACAAAACAAACGAATTGTTACTGGCTGCAAATTCTGTAACCTGTGTAACTAAAAATCCTTCTAATTACAGTGTTCAGACCCACGTCACCATTTCATACAACCCTAGTGCTGTATACCTTGTAGTTTTTCTTTCATGAAAGGAATTGAGAGAAACAAAAATTTTATTTTTTTTTACTTATTTATTCCGTTTTCCGCAAAATCAAGAATAAGGTTAATTTAGATACTCTCTTTCCGTGCTTTTTAATTGGCAAAATCAGAAATTATATAGTCACGCGCGAACGTAAATTATTTCCCTCGCTCTGTTTTATGTTAGAAACACAGCAACACAGATAGGGAAACTGTTCCATTATTCATCTCAGCCCATAATTATAAAACGAAAACTCAATTGAAAACTAGAAAACAACGCATATTTTCTAATTAAACCAATCAACTAATCCATGGAATGGATTCTCATTAGTTCACTTTAGATATCTCATGAAGTAGAATCCTCAAAAACTGACCTAAAATCTCTGAATTTGTTATCATAGTCGGGTATCTACACTGAAAAACTCATTTATTCCGATCATCTAACCAAGAAAACGAAATCTACCCATTACTCTATACGGCTACAACGGGATTCATTCAGCAGCCAACCAAAGTTTTTTTCATCATTTGCGGACTACATTTTGTATTAAGGGGTTATATCTACCAAATGCTCAAAAAACCAAGGTTTTTTCATTATTTTTTTACAGAACATTTGAGATGTAAGGTACATAAATAATATATCATTGGATTGAGCAACTCTTGCAGAATATAAAAAATATTTTTATTGCTATTTTTGTTACAAAATGGCGGCTGTGCAGCGATTGCCGTGAACCGCTTTTTTTAAAAGTTGTTCCGCGGCGAGCAGTAGAAGTCGTGCCCAACTCCACCTATAACCAAAACAAAAATTTTTTCATTATCTACATAAGTGTCGCTAGTGAAGTACACATGATTAAATTTTTAGAATTTTTCTTCGCAAAATGGTAACGGTTTGAAAAAAAGGTTCTGTTTCGACAAAAAAAATCGACTGTTTATAACTTTAGTTGTTGTAAATCAATCGCTTAAATCGTGTGTACTTCACTAGATAATCTAATGAAGAAGCTACAGTTAAAATTTCAAGTCAATCGGATGTAAACTTTTTAACTCGCCGATTTCGAAAACATGGTTTTGAGAAAAACGCGTTTAAAGTTTGAAAAAAGCTATAAATCTTAAGAATCGCAATAACAAAGCCCCTAATATTTTTTTTACCTTCAGTCAGCTATCCCTGCGCCGTTAAATTGTCCTTTCTGGGTTTTATTTTCCACTTCTTCCTTTTTGTCATCTGATGTATGGCTGCGCCTTGCCTCTTTCGCGATGTCAAACATGCGATGCTTAGCGACTTTGACACAGTTGGCGCCCGATCCCACGCAAAACTCAAACTTGTCACTCATATTTAAGACTTTTGAATGTAACTCACAGTTAAAAAGTATAGAAAACTTAAACAAAGAATGTACACAACGAGAACGGCTGATCGACTAAACAAAGGGAAATTGTGAGTAAACACGTTCTGTAGAGACGCTATAACGGTCGAAATTTGATGCAAAGACCTAAAGACTTCAAATTTGAAACACGATAACGATCGTAGGTAACTTCTGCTTGTTTACAAAGCCTCGAAATAAAAAGAAAAACGAGCATCGCCAAATTAAACGAAAAATGTGATTTTGGAGTAAAAAAGTTGTTCGGTAAAAATTGATTTAAACGAACTTTGAGTTTAGATCTGTACTTGGGCGATGTAGATTTTGATTCTTGTATAGTTTTAACATGATTTAGGCCAATAAAAATAAATGGCGAAAAAAAATTTTTTTTTTGGTAGATATAACTCCTTAATTACTAAACAAAATCACTCACTACACTAAGAATACTTTTATTTCCAAAATGTTCACCTCAAATTTCCAAAAACAAGCTTAAAATTTGAATAATTCCGACATAATTGACATAAATCGACAGCACTGCGGTGAATACCTAGACTACCAATTAAACAACTACAGCGGATACCTGGGTAACCTACTACGACGGTATGCGGCTGCGTTCATTACCAAAGTGATTAACTGTGTGATGAATACGGGGGCGTCGTGAGATGAATAATTAAGCAGTGTTTTAGGTTTTGAGATGAGTATGGGAGTGTTGTGAAAAATGGTTTGTTTTACAAAATTCAGGATAAAACTAACTAAGTTTACCAAATTTCCATTGATGGGCGATTCTATGAGAGCATGTAATCATATTTTGTTTATTTGTTCAACGATTTCGTTCAAATCTGGTGTTTACTCCATGCATTCTTCGTGAACGTCGGCCTAATGAGATGAATAATTAAACAAATACCCTAGACAGCATTTTCAGCATCACAAAAAATCGCTCCTTTGGTACGTGTTTCCACGTTGCATCGAATGTTTTCTGCGATCGGAAAACATTCAACTTCGGCGTCAGTCGAATCACAAATCATGTTAAAAATGAACATCGGTATCACGTTTACTCTGTCCGTGTGGATCACGAGGGCACGAATTCAGATGGGCATGTTGACCGGTTCGCAAGATTTTGGGGCCCCTTTGAGTGGTGGGCCTGGTGCAAGATTTTGGGGCCCCTTTGAGTGGTGGGCCTGGTGCGGACCGCACCAACCGCACCCCCCTAGCTACGCTACTGGCTATAGAGCAAGAAACTAATCTTTCTTGGATTTTCGTTTCTGTTATTTAAAGATTTGCACTATAATTCAAACACCGCAAATAAATAAAAAACTAACCGTTATTAATCATTTATTTATTTTTAAATACCTTGAGAATGAACACAGCTTCGAAATACACTGGAGAAGAACGCGAATTCTAAAATTAGATTCATGGCGGACTTCATCATCTACAACCTGACTATATAATTGAAATATGCAGTAAACAAACTTTTACAACACTTCCATATAATGGCTACTAAGAATCCGTTCTTATACGTACTGCAGCTAAAACAACACTAAATTAAAATCATTTCCACAACACCAATTTTACGCAAAAATATTGTAGAATTCATTTTTGCGCCGGTATTACACCGTTATAGCACTGTTGCTTTAAAGTTGTTCGTTTTGGGTTTTCGAGCTACAGCAGAAATTCGCAGCAGCAGTGCAGAAACGGTTAAGCATCACTACGACTCAACATAATTGCGAATCGCAAACTACTGTTCGGACCAATACAGCTGTAGTTGACCAACGATAATGATAAATACAGTCGCGGACAAAACAAATAAGTGTTTGAGGATAAATTTGTTCTCTAAAAATGCAATAAGGGATTTCAAGTTCGTTTCATCTCTAGAGTCTATGGAGATAGAGCAGTCATGTTTGCCACCGGATTCACCGGTTAACAAACACATTGCTGCACTATTAGTGACCGTCCCCATTGAACGAACATTCGGATAGACAACCAACCGGTTCAGTAGCAGCATGGTTGAGATTAGAAATAAACTTAAAACGGTCAATGGACGGAAACAGGAACCTATGATGTGGCTGTATTCTTTTGTGAACGAATTGACGCATTGATTCTTTTCGCAAGAATCACAGTTACGAACATTGCAGCCAATCAATCATTGCAGCAGTTTTATCTGCTTAATATTAGTTGATGTTACATGATATAATGTTCATTTATTAAGCGAGAAATTTATCAATCCATGAGCCAGTGCGTAACAGGACAAACACATCCTGCAGCAGTTGCAGCAGGTTCTCACGCACTCACGTAGTTGACCTTAGCGCACTTTCCTATGAAGCGGTTAATTATCTACTCTAGATAGTTTTTTCCCCAACCAGGATTTCCAAAGGTTAAACTTAAAAGTAATTTACATACATCAAAAATAGCGAGACTGTAAATTTCTTATTCAATATTGCCTCCAACTGCTACTATTTTGGCGAGTAGAACAGGAGGAAGTCAAAAGCAAACGATTATTTCTATCATCAATTGGCACATTTTTACTTATATCTGTGTGATACAACTACAACAACCAAAGTTGTTTACTTTTGATAAACCTGTCAAGATAGGTGCGTCAATCAATGCAAAACGATACGGACTGCACTTAACCGCGAACTACCGCACGCCGTTTTGAATATTTACAGAACGCGATTAATCAAACACGATCTTTCACTTCTGCCGGACAATCGCCCTCACCCTGCAGTTTTATTCTCAGCACAGCCACCCGGAGTGCATCAAATTTAGCATAACATTTGCATTTATTTAAATCACTGGTAATTATCCAATTACTATATCGCACGATCCTAAACAAGTAGCAGGTGCGATGTTGTTTATTATTTACGTCCAGCGAAGTGACTTACGGGTACATAACACTAACAAAGTTTACAAACTCTTGAGTAGACGAATGTAAACAATATATGTAATTATAACTTCAATGTAACAGCCATTGTAAGACATTCTTTGGGCACAAACCATATTACCCATCGTCACAGTTTCCGTGTCGTATGGGGGTTTGACTTTCCAACTCACCTCTTCCACACTGGTGAAATAAAAAATTCGCTTTTAATGGGAAAGTTGTGGAGAACTATGCAGAAGCTAATTTAATTTTTTTATCTATAAAACAAAGATACATATGTGCGACCGCGCAAAACTCGGGAACCGCTTGACTGCTTGCGCGATTTTTGCCTTTCTCCTAGAAAGGTATAGCAATCACTGAAAAAATCAGAGGTATGAAAGGCTCCAAAGGGTCGAATCTCGTATATCAATCGACTTAGTTCGACGAACTGAGCATTTTCTGTATGTGTGTGTGTATGTATGTAACGCTCTTTCAATCTCACTCGATTTTCTCAGAGATGGCTGGACCGATTTCCATGGAATTAATTGCAAATGAAAGGTCTAGTTGTCCCATAAAACCCTATTGAATTTGATTGTAATCGGATTTTTAGTTTCGAGGTTATGTATCAAAATGTGAAAATCACAAAACTTCATTATCTCAGAAACTACAGAACCTATTTGAACGAGGGTATCAAAAGAACGGGCTTGTTTTTTGAACCATTTGTAAAATAATTTTATAATGATTGGACATGTAGTTCAAAAGTTATGCAAAGAACTCACTCACTTTTCTTAGAGATGGCTGGACCGATTTTCACAAAATTAGTGTCATATGGAAGGTCTTCCCAGTCAACATTTTCATACGTATAATAATGTTTTGATTCCAATATCCGCACTCATTTATATTATTAAAACTCACATTTGATGCACAAAAACAACATATACGTACTATTTTGGAGGCGATATACGTACTGAGGAATAATGGTATGTAATTTATTGATATACGTATTTATATACGATTATATCCGATAGAAAGTGATTTGTTTCACACTGTCTTACAACTCTAAGCCTACAATCGTAAATCGGAAAGACTCCACCATGATATACAATGAAAGATGAATTTCTGCGCATGATAAAAGCGTGTTATACGATTTCGACTTCGTTGAGATATATTTGCGATAATTTTCGTACATTGATATACGATTTATGGTTGACTGGGTTGTTGCCCCATAAGACTCTATTGAAATTTATTGTTATTGGACTTCAACTTTGTCCGTTATGTATAATAATGGGAAATCAGGCTATGACAAAAAACATGTTTCTAAAACTGCTTTAACTCACCCACTATTCTCAGAGATGGATGGACCGATTTTCACAAAATAAGTTGCAATAGAAAAGTCTAGTTGCCTGATAAGACCCTATTGAATTTTATTATAATCGGACTGTAACTTTGTCTGTTATGTATCAAAGTGTAAAAGTTATGAAACTCCATTATTTCAGAAACTACACAACCGAGTTGAACGAAATAGGTATCAAATAAACGGACTGTCTTCAAAACCCCTAAATAACGAATTTTATGATGATTGAACATGTAGTTCAAAGGTTATGAAAAGAAACGCGTTCAGGAAACTTTTTTAAATTTACTCGTTTTGCCAACGATGGCATGACTGATTTCAACAATCTTAGTTTCAAATTAAAGGTTTAGTTGCTTGATTCGAATCCATTCCATTTGATTATAACACTGGTTGACAAAATCGAAAAAAATGCTGCTCTAAACCTCACAATAGTTACCCTAAAAAAAAATCACAAAACTGGTTCAAAAGCAATAATTTTTTATTTTTTCTCAGTTTGACCTTCGGGGCCACATTTGTGTTGACCAGTGTAATCGGACTTGTATTTTAACAATTATGTGTTAAATTGTAAAAAAAATATTGAAAGTTTATTCTCTCAAAGATTACACGACGATTTCCAATTCGCTTAATTTTCGTTCTCTCTACTTCATATACTGTCTGCTTAATGAACTAGTATTTGAAATTTGACGTAATATTTGTACTAAATAAATAGTTTTTCTATCATAATGACTCCTAATTTCGAACTTTGATCAAAGCAGCTAGTTTTAAACAGCCTTTGGGTTTCGATTCATTGTAAGTTGTTCCTCAAACCTGTTCGTTTGACACCTGTTTAAAAGAAACAGGTGTCAAACGAACAGGTTTGAGGAAAAACTTACAATGAATCGAAACCCAAAGGCTGTTTAAAACTAGCTGCTTTGATCAAAGTTCGAAATTAGGAGTCATTATGATAGAAAAACTATTTATTTAGTACAAATATTACGTCAAATTTCAAATACTAGTTCGTTAAGCAGACAGTATATGAAGTAGAGAGAACGAAAATTAAGCGAACTGGAAATATGATACAGATTTGGAAAAATATGCCGCATCCCGACGGGATTCAAATACTATGCTCCAATTATTCCTTCAAATACAACATCAATATTCTAAAATCCAAAGAGTGGATATACCTTTATTGGATTATATTTAGTAATTGAAGGATGTTTTCCAGAAACCGGAAGCCGCAAATTCGGATTTCAAAATGAAGTATGGAGTTGATTCCTGGCCTTTGAGCATCATTCCGGGTACTGAAAAACTCACATTGGGTAATGTTTGTCTCTTTTAGACTGGTTTCCAGAAACCGGAAGCTACTGTCAAGTAGTTTAAAATGGCCTCTGAAGATGATTTCTAGCCTCAGAGTATCATACCGCTTTCCCAAATCGTATTGGGTGATATTTGTCACTTTAGGCTGTTGATCAGAAACTGTGGCCATCTTCGCCATCGAAATACCCAGATCAGGCAGTTCGGCAATTCCATGATGGATTTTATGATTATCAGGCAACCAGAAGTGGTCATCTGGATTAAAAATGGGGTTTGAGGTCGGATTCTGGCCATTGGGTATAATCCAGGTTTCAAGAACCCGTATTGATTGGTATTTGCCCATTCATTGGATGCCCCTCAGAATCAGTAATATCAACTGCGTTAAAGAATTTCATTTTCACTGATAAGATCATTCAAATTAATGTATAGGGAACACAAACAATCTAAATATTTATACGCAGTATATGAGTGCAAATCGATAATGTATGTTCATATGTGTGTGAATGTTATATTTTGAATGTTCGGTATAATTGTGCTGTTGGCTACCCAAAAATTTGTTGTTTAGAATGAATTACAAATCCAGCAGAAATTATCAAGGTGTATTTTTAAGTGTTGATGTAAATCTATTTTAACAAATAATAAGTTCGAATGAGAAAGGCTGGGTCTCACCGTAAGGTGGATTAATTTAGGTTTTTGTTATTTGATTTATCTTGGACTGCGCTAGAAATGCTACGTTTGAAAGTTGAGAAAATCCGTTTGGAAAAGTTGGAAATGATGAAAAATCAATTTGCCATACGTACGTATAAATCGGATTCACAGTTGTGTACAACTGTCACTATACTGAGTCGCAATTTGTTTTTTTAGTTTAGATAACTTATTTGACACGGCAGCTGTGTCGCAAATGTTCATGATACACATCATGATATAGATTGTCCATGCTCTTTAAAGCAGGTCATACATTTCCAACGTGATTGACTGGCAATTCAAATGTGAACAGAACATTGTGAAAGAAAAATTTGAAAAATCACATTTTTGTCAGGCAATTACTTACCAAATCCATCCGAAAATTAGCATGTTAGCCATGTCTACCCGAAAACCATATAAGATCAAAATAATGTTGGCATTCGTCCAAATCACGCAAAAAATGGCTACCGGAGCTCAGGAATATTTCCTGCATACGGTGACCTACGCCACATTTGTGGTCAGAAAATGAGACTTTAAAAGGTTCCTAGTTAAATGGTGTTCGAATTAATAAATCCGAACAATATTTGGCAAAGTTACAGCATTTCAAAGATGATCAAAATTTTGTCTATCTTACTTGTTTTGACTATCCCCTGTATCTCTCTCACTCCATGACGATTGATGAGTAACGTGCATCATCATTATCCCATTACCTTTCATTGAATTAATGAAAATGAAATTTAAAAAGCAATAATGCCCACATATTCAATACTAGCTGACCCGGCAAACTCCGTCCCGCACATTCTGTGTTTAATTAAATAGTTTTTAACATTCCAAATAGATTGATTCCTTGCGATTTGTTTATAGTCTGCAAATGCACGACGGATCGGCCACAGAATATGATCAAAGTAAAAAAAGTCGTTTGAAATGATTGGTTTTATCGGAATGACAACACTTCAGCTGCAGTTCAGCAGTCATTTTCAGCTGTATTTCTGATCAACCTGATTCCAGAAATATGCATATTGGGTGGTATTGCTTGGCTTTTTTGCATCATCTCGATTACGAAAATATCCATATTGAGTAGTATCTGGTCATTTTCGGTTGTTTCCCAGAAGTTGCCATTTTTCTGGTCGCTGGGCGTCATTCTGGTTCCGGAAACACGCATTTTAGAAGCCGGATGTTTTCATCCTAAATTAAAAAATGGCGTCTGGAGTCGATTTTTGGCTCCTGTGCATCGACTCGATCATTTTACGCTGTTTTCCGGAATAAACTGGTTAAAATATCTGTTTTTTGTATGGAAGACCTGTTCCACTTCCAGAGTACGGATAAGTGTCAAATCACCATAGAAATTTGTGTTTGATTTGTATGAGAGCCCTCCCATCCAGAAGAGGGAGGGATGTCGAACCATCATGAAAATATTTTTTGCACCCAAAAACCTCCACATGTTAAATTTGGTTTCATTTGCGTGATTAGTTCTTGAGTTGTGAAGAAATTTGAGTTTCATTTGTATGAGAGCCCTCCATCCAGAAGAGGGAGGGGTGTCGAACCACCATGAAAATTTTTCTTGCTCTCAAAAACATTCGTACACAAAATTTGGTTGTATTTGCTTGATTGGTGCTCGAGTTATGCTTAATTTGTGTTTCATTTTTATGAGACCCCTCCTTTACAGAAAAAGCAGGGGACAATATGGACATTTTTGTTATCCCTAAAATATTCACATGCAACATTTGGTTGTATTTGCTTGATTGGTTCTCGAGTTGTGCGAAATTTTCTTTCATTTGTATGGGAATTCTCCCTTCCAGGAGAGGGAGGGGTCTCGAACTATCTTAGTCACCTTTCTCGGTCCCTAAAACCCCTATGCACAAAATTTCACGCCGATCGGTTCAGTAGTTTCCAAGACTATATGGATCAGATAGACAGACAGAGCTGCATTTTTATATGTTTAGATTAGCATTCAATTTGTACAATGTAACAAAATGTTTCAAATCCAGGATTTTCACACCTTCTAACATGTCAATCAATTCCTTTATAGTGAAGTTTTCAAGTTCAATTTTAAGTTGTTTGCATTGAAACTTTCGCAAATATGATTTTATTATCTTACTCTGTTATGACGAGACATTTAGATATCATTCTACGATATTTGGGATGAAATGCCTAAGATGAATTATCACATCACTTTCTTATCAACCAATGTTATCTTCTATATAAAATTAAGCTGCTGTTCGTGTACCATCTGCGACGAAACAAACGTAATAGCGTTTACCAGTAGTAGTAAAATATCTTTATCTTCTCATTTTCAAAAAGTTTCACGTAGTTTGACAAATGATTCAAATAAATCAGTGGGGTTCTCCTTACAAACTCAAAACGACAAAACAAATCCTTTAATGAAAATGAAATTTGATATACAGTGGTTGTCAGTCATTTATTATTAAATACTTTGTACGGTGTTTTCGATTGGAATATAATTCGCCTTCGTATTCAATAATAAGGATGTAGATTACGAATGGTAAACATTTTTGGATCATCATCATCACCAGTAGCAGTCTTAGTAAAATTTCTGGTTTCTTCATTCACGCGCTTCCTGAAAGGTTTACGAACGAGTGAACTTTAAATGAATGGGTGAGAAGTCTTCATCGCAGCATAAACCATATTTTATTATTAATATCTTTTTAATATATAAGAGATGAAGAGATGCGAATCAAAAATTATAAGTGACATAACGAGGCCAGTGATATAACGAGGAACCATACACCTCATTCAACACTGCGGTACAGAATTGATTAGCATACACAGTTTGAATACCAATGACTTATGAATTACGATTACTGCATCAATCATGGTTTCGCTATAAACAAACAATCACTTTATTTATATCCGCATGAAAAAAATATTAGAATGATTATAAACATCAATAGGTTTGCCGTTGAATACTTTTAAAGGTCGATGATTGCAGCGGTCAATGGTTCTAGCGATACTAATCATTAAAGATTCAGCTTCGATTCGATCCATGGAATGTACGGTCCGACCTTCACGTACACTCCTGGGAAACCTGCCTTTGCACACTCATATCCGTAGGAAACAATTCCAATTAGGTTGAAATAGTAGTATTGGCCATTACTCGAACGCTGTTGATAGTAGATGTATACATACATTAGCATCGAGTTTGCATTATAATTAAACAAATTTGAACAGTATCCAGAGAACGTTTTATTTCTAGGAATTAGATATTTTATATTCTCAAATACTTAATGATATAGTCTAATTTCATTTTTAATAATATGAGCTATGTTGTCCTGAACGCATGTTTTAGACGAGTTTGGTTCGTTTCATTTTTTGTGGCACTCATTTCCAAAAATAAGTTTGTGATTGTAAAAAGATAAATAGGTACGTATCACACCGATTCATCTGAAAACCACCAAACAATTTGTGTTATGTGCGATTTGCTACTAACACCTAAACGTGCAGATTCGTTACGGTCATGATTCACGCAGAAAATGACCAAAGGTTGTTCGAAAGAGGGGAATCCCATGAGCTTCTGAAGCAAAAGTATACGTGTCGTTGTGTTGAGCAAAAACCTGTTAGGTATAGTATAATATTAGCAACGTACAAATCATAAAACTAGCTGAGCGGACTTTCAGAGGTATTAAAAATTTCAATTATGGTAATAACAATAGACATGTTGCTTCTAGAGACACATGCAAAATGTTAGATCCGAGCATTGAAAATTACTTCCTAATACTTATTTGATGAGTTGAACGTTTTGTACTCGGCAATTTTAACACACGTAAGTACTCGGCAGGGTACCCGGGTACCCACCAAAATTAAATGCTTCTTACTTCTTCAATTCTTGACCTATTTTCAATCTTGATCCGTCAAAAGGTTGAAAAATTTATCTATTTTAGTATACGGGACCTACAGAGCCATTGGTCTAATATGGTTCTCGTAAATCCGGATCCTCGGAACCATGTTCAAGATCGGGAATCTGCTTCGAGATGACCATTTCGGACAGATGGACTCAGAATGAATGAAAATCAACTTCTAGAGTGATTTCATGAATTTTGATACCAATTTTGTTCGGTTTTATTGACAATTGTACTACTCCGTCTCGTCGAAACATGCTCCCGAAGATCCGGATTTACAGCAACCAGCTGTGGTCACAGGTTCATGTCAGTCCCGGATTCTAAAAGTAGACAGATTTTCCAACCTTTTGGCAAGCCAAGATCGAAAATCGGACAAAAATAAATAAGCAAGAAGCATTTCATTTTGTGGGTACCCGGATACCCTGCCGAGTACTTATGGGGTAAAAAAATTCGAAGTCCCCCCCTTCGACCCCCTCTACTGCTATAAACAATTTGATGCTGGAAAATGTTTTATGTCCACTAGTTAGGAGCATTCCATAAGTTTCAGCTGGTTGAGTTGAGGTTATCCTTGTTTTTTAAAGCAATAAAGCCTAAACCCTAGCAATAAACCCGGGTACCTTGCCGAGTACATAACAGTTAATGTAAGTGTCGTTCAAAAACCGCAATATAGTGCAAATTAAGAAAAACGAGAGAGTGTACTTTTCAAACACAAACTAAATCCATTAAAACTGAAATTAATGTTATTTAGCCACATAATATGAATACGAATTAAAATAGTTGACACATCTACTACAACCATAATTTTCGTACTCACCTGTGGCAACATCAATGGTCCACCGCTATCGCCTTGACAAGAATCTTTTCCGCCTTGAGGAAGTCCAGCGCAAAGCACCGTATTGTCGAATATCTGATCTGGAAAGTACAGCTGGTAGTTGAAGGCGCACTGGTCGATGGGCACGACAACTACCTGTACTTCTTGCAGTCGGCTAGCGGTTGGACCTCGGTATGACGTTGCACCCCAACCGGCAACGAATGGTGAGTAATATGTTAGGTCAGCTGAACGTATCGCTTGCTCCACCGGTAAACAAATGGGCTTGATGGCGTTCGAAAGTGGTGCATTTTGCTGCAAACGAATCAGAGCGATGTCATGTTGAATCGTTTTCGCATTGTACTGTTCGTGGACGAAAGTTTTTTCAACATAAATATCGACTGGGTTCGCTCCATCATTGTCGGATGTTATATCATACTCCCCTAGTCGCACAAAAAACAACAAATTTTGAATGCAATGCGCTGAACTAAGCACATGTCTACTGGTTATTAGAGTGCCTCCACAAAGAAATCGAAATCCCGTCGTTAGATCGAAATTGCTTGCACGGTATCCTAAAACAGCAATCCACGGCCAAGCTCCTCGTTGAGCATCCACTCCACCAACGACTCGTGAATGGGATGCATTAGACATCCCACACATTTCGATGGGATTTGTTGGTAATCTATATTGTCCGTTCTGTAATCCAACGGTATTAGTAGGTACCACTGGAGTGGTAACTGATTGTATATTTGAGAAGAAAAATGATCCTGAGGTAGTGGTTGCGATGGTTTGTTGCGAAAATCTAAGGGCAGAACAGCACACCTGAAATTAAATCAAATTCATTGGAGAGGTTTCATGGAGGAAAACGGTTCTACTTACCAGCTGTGAGGTGTCGCGATTTCCACAAATGCTTTGAATCACAAAGTTTTCTATATTTGGATCACGCTTCTGGGAGTTTTGGACGAGAAGACGCATAATGAAATCACAGTCGTTATACATTATACAAATGCCAGACTGCCCGTCAGGAGTTGAACAAGCATCATCTAAGTATTTTGGGGAAACGCATCATTGTGAAGTACGTGTGAGGATGACTAATGATAGAGTGAACTGTCTTGACTAGATACCTAAACTATCGAAAAATATTTAAACATAGCTCTGCTGTCTGATATCTATGCAAGGGCAGCCGTTGGGTAGCTGTCGAGGCAATAGTCGAGGATCAATGGCTGCTGCTACTGGGGTAACGCTAATGGTCGGAGGACACGTTGATGGTACAGGTGCACAAACTGTTGCTGTGGTAGAAACGGTACCTGGCGTTGTAGGTGGATACAGTGTGGACAAGAAAGTGGGAAAAGTTGGCAGAGGTGATATATTAGACACTGTGGTAATTGGAGGTAATGTTGTTAAAGTTCCACTAGAGATTGTGCTTGTGGGAAAAGGTGTAGTGAACGTTACTGTTGGAAAAAGCGAAGAACCTGGCGTCGACGTTAAGGGTGGCGTTGGAATGGTTTGAGTTGTTGGAGATACACTGACGGTAGTTCCACTGGTGGTAGCAAAGGTCGTACTTGTTAAGGGTGAGGTAAACAATGTTGAAGATATCGGTGATGTCACAGTTGTTGCAGTGCCAGTAGATTGTGTCGTCTGAAATGTTGTAGATGTCAGCGTGGAAAACGTAGTAGTAGTGCTGATCGATGTATTTTGGGCAGTCGTTGTGGTATTGGATGGAACCGATGTGACTGTGGTTAACGCAGTTGTTCCGGTGCTAGCGTTCACGGGTGCTGTTGTAAGCGGAATGAATGTGAACGATGGCGTCGTGGTTGTGGAAGGAAAGGTGTATCCGTTTGGCAACGTGATAAAAGGAAACGGAGTTGTCGTCTGAAATTGAAGCCAGCAAATCTCCTTCCATTGACCAAATTTAGCAATCCACGGGAACAGCAACAACTTCCAACAAATATCAGCTAATGGCATAATTCTAAACGATCGACACACTTCACTACAATCACACGCAACGGGGTGCTGTACAGAACTAACAATCCAATAAACATGGTATCGCTTAATAAATACCACCGGTCTCAAACTAATTCATTAGGGGTCTTCACATCAAGCTCGTATACGAATACCCAGCCGTAAACTGTGTATCTTCCATTACTCGTCAATGGAGGTGAGTATTTTTACGGCTGGGTATTTGTTTACGAGCTCGACATGAATACCCATATTGAATCTGAACAATATATGCTCAAGCTAGCAAAACATTTCACACATAAAAACTCAATGTCGTTTGCACTTCGTAATAACAATTGAGCTGATGTTGTGTAGCGTTAACATTGATACCATTGATACCTATCAAGCCAAAAAAAAACTACCAACTAATAGATGTAATCAATGATGAAATACTTTCTAACAAATGATATATTGATCATAAAAAATCGATATGGTTAAAGCATCACCGGCACTGAAAAGTTTGAACTTGAACGATACTAGAGTTACTAGAGCATAAAACTTGGTGAGTGATGATTTCGAAATTTCTTTCTAGCAATTCATCAGAACGATTGAAATGAAAATAAATTGTGTTGGATCATATGAACTACATCTAACCGTGTGCTCGTGAAAAGCTGTACAAAAACCGTTATGAAAGGTCATACAAAATTAGGTAACGAAGAGAAAAAAATGCAAGTGAATTGCATGTTAGGTATGTCGATGCCACATGAATTCTACTCACTTTGACCGTTAACAAGAATCATATGCACTACAATGAATGTCAATATCAGAAGATCCATGCTATTTTTTTAACTTTCCGCAAGGTTATCCTCACATTTACCCGGTTGAAGTCAAACTGATAACCAGTACACGTTAACAACGTAATATTGTGCAACTTAAAAAAATATTCTCGCAAATGTCCACGATTACCTATGCTAACAATTTACACTATAATAAAAGAACACACGGATCGTTCATTCGAAGCCTAAATTATGTCAATTACGTTCGTTACTGTTCCGGCAAGACAATGTAGGGGAACAGCAGGCAAACCGTTAGGTTTATAATAATTTTTGCCGGTCATTTGGAGAAATTATGATATGAACTAAATGACGCACTCACACATTTCCCAAAAATTCTTTAGATATTGAACAGTGAAAGGATACCATCAAATGCTCAAATTAAACGATTTAATAATACAATTCAAAGGAAACCTTCTCTTCGCGATACGATTTTAATATTTATTCTATTAAGATGATAAATAAAGATTTGTCATTGATGGTTTTGCTGACTCATGAATCAATATACAATGTAGTTTTGATCATATCGCAGGGGTAACAAATAAGTAAAAAATAATTTTTAAAAATATTATTCTTTTCGGAAGCAATAGATATAGTTTTTTTTAAATAATATCAACTATTCGTCTCTTGAGTAAAATGAGCTTTTGAGCTGTAATTGTAGTACCGTAAACTGGGGTGACTTTGATCACCGGGGTGACTTTGATCACTGTACCTCTTTTTTGAAAATGTGGTAAAAAAGAGCTCGTAGTGCTTGGGACTTGTCGTAATATTCACTGAATGCGTGAATATATGTTCGCATTGCTACTACTCATGCATTTCCTGCTATTTAAAGAGTGTTTTTCATGCTAAAATATTAATTGAAAATAAAGTGTATTTTTGGCGATTTTTGTTGCATACAAACAATCGGTTCAAGCAGATTCAAAACAACAAGCTGCAATACGTAAAGTTTTTTTTATTTTGTTCCCAGATTAGTTCTTAAGATGAACAAATATTATAACAATACATTTTATTGTTATTTTTGCAAGTTTTTCCTCAAAGGCAATGTTGAGTCCCAATATTCTCCACAGCGTATAACATATTTCTTCTTAACAAAAACCCAAGACGTGAAGTAACATGCAAATTTGGCCAATTTCATAAGTCATATTCCTCGTGGACTAGTTTTTGATGATTTTAGACCACCTTCTCTCTCAGTGGATAACAATTCATATATATTCTAAAAATTTTGTATGAATCTCGTACATTCGCCAAAAAGTGATCAAAGTCACCCCAGTTTACGGTAATTATTTTTTTCTTTTTTCAGCATTCTCACCATGTGAAATCTAATCCAAAATAATTTTTATTTATTTTTAGTTTGAAACCTCATGCTAAATATTGATGTATTTTTCACTATCAAGAGTGCCACAAAGCGTTGCTAAATGTACTGAACGCAGGACATTAAATAAGATTGCAGAAAAGGATAGATAGGATAGAATCTCCCAGACGGTCTCGAGGTACGATGCTGGCCTCGTCGTAGGTTTGAGTCTCAGCTCGGGAGAGACTAGGATCGTAGCGCTAGCCCCGCAATTGTCCTGTATACTAAACAGTTGGCTGCGAAGTCTGTGTATAACAAACAGAAGGTCAAGTTCCGAATCGGCATGTAGCACCCCAAAGCTAGGATAGGATAGATAGTTATTTTTACCTATTAAAGTGAACAGGCTCTTCTATAGCTATAGACAACTTTAAGTATATACTAAATAATAATACGGAAATGAAAATAGTGAAAATGGTATTTGTACAAAGGCTAAAACCCAGTGTACTTCCCCCGCCCAGTGAAAGAGTTTAAAAGATGATAGGCTTGTCCGACGTATCAGTACTTCCGGTTCAACTTCATGATTTGAACATTGCTGGTTTTCGAAGCTGCTTCTTGTTTTAGAGAAAAATAATGACAATGACTATCTTACCCACGGTTCCCCTATATTCTATTCCGAAACTAAAATAAGCCCGGCACGAAAGTGGAAACGAACTTTACCTAATTTATTAAACCGCATACAGTATTGCAATAATCGCATTGCATGAAAATAAGAACAAAACGCAAATAACCACCACACAACCCCCTTTTTCAACCAAGACGGATGAAGTGTACCTTCTACAGATACGCTAAGGTCGCTTTTCACGCGGTTTTTTACGCGGCCTTTTTTTACGCGGATTCCGGAATTCACACGTTTTTTTTTACGCGGACTCCGGAGTTTACGCGGTTTTTTTTTACGCGGATTCCGGAATTTACGCGTTTTTTTACGCGGATTCCGGAATTTACGCGGTTTTTATTACGCGGCACGTATCCCCCGCGTAAAAAGCGACTTTAGTGTACTTTAAAAAGAATGCAAGATTAACAAAAATTAAAAATAAAATTTAGTTGCTCAAAAAACACATTTATTTGAAAATATCATTTAAAATTTCGTTAAGATCAGTAGACTGAGAACGTGAAAACTGGCGTTAATAGCAATACTCAGAGGGAGAGATATGCGGAGATAATGTTGTGAGCCAAACGAACATGTCAAAATCCGAGCCAAACGAACAAGAAATGTAACACATTGAGAGGTATTGCAATCAGGTTCAATAAAGGATATGTTTATTTTCATACGTTTTTCATATTCTATTGCTAAACAATGAATTGAGAATGCTTCAAAATTGCTTCATCACAATGATTTTTATTTGGTGGTTCACAAACCGTTTGTATGGTCAACAAAATAATGATCAATTATGGTGAAAGTATATAAAATTAAATATAAACATAACGGATAACACGGCAATGCAAAATTATACAGCTCCCCCGTTTTGATGTTGACAGTTTCCTTAACGGTGAGTGCTTTGTCGTTTCTCTAATATACAGGTTCACTAGTTGCAAGTAATAATAAATAACTTTACCAGTAATATTCATGTCAGTGTACTTAATTATAAAACTCGCGCTTTTTGGATTTACGGCTTAAGCAGGTATTAGACGAAGCTAATATTCGCTATTTTTGGTACGGATTTTGTTTTGTGCAAATGAAATTCGTACCAAAAATAGCAAATGTTTGCTTCGTCTAATACCTGCTTTAGACCAGATTTCATTTCAAATACAAAGAATTTTGAACCAACTTTTCTTCTATGTAACAACGGTTTTTCAGTTACGCGAGCAACGTCATCAGTGATTTTTTGGAGGAATGATTGATGCTTTTTCCAACTAAAAGAAAATCTATTTGCGAATAAGGGCAAACCATTCAAAAAGTGGGTACCAGAACCGCTGGTACCAGATCCAATGTTATCCAACAAAATTATTTGTTGGGCGAAAATTCCCTGACCTACAGAAAACGTCAAAATGGGCTGCGTGCACTGTCCGCCATCACCGCTCGTGGAAAAAAAAAAGTTTAAATCAAAATGCAAAAGGGACGGACCTATTATATGCGGCAGTAGGTGATTTCTTTCGTTACTCCACTGAGATTCAACCAAACATAAAAATCATTCAAGCATTGTTTCCGGGAATCAAAGTGTCATTTTTCAAAAAGTGCCGAGTTATCAAAACTGAATATCTTAAGAAAATCAGGACAAATGCTTGAATATGAAACATAAACCAGAACGCCCTAAAAGGATCTCAAAATCAGGACATGCCCTGCTGCTGAATCAGGACGGATGGTATCCCTACGCCTATGGTCTAGCTTGTAACCATTGAAGAGATAGAACTATACAAAACAGCATAGTAAATTCATCAGTGTCGATAGTTCTTTCAATATATTAATGAAACTTTACCTCCTTTTAGGTGACAGTTAAAGAATGCGGAATACCACATCAAATCGCATACGCATTTCCGCTACTAATTCTGCCAAATGCCGACTTCTGCCGCACCTGTGTACATTTCATTGTGCTGGATATCCTAAACCAAACCGTACGCAGCCATCAAAAAAATGTCAGATTTGCTTTTCCCCATAGTTGTCTTATTCAGCTTTTTATTTACAGAAGATGAAAACACAGTTGCCATTAATATTTATTTTTGCATCATGGATTAAATAATCAATCATCCATCATAGTTCCAGTATTCAATAATGCATTTAAATTTTAGAAATTTTGTTTCTCTAATACGTGTCAAATATAATTATTAAATTTTATTCAATACTAATCACATAGTGTGAAGCCGGTGTCGTCGTACGTATCCGATATTCAGAAAAGTTTGTCTCGTTCAGTGAGTTAAAAAATATTTGGCAACCCTAGACTGATGTCACTTTTGCAATTAGTTCCAATTCCAAAAAATGTACACAACTTCAGCGAGCGACTTTTTTACTCCCAGCGTTTTTCCATTTTAATTGTATTAAATCCCACTGAAAGCTTATTTCATATCGTTAAATTGATTGGTTTTGTCTGATTTTAATTTATTTGTTCGTAAACCGTTTTATAAGTGCTTTTGGAATCATGTCTCGATACAATCAGTCAAATCACAGCAGCTACGCTCAGACATATAAACTTGTTGTAGTAGGAGGAGGAGGAGTTGGAAAATCAGCAATTACTATACAGTTTATACAGGTATTTTTAGAAAAGATTCAATTTCTTATACTGTTATGTTAAGCATGACGTTCTCAATGAAAAGAAAAACTTAGTATACTGAATAGAGAACAGTTTTGTGGCATCTGGCATCGGTTTGCAAAATTAATACATGTAGTGTCACCTCGTACCCTTTCCCACCCGCTCTCATCTAAATAGGTAGTCATCATCTCAAGTGGAGATTCTAGAGAAACGTTGCATTGGTCTGAACATAAAAATCCACCCGCACGATTGACCGGAATGCTAATTCATAAAAAAGTATCGAAAAAACAGCTTTGATCATTGATCGCCCACATAATTTACCCTCAGTTTCGTCATCATCAACGATACACGACCGAGTGTTACATTGAACGCGCATCGAATTGTGTTGAAAAGACAATTGTTGCATATTGGACTACATAGTTCACGGCGTGTTGATGTTCTCATCCACCTTCAGCCCGTAGTGACATTGAATTTGTGGCAAACACATCTAGCTATAGTAGTCGTAGCTCTTGTATTATTTTTAATAAAAAGATGAATAAGTTTGTGATGATTTTTTTAGGCTTTGAAAAAATATGTATTGATTAAAATAAAATAAAAAGAAAATATGAAGAATATTCGTGCTCTTTTTTACTCAATGATTAAAACAGATACTGCTTTCCTTAAATTTGTTTACAAAAAGATAAGCTGTATTTTCAATGTGTATTGAATATGTTGAAGTAAAAGTATTAAGTTATGTTGCAACACTTCACTATTTTCTAATCTGACACCATAGGTATTTAGGTTACAAGAAAAAAATGAAAAAGTTGGGTAAATAAAAAGGGCGTGTGTACTAATCTTATATTAACAATTATCAATTAAGTTTCATGCTGATGCAAATCGTGATGCTTTAATATTTCTTTTAATTACTTTTATATTTCAGAGTTATTTTGTCCATGATTATGATCCAACTATTGAAGACTCATACAACAAACAATGTGTTATCGATGATATTCCTGCCAAACTCGATAGTAAGTTATCAAATGTAAAATGAAAATTCTGATACACAACGTATTTCTATATAGTTTTGGATACTGCTGGACAGGAAGAATTCAGTGCAATGCGTGAACAGTACATGAGATCTGGCGAAGGGTTTCTATTGGTTTTCGCCGTGACGGATCATGCAAGTTTCGATGAAATTTACAAATTTCACAAGCAAATACTGCGCGTAAAAGATCGTGACGAATTTCCAATGTTGATGGTTGGAAATAAATCAGACTTGGATCACCAGAGAGTTGTTTCACTGGAAGAAGCTCAGCAACTGAGCAGGCAACTGAAGATTCCGTACATTGAATGCAGTGCTAAACTACGAATCAATGTTGATCAGGCTTTTCACGAACTAGTCCGTGTAGTTAGAAAGTTTCAACTATCAGAAAGACCGCTTATAGATGAGAAGAAAAAACGGAAGGGCAGTAAGAAAAAGTGTTGTATTCTCTAATGGACGAACACGCGTTTAAATGCAAATCTGCCTTCCGTTAACTAGGCATAGAAACAAGCATCGCAGATCCGAATTGCTAAAACCAAACAAAACGCACACTATGGTCAACGCATGGCAAAGCACTGTTCTAAACAGTTTTTGAAACAACTTTGGAAAGTCATGTCTGAGTAAAAACTGCCGTACTAATAATTTATAGAAGAGCTTAGAGAAGATTGTGGATGGTTCAAACTGTGGCACGGGATTATTTTAAACGATCAAACTATATCAAAAACCTAATATCCTCAATTTACTGATTTTTATTAACTTTATTAACTGTGCCATATGTTTGCAATTATTGGATTTTATCATAGTCGAAATAGAGAGTATACAAATGTGCCTAACCGATATTAAATGTATCAAAAACGTGTGAACTTGTTCAGGAATAACATCCCAGTGTAGCAGATGGTCGAGAAAGCATTTCCAGCATTGTTCTATTAACAGAAAAAACTTATAAATATTTTTATCAGAATAACTATGAAATTTTTTGTTCTCCACTGAATGTAAGAACAATAGATATCATGATGATAGTACGACTAGAAAGTATACAATGTTATCAAGAATAATCGCAGAAAATTATATTTACTAAATATATGCAAATTATTATAATATATAGAAATGGATGTTACATTGTGTTTTATAGAATAAGCTCGAAAAATAATCACTACAGTACACCTGAGTTGTTAACGTTATCGGTAATGAAGTTTCAACATAAATGCAATGTAACGCCATCATTAACCAAAATAACTAGCTTTAAATGTGCTTACAATTATTGTCAACAGGTAATTATGTGAGTGTTTTGTTTTTTTTTTCTGTACTATTGGCAACACCAAGATTCAAGTTTTAAGAACGGTGCTAAACTAAATTCACGTTTCAATTTCAAATAATAAAAAAAAGAAAACGCATACAATAAAATTAACAAACGTCTGATCGAAGCATTAACGAAAATATATATATATTTAAACGTTGACAAACTATATTATGTTCTCCTCTATTTATTTAATCAGCATAATATCCTTACATACACGTTACGACGTTGATTACAGAACTGTACTATCTGGTAGCTAGAAAAGCAATATGTATAATTCGGCAATTATTTTAATCGAATTGTGGGTCATATATCTGTGTTTAAGAAACATATGTCTTTAGTATATAGGGCTGTGTTACAAAAGTTTCGATGACCAGTTCGTCTCATTTGAAATACATCGAGTCGAGTCTACTTGTCTTCTAAATCAGGCCCCATAGCCAAACTTCCCAGATCTACGGATTTTTTGCGCTTCTACAAATGTAAGTAAGGTATACGAATAAATTTGTAGAATTTACAGAATTACCCGAACAGTTCTGACAGTTCTACCAATAGCCTCATCTAACGTTAGCTTGAAAGGTTTAATTCGAATGGGTTTTAAGAAATTTATCCTTCATTTTAGATTGAAATCATTAAAAAAATGTTCGACAAACTTATGATGCGCTCTTCGAGATTTAATTAGACTCGCGATACTAGACCAACGCACCTCATGTTGTTCAATCTGAAAACCCAAAAGCAAAGCCTTGTGTACTTTAAAATCTTCAGCAAACATGACAACGCGATATTTAACTGTACTAACATCATGTAACTCCCACTCCCCATGAATAACGTTAAGCGCAACGCGACATTCAATAAAATTTGCTTGGATTTAACAAAAATTGAGGTTGTTCATGTTGGATTCCCGACAAAAAATTAAAAAATAAGCCGATTAACTTTGAATAATATTGAATATGCAAAATTGTTAGATGAATTCAAAATCGTAATGGGTTTAACCGGATTCATGTGCTGGACAGAAGGTTAATTGAATTGTTCTTTTTTACTCTCTTATAAACATCAACAATCGAATTAGATTGTTTTGTAGCTATATTTCATATCGAGTCAGTAACCTTTCAAGTTTGTTTTATATTTGTATAAAACAAATTATTTATCGCAGAAAGAATATGAAACTTAAACCAAGTTTGTTCCAATGTACACTGATAAATGATAACTGCTCTATTGGTCAATAATAAAAATATGCAAAGTTTTTCACGTGCGTGAAATTTTTCAGTCATTTTTTGAAACGGTGCGTTTTGGAATACACACTTTAGAACTTTGTGGCTCAGAAACCCAGAAAGTTTTAGGCGTCGTACACAAATTACGAAACGCTGAAAACCTAGATTTCTGACCCCCTCTCCCCTATGTAACAATAAGTAACGTTCGATATGAGCTGCCTCCCTCCAAAATTTTAATTTCGAGCAAACATCACAGTTACGTAACGGTCTCAACTAACCCCCCTCCCTCCCCCCTATGTAACAATAAGTAACGCAGACATAACCCACCTCCCCCCCACCCTTCATGCGTTACGTAATTTGTAGACGATGCCTTATAGAAAAACTTTCTGAAAGTATTAGAAATAACGAGTTCCTTTTTTCCGTTTTTTGGTATTATAATTTGAAGTTAGAAAAATTTGTGAAATCTCCAGTTTAGAGAAATGTAAGATTTTTTTTCTCAACTGTAAGGTATTAACGATTTTTTTATCATTGTTTTTATTCTAAGAATAATTGTATTTCGATGACGTTACATTATTATACGCACACCATCGTGAACCTTGTAGTGTTCAGCTTCCGGAATGCATCCTTTTTTCGAAATATTTCGAATTTAGGTTTAAAAATTTGAAATTCTTACCATTCAAAAGTTTTGACGTGGGACTAAGTCTTTGTTTTCTATACTGGGGTGCATTCTGTAAAATTGGAAATGAAACTTGCAAATGTTTCGCCAGATTTCAAACGATAAAAAAAATATGTTGTTGGATAGATAAAATGTTGGTCAAATTTGCAATATACTAGTTATCAATTCATTGCTCAGAGGCGAAAATTGCTAGAAAATTTCCAGGACAAATTTACGCGAACAATGCGAGCATGCCTAGCACAGACGACATGAATAGACACCAACCATTTACTGTGACATTCTTTACATCAGTTTCAAGAAAAAATGACGAAGTCTCCTCTTCCCAACCGGTTAATTAATGTTTGCATAATTGTTTGACCATTTACTAAGATTTATTCAGAATCTTTTTTTTAATTTCAAAATTGTTACATATTTTTTTTTTTTTTATTTAACAAGTAATATACGTTAGCTGTCTTTATAATATGTATTTTAAGGAAAGGCTGAGAATTAAAATCAAACCAATAACATCATCATTTTAAACAACCCTTAGAGCGCCTTGTAGTATTTTTTTAGTTTTGAATATTCCAAAGTTTTTTAATATTCAAGTGGTGAAACATAGCCTCCGGAAAACTGTGTACTTGTCGGTCATATCCACCGAGATTCCAGAGCTTTTTTTCTGCCACTACTGTAAACAATCATCAAAGATCTCTCTTACACGTATCATGCAGCATGCTACATGTACTAAACTCTCAATTTTTCTATTGCCGCTCTCCGGTTACCCGCCACACGTATATTTTTGTTGACATACAAAGCTTCGTACTCCACAACTTTGTTTCCACGTTTCTCGCTTTTTCTTCGGAGAAGTCGCGTGCTTTACTCGCACAGTCGTAGTAGACACCCTATAGACCCGTAACCGTCTGCTCAAAGGGGGGATACGCAGAGCTATATTATTCAAGCCAGTCAGTGTGCCGCTTTATGCTTGCATAGTCTCATTCACAATGGTTTCTCTTTCACTTTCATTGGCAGTAACGTAGAGGCTGTGAAATAAACCAATATTCCTCGAAACTGAATTTTATCCTAAATTGTGAAGATTACCGTTGAACTCCAGCCATCAATTGTGTATACAATATGTAAAATTGAACAAGGAATTGTATGTAAATAAAACATCTAAATGCATTTGAAGGATTTTTATACATTCGCTTCAAATTAAGCTATTTAAGTATTTGAAAGTCGAAAAGTGTATAACTGTCGGTCGTTAATCGCGATGGGTATTATAATTAAATTATTACGTAACATGAAAATTCCTCGCTGGTCCACTGTCCTGCCTGTGCTTTTCTACTTGCTTTTCATCACCTGTATTCTGTTGATAGCATTTCCAATCGGTACAACTAATAAAGCATCGAAACAAGAAAATCATGTTGAAGAAGGTGCTAATCTGAATTCCGCGAAGTATCACATTGATAAAAATGCCCTACTGGAACTAACCAATGCGTTTGAAAAGTACGAACATCTCTCAAATTTAACCAAGTTTAATCAAAATATTCATTTCAGAGCTGATACAAATGGCGACAAACATCTGACAATGCAAGAGCTTGCAAAGTTCATAAATTTCAAAATAAGGGACCATATCGACAACGCAATACGCAACAATCCAACAACATTTGTTGAAATAGACCAAAAGCCACGAGATGGATTAGTTAGCTGGGATGAATATCAAACTTACTCTATGAGACAAAAAGGCCTTACTGAAAAATACGTTCAAAAATCATTATTTGATACATCAGACCGTGATGTGAAGGAATCCGTCGTGCGCGAGAAAGCGCTATGGATGGAGGCAGCACGAACGGATCCACTGAGCCTGACACTGGATGAATTCCTATCATTTCGTCATCCGGAATCCAGCACAGTGAATCTCCTAAACCTGGTAGATGAAATTTTGCGCCAGTTCGATCTTGATGGAGACGATCGTTTAACGGAAAGCGAGTTCACTGATGTTCTACCGATCGGCGTCGCCGATGCTAATAACCGAAAATTCATTCTATCGCGAAGTGAACGTGAACGGAAAGAAGAATTCAACAAAATTATAGATAAAAACAAAGACGGCAAAGCCGACCGTGGGGAACTTTTGTCTTATGTGGACCCACGCCATCCAAGGTACGCTATTCAGGAAGCTTCCACACTGTTCAGCCTTGCTGACAAAAATGGTGATAGAGTACTGACGTTGCAAGAGGTAAGAAGTACGTGTTAATTAATCCAATCTGTCCAGATTTTTTTGTGGGGCGATTGGATTGAATTTTTCAATGACACTTGTTTTTTTTTCTGAAATGGTGTATTTTCTTTACAAGCTATTATTTCGAAACTGATTTTCCATAAAGATCTTAATAATATTTTTTGCGCATAAATTTTTGAAACAGGTTGACAGAAAATGTTGTGCATTTTTCATCACCCTGCAATTTGGGGTTCATATGAACATGTATCCCGCATGTCTACACTTCGAGTGCAGTAAAAATAGACCGTAACTAGCAGAAACTTAAACTTTTCCCCAACTGTTGCATTACTATTTACAATATCTGACTTCGAATTTGTTCGACCTCTGAACAGGGGTTTCTATGCAAACACAATCGGCTAGAGTGTGTTTTGTTTAGGTATATTTCAAGGTAAAACCAAAAAAATGAAGTATGATAGAGTGCCATAACCTTTAGTTATCTGCACACAATTAAATTTAAACGTCAGGGAAATTGTAGATCGTTATTATGAAAAAATGCCCCAGAACAGCTGAGCACACCATTCGATCCGTTGGGCCATAATGCATCTTTTGTAAACATTTTAAAATCGTCGCACGATACATTTTTGAATAGGGCTTTTTTAAAGATCGTAAGTACAAAAAGTAATATGAAACCGACTATGATTGTCGTTTTCCAGCCACCATTTCATGAGACAACTTCCAAGACGTTTTCTACACATACCATATTATATTTTATGATAGCAAAGATAACTAGAACAAGATACTTAACTTCCATATTTTTCATACATTTTAAATACGACCGATTTCCGACGGTTAGTGCTGCCATCTGATGACTTAAATTCTCATAAAATTGTCACTATGAACAAAACCGATTTTTCGTGCATAGTCCGTCATTGATCGTTGAGCTGTTCAAGATTGTATATGAAAAAGAAGTAGCAGTTTGGTCAGCTCGACGCTTAAGAAATATGCAGATTAATGATATTGTCATTTTTTGCACTTAATGCTATTGTCATTTTTTGCACTTAATGCTATTGCCATATTTTTTGCACTTCAAATAACAAAAAAAAGTGTGAAATTTACTGTCAGAGTGGATGTTTATATTGAGGGGTTATATTTATTTTTCGGTCCCATTCTACCAACACTTTCATATGTCGCAAGCCAGGTTTCAGCACTACTGTGCATATGGTCAGGTTCACCGGGGCACCCGATTTTTGTTTTATTAACCACGGCAAGAGTGGAAAACTTGACTGTAGAGCGTGCTCATAGCGGTTATCAGGAAGTTCTGATGGTACGCTCAATTTTAAATGATGCGTCGATTATTCTTGATCCTTCCGGAGAGTTGCATGTTTGAGAACTAAACATTCGTACACATTATTAACATTTTTCGGATAGCAGCACGGTACAGTCGTCCACATAAATGCTGAAAAAATTGTTTCACCTTTCAGCAGTCATGTCTTGGCCTTGTCGTCAGTTGATTTTGACGTTGAGTATACATCATATTACCAGTGTATAAATTAGTTCGACTTTTACTCACGCGCAGCGACAATCATGTCCGATGAGTTCTGCAAGAGTTAGGTATCTTGTTCTAGTCATCTTTGATGATAGGTATTTACAACTGTAAATACCACTTTCGAAATCTCATCTCGTTGTTTAAGTTTTGACTGTGAAAAAGTTTGTTTCATAAAACAATGCATAACTTTTAACGTTTTCGCTGTTTAGATCAAACCCCCCACCAGTTACATATGAAAAATATTGTTTCTAATTTCAAATATACCAGATCGCTGCCTACAGCAAAGTTGTAGAAAAATTTGATAAAAAAAAGCTGAATATTCCAATCTTCTATCTGTACGTTGGGCACGACAAAATAGAGTGTTCATGGATAAAGTGTTCAACCTCAAAATTAGCCTTGGGTCTATAACTTATTTTTCTTTTAGTTGGTTCAAGCAAGGCCATCAAGAACACTAAATTAGTTTGTTCAACATGACGGATTTTCTCCGAATCTTATAGACAAGAAATTGTCATCATTCTTTTGGAATCTAATAATACAATCCAATTCAGCTTATGTAGCTTTTTATATGCCATGCTACTATCTATTTGACAATTACACAGTGCAACAAAAATTTACTTTTTTTCTGCCTTGGCTTCTATGTATGATTTTTTTATGTATTCTGAAGCAAAAACAAATTTCCCCGAGTTTAAACACATTTCACTTTAAGGGGCAACAGTGGCGCCTGTTTGAATTTTGGAGAAATTGGAAATTTTCGATGTTTTTTCGACGCCATTTTGTTTTGAAGCCGAATATCAAAATTCTAAGAGTTTGTCCTCAGCATTTTAGGATTTTCTTACCCATCTTTAAAAAAACAGACCTTAAATCGGACAAAAACTGATCACAAAACGGTTTTGGCATGGTTTTAGTATATTTCACAAAGGGTAGGTATACCTCGATTTTACGCACATTCTCGTTTTTGAAATGTGCGTAAAATCGAATTGTGCGTAAAATCGAAGCAAGATTTTTAATATTTTTAATAACCCAAAAATAATTTCCGTAATCGGAAATTTGCAAATAAACATGTAATGGAACGTCCAATTATTACGTAACGCCTAAAGAGGGGGTTGGGAAGTTTGACAACTCATATAAAAAAAATTATAGGTCCGAAAAACAGTTATATAGATGGAAGGGGGGTCAAATAAGATAATTATTTGCGTTACTTAATTAATAAACGCTCTCTAATGGGCCGTTTATGGCAAGGAACTCACTCAGAATATCTGGAAAATGCCTTAAATGGATTACATAAAACAATGAAAATGGGTGCGTGTGTATACACGGTTTGTTTTATTGGTAAACAGTATTTGAAAAAGTTGTAGATATTATTTTAATCCTTCACAAAAAACAAACTCTGTAAAAAATTAAAAATAAAATTGTTTTCTGCTAAACTTTAATATTTTAAACTTAATATCTCCAGGTTAGTTAACTATGATTTATTCACTAGCAATATGTTGTTTTCGTAGAAAAAATCTGTTTTTAAAGGGTGGTTTTGAAAGATATTTAATATTTGTTTTTATTATATGTTTGTGTTGTTTTTTAATTTTTTGGTGTGATCTGTTTTTGAACGATTCCAAATCAAACAAGTTTTCATTAGGGACTATCCATAAAAAGTTCACGCGGGTTGCATTTTTCTACAACTCAAAAACGGCACAAGGTATTGACCTCATTCCAATTACGTTTTTCGTTTTAGGACACAAGTAATCATATGTCAGTTTTTAAAAGAATATACAACGTATTCCCTGCGTAAAAAAAACCTGACATATTTGTGGACATATTTTGGGTGATTTCAGACCTCCGTGGATGAACTTTCACATAAATTCTCGAAAAATTATATAGACCGTTGACATCTACCTACCTGTCCCCTAAGCTTGCACGTGATATATGGACAGCCCCTTATTTGTGAACGATACCTAATTTATATAATCCTGCAAAATGCACAATTCAAACAAAAAATATTGGAATTGAAAATGTGTTTGAAAAAAGTGTGCATAAAATCGAGGTAAACTGTTCGTAAAATCAAAGTACGTAAAATCGAGGGTGCGTATAATCGAGGGTGTGTATAATCGAGGTATGCCTGTTTATGTATGAGCAATAATGGTAATGCGCTAATATCTAAAAGTGGTAGTTAAAATCTGTCTTATATTGAGTGAAAAAGTCTCAGGAATCGATTGGTAAATGTCTGATCTACGTAAAGTATCAGCCATGTGACATGTCAGACATGTCAGTTTTGCCCCGATTCCCCTACAATACTAAAAGAGCTTTATCTCGACATTAGATTAACTAGTTTGAAATCTGTTTATTGTAATATCAAGAGTGTAAGAGATACTCAAAGTTACAATAAGAATTTGTCTTCACACGATTCTCCCCTTTTCGCGGAGGGGGTCCAGGCGTGTTATTGTTGCAAGACAGGAAGGCAACTGAAAATTCTGCCATCGAAAAAGGTGATTCTATCGCGTCGTGGCCCGGAGACGCATCGCGGACAAAGTTTTACGCAGGAACAGAGTCCGAACTTGCGTTGACTTTTATACGAATCCGCATTCTTCGGGCTGTGTTCCAAAGAGTGCAAGGTGTTTCTACGAAGCTTAAACTTTCCGTTACGGTGCTTTCACAAAACTAAAGCCCACGGATCCGGTGTTTGTCGAAGTATGAAACACCGGTGTGGAAAATATAACACTAACACTGAGTGGTGATGCAATACGCGCCGTGTCGTGCTTCGAATATATGAGCCGTTGCGAAACAGAGTGGTCTATGTGCCATCGAGAAAATTGTTCAGGAGAAGCAATTTTCGAAAAATCTCTGAATGAAATTCTGTTCAACGGATTCTTTCAAACAAAATATTTTAATATAAAGGTTATGAAGTGGTTTAACATGGGGATACATAAAATTAACAGTTTCTTTGCGAAATCTCACCAATGTACACCAATGACCACTCTGACTTCATATATATATTCACTGGAATCCTCGAATCGTTTCGGAACAGAGTGGTCTATGTACACAAACCTGGTAAATGACAAAGAAAATGACGGTAACTCGTATAAAATGGCTAGTGTCACATGTTATATGGTACATATAGCATGTCACATGTAAGATGTCACGTGTGACATTACATGTAACACAACATGTTACATATTACATAATATTTTACATGTTACATTTTTCGTGTTACATTACGTGTTACGTGTGACATGTACAGAACAAGTGACATGTTACTTATCACATGTAATATGCTACATGTTACGTGTTACATGATAGTATTACACCGATTTATGTACATAGACCACTCTGTTCCGAAACAAAATGGCCATTCTGTTTCGGACGAAATTTCAACACGGTATAAATCAGCTTTAAAGTTCGATTTTTCGAAATTTTCTTAATCTCCCAACTTCAGTTTCTTGAGTAGATGTGGTTTATTCAAAAAACTCATTTTCGAAAAAATGGTCTTTAGACACTCTGTTCCGCAACGGCTCATTTGTAGCAGGGATGTTACGGATGTAGTTTTTTAGACCAGGCTTCTTCCGTTCTCTTGATTTTTGCCCAAATTTCCTTTTCTACCTGCCAAATCCTTTGAGAACTAGACTTTCTCTCACACAGAGTGAGTAATTATCCACATTTAGGCGTAGAGTATTTCGGTCGCAGAGTTCCTTTTCACTCTTTATCATCACGTGTTAGGAATAAACCTTTATTTGCTCTCTCAGTTTAAGAGGGAGTAGTTTTCGTTAGCTTCTCCTTTACTAGAAGAGAAGTTGGCCAAATATCAAAACATTTAGGTTCATATTGAAGCCACATCCTAACTGTTTTCGAATTTAATATTATAGGAAGATTCCCAACTCACCATGGGTGCGTATTCTGCAGAAGGTTCGATTTTATACTGTTTTTGCGCACCCCAGAGCGATGAGAACGGTAACGCAATACTCAGTTGGTCGCCGTGCAATTTATTTCCTTTTTTCTTGCGTGCGCGGATGCTCTGTCAAATTAGGAGCGTTTTTTCGTCAGAGAAACTATTACTCTGCGCTCTCTCTACAGCAGATGGTGTGATGCACATTGAATGTAAGCTCGCAGTTGTTAAAAGGAAAGAAAACTCTTTCTCTTTAAGATAAAGATGAGCAAAACAAAGCCTGTTTTAGACATCTGCAGATGCGGATATGTGATTACGGATGCAGATGTAGATACAACAATATCGCACGCTAGCCTGGGGGGGTGGCTAACGCGGTCTCGATCAACTAGATTAGTTGAGAGAATTCGTTATCGATATTGTTATTGGTGCATTTTGCATGTTGTAGGATAAGTACAACGATAAACCGTGCCCCAGTGCTGAGTCGGGAAAATCTCCAGCTCGAAAAGATCCTCGACCTGATCGGGAACCGAACCCGATATCACAACCGTGTGAGAGAGCTAGCCGACCGACATCGCTAACCACAGAACCACGGGGACCACAAGATGTAGATACGGATGTCAATTTTCATGCATCCCTTATGTTTTATTTTGCTTTTTTCACATGACCATGTCCTACCCCAAAGCAAAAATTATTTAAGCGAGCAGTAAATACACCAAGGAAAGTTTTTTTAAACAAATTTATGAAGCGATATTTTTTATCAATATCCGCATGGTATGTTGCGGATGCGGATGCGAATGCGGATGTCAACTTTTATGCAGATGTTCCGCATTTGCGGATGCGGATATCCGTAACATCCCTAATATGTAGGTACTACCACTCAGTGCTGAGCGCTGTTTGGACACGGTTGGTTAGGTCGATAGATATCATGATTGTTCTAGTGACTACGCGATGTATTCCTTGCGCTTGTTTTCTTGTGGTTGGTGATCGACCAATAAAAGATTGATGGTGTTTTTTGCGAATAGGCTTTTGAGGAACAGATGAGAAGTATACGAGAGACATTGGTCATCGATCTGTTAGGTAGAAAACCTGATATTCGGACGAGCCAATCCCTAGAGACTCTGCGATACCTTTAAAAAAGTTATTATTGTTCCAGTTGAAAATTGGAAAAATGACTCGCAACTTTCGATGTATATACCATATAATACCTGAAATAGATTAGCAACGCGCAAAAGTTTTCGGTATTTTACTTTATGAGAAAGTTATATGAGTGGCGAGGTTGACACGTGGATTGCGTAGAGTTGCGTAGCTTTCGTATAGACCTGTGAGCCGACCATATCACCGGCGGCGGCGGCGTAGAAAACATTTTACCTCGGCGGCGATCGGCGCGCCGGCGTGACGCCGTTAGCTTTTATCAGCGGCGGCGGCGTGTATCGGCGTGACACTAATTACCACTTATAAAATCTTGCGCATAATGTGTGCTTTTGTACTCTCATGTTCGATTTTTTTAATTGAACGTTCATAAATAAAAATGTATGCGTCAGAGTTGTAAGAATGTCAAAAATAGAAATAAAATTTGTAAGATATCAAGTAAACAAACAATTGAATAACCAGAAAATAATAAACCAAGCAGAGAAAGTACAAACAAGTGTAAATCCCAAAAAAAATCATCAACGAGCCCACAACAAAAAATTACATGGAATCAGTGCTGATAAAAGTCATTTTCCCCAGCAAAATTCTTCGAAAATTACAGCCAATCATTTTCAATTTTCACTTCCAATGATCGCAGCACTCTTTCAAATACACTAGATTTTCGTCCTAGTAACGTGCTGTTATACTCAGATGAAATAGATCGCGCGCATCGTTCACGGTTACGGAATAAAATTTAACGACAAAACCAACCAAATGATCTTCACTTCAAAGCGAAAAAGAATAACAAACAGTCCACTCAACCAAAATGAACCTCACCGAAACACTTTTTCACTGACACTGACCGATGCCTTGACAATCTTCGTTAACTGATAAACTGATTTTGTTGTCTTGCTTTCATCGCATGAAATATAATGAGGTGTTTTGACAGTTCACTTCCATGCAAAAAGCGGGAAGGGAGAACTCTGAAAGGATTGTAAAAAAATAACGTTTATGGATGCTTTTTTTCACTTTCACTCAAGAGTGTCAACAAATATCAACCCTGCATGGAATACTGTTCCCAGAGACGTTCAATTTAGAAAAAAAGATAGATAGTTTTTTGATATGTTGATTTCGATTAACCGTAGACCTTTGGGAAAATTGGATAAATCTTACGTTAGAGAGTCGATTTTAACTTTCATATATTTTGTTAGGTTGGAATAACTGAAAAAATGGGAAACTCTTTTCAATCGAATAGAGTTCTTCGGTAAACACCACAGTTTCTTCATTTTCTATTGCGACTTTTGGGATAAAGCTGACCAGAGGTGAAGCATTAAATCCTTCTCGGGTAATTGTGATTGTGACGCGGTGTTGGTAGGAGCAACGAGGTTTCGTTAAGACTCCTCCCTCTTGACAAAATAAGTCTTTCTTATAATAAAACTGTTCTGAGGAATATTAATCCTCTCCAGGGAATTATAATTGGCGGTATGGGCACGAGGAAGGAGGTTTCGATAAGGCTCCTTCATCTTGACATAATGGCCAGAGGGGAACGTTAGGTTGTAATTTGGCAATATTGGTAGAATAGTAAGAGGCTCGTTATAGTAGAGCAGTAAGCTTGAAACGAAAGGGTAAACTCTCTCACACAAGCACGGATATAAATGAAAAGCGTACATTTACTGCCAATAATATGAAGTGCGGAGTACAGAAAACACCTGGCCAATGTCACAATAGATCAAATGTCTCTGGTCGCAGTGATGAGTCCGCACAGAGGAAAAAAGAATAAAAATTAACGAGAAATCAGCAAAAA
Organism: Wyeomyia smithii; assembly: GCF_029784165.1. Lineage (NCBI taxonomy): Eukaryota > Metazoa > Arthropoda > Insecta > Diptera > Culicidae > Wyeomyia > Wyeomyia smithii. The sequence goes on along the minus strand of NC_073696.1, from coordinate 176,582,545 downwards.
ATATAGTCGTGCTTGAAAATGTTGACGAAAAAACTATCTACAAAAATGTCTGTTTCAGCGCAATATGATCAACTATTTAATTTGCGCAAAATTTTCAGTGAATTTTCGCATTTTGATCTCCAAAAAAAACTTTGTATTCTAAAGAAAATTACCAAATAATTAATGAAAAAACACTAGTCATTTTTCATAAATTTTTTGAACATTTTAAGACTGCTCATACGTTTGCATGAAAATAAAAAATACATTTGCATAAAAATAAAAAATAAATGTTATGATAACTGAAACAATTTTCTCGAAGCAAACTGACGAAGCAAATCACTGATAATGACTGATAAGAAGTGTTACACTGAGTGAGGCCACCATGCAAAATTGCATTACGTAGGGGTGAAGGGGTATTAAGAATTTCCAAATTCCGCATTACCTAATACCTATACGAGTGTTCCCTTATCGGCTGTGATTTGCGGCATTTGTATAACCAGGAAAAAATCCAGCATACACAATCACTATCGGCGCGGTAAAGATTTTCTTCGGCGGCGCACCAAAAATTTAATTAATAGTCCAAATCATCGACGGCGGCGGCGTGCGTAAAAGTGTCGGCGGCGGCGGCGCGGCGTGGCGGCGCACAGGACTATTCGTAACATTGTGTAGTCGGCTGAGGTGAATCAATGAGAGATACTTTTCCGTAGTTGTATAATGACATCATGAGGAGATGTCCAAATATTTGAGGCCATAGATTCGTTATCTTCCTGTACGCCTTTTTTGCGGTGGTACATCATCACATAAAATGTCAATCATTCTCATTTTTGCATTTTTGTTTATGTTTTGGACCTATAACCTCTACGATTAATTCGACTTGGCGTCGTACACAAATTACGTGACGCTAAAAATTAAGCTTTCAGACCCCCTCCTCCCCTATTTAACAATAAGTAGCGTTCAATATGACTCCCCTCCCTTAAAATTACGTAATGCTGAGCAACCTGAGCCCCCTCCAAATTTTTAATTTTGAGCAAACATTTCAGTTACGTAACTGTTTTAACTACCTCCCCTCCCCCCTATGTAACAATAAGTAACGCTGACTCAACCCCCCCCCCCCCCCCTACATGCGTTACATAATTTGTGTACGACGCCTTTCAATCGTTAGTAAAAATAATATCTTGAACTACCAGTGTCGCTAAAATATTGGAAATTATGTACACACTAAGTACATTCTTGAGCACCTGATTGAGGCTTGATCATGTGCTGACTGAGCTAAATCTAAAAAAAGGCTGAATAAAGTAAAACAGGCAGTTTGATGTTGAGTTAAAATATTTTCATATATTTTTATTTCACAGCAGGATTGATACATAAATGCATTTTGTCAAACTTTATTGTGATCTACTTTAAACAACGAAGATTTAAAAAACAATCGTATACGCGACGGTTGCAAATGCATATGAGAAATATAAACAGACCCGTAATATATACATAGACGCTAGTTAGAAATCGAAGCCAACAATTCGATTCCGTAACCCAAGCATAGTACTGCAAACCATATAGAAAAGCTAATATTACGAAAAGTCGCCAAGTGAGCGTTAGTTTTTCTCGGTCGGCGCTCCTATCGAATTGAACCGTATTGTGTTTTAAAACTCGCTGAAGATGTTTTACGCGCCAAGCCGTCCATATAAGGAGACTGGCACTTGCGACAACAAGTAATAGAGATGGCAAATAAAAGTAGTAGAGATCAGCAGTTTTTTCTGCAAATAAAAAGTATTCAGATTTGAACATATTCGCAAATAAATTTTGAATCTGTTAACTTACCCTTTAGACCGCAACCTACTGCAGAAAACGGTGGTTTACTTGCCAGATCTAATTCTAATTGATTTAAAAGAAAACAGCCAAAAAGATAAATTGCTGGACCTCCGATCCCATAAAAGCAGCAATACGTAAATTGTTTTGTTTTACTCATATCGATATTATGGAAAACAAGAAAACTATCGAGACACATAACGTTCATCCAACAAATACAAAAAAGTGTAGTAAACCCAAGCAAATATCCATTAAATGCACATGGAATAAAAGAAAATTTGAAGTTGATAACTATCAAACTAAAGTACAAAGTGAGCAATCCAAACAGAAGATAGAAAAACATAAAACCGTGCACACTTCGTAGTCCATGAATGTGGTAGTAAATAAATGAAACCGCCAACAGAAGAACGATACAGATGACACCAGCTGCAAAAAAAACGATATGTACTCAACAAACTAATTAAACGCCAAAAGTATACTTTTATGTACCTAAAATATGCCATGATGCATCGAACACGTATTTCTCTAAGTCACTTCCAGAACACAATGATACATCATCTGGGTTATCTAATTTAGCGTTTACCGCAGCCGCTATGAGCAACATAATTAGAAACTTTTCTATCATACTTATGATTCCTCGATCTAACAAAATATCTTCGAGTGAGTTTCATCTATGCCAGAGTACAGAAATGAACTGGACGCGAGATTAGTGGCAAATTTGTTTCGTTGCTTTTAATCTAATAATAGATCTTCAAATTTTACTGTTCTTGCGCTTACATCTGTCATAGTCGATTTGTGCTAACAAGGAGGAGAACATACAGTATAGAATTAAAGTACAATTTGAACTCTGCAGAAACTATTTTCCATGCCTAATATTCAATGAGACCCCAATAAATGTAGTGTAATATATCCTGGAGTTGGTTTTTTTCGCAGGAATACGCGCCGCGTAAATTTCGGGAACCGCAGTCCAACTGCGAATGATGAAAATTAGAAAGAAAAGGAAAATCGGGAAAAATCAGTGAATATGTGGGAATTTGATTCAAGCAATTTGACTGTGAAATGCGCTAAAAAACTGTCATTATTCACAAATTTTTAAAGACGTAAAAAAAACCCGCATAAAAAACGCGTAAAAAGCGACTTTAGTGTATTTATAAAATTGAAAAAAGACATTCTGCATATTGCAATATTGCTCTTAGCAGGCGAAGAATGTAAAAAGTGAACACTTAAGAAAAGAAGTCCTAAACGACGTTCTCATAAACAGCGGCCAACAAATGACTTCAAAACAAAATCTCTTAACAACACAAAGTTCATTCGTTGGTTTTAAACATGCACGAGATAACCGTTCCATAATTTTGTATTTTACATTTTTACAGTACCGGCGTGCGCTTCTTATTTGCCATTTAAATATTGTAGGGGGATTAAAGGCATAATGAGCACACGGGGCGAAATGGGCACCCCTCTTTTATGCGAAACTTCGCATTTTTTAATACAACATGTGGAACTCTTTCGTAGTTACTACAGTATCTCTTTATGAAGAACAAAAGTAATTTGTCTGTTTAAAATACTGAAATATATTGAAAAAAATCAACTTGGTTCCCGGATGTTGGGAAAATTATTATTTTTGCGCACTACAAAATAAACTACGGTCGTTTGAATGGCCCAATCAAGTATGTAGACACAACAATATGACATATGAGTCGTACCCCAAATTTCACCATCATTGAAGTTTTGATTTTAAGCTATACCTATTTGTAATACTGTGCTATTCTTCAATCAATTTACAGATTTTGTCCAAGTCAACAATTTTCATTTCATCAAAAATGATAAATACTGCAGAAAGTTTCCATGATGAATTTTGAAGCACAGGACTCCGTTCAGCAGAATCTTTATTTGTGATAAACATGTGTTATATTGATTTTTATTATACAAATAAATTCGCGCAAAACAAGAACCTATTGTGATTATTGCACCGAAAATATCCAAATACCTGCCATTTTTGTAGAAACAATAAGCAATTTATCGACTTTATGAGACTTAGAAATTTTTGAGATGAGGAAGTTTCTCAGTTCAAAAATTCGAATGTTTAAGAAAGTCGTTTTTCCGGTTTTTTTCTCTTAAACAACTTCGGATCTTGACGTTTTAAGAATTTCCAAGACATAAAAAATCTATATCGAATATTTCATAACCTATATAACTATTAGCAATACTCAGAGTGAGAGATATGTGATGAGAATGTTGTGAGCCAAACGAACATGTCCAAATCCGAGCCAAACGAGGTATTGCAATCAGGTACAATCATGGGCGAAACTAAGGAAAATTTCTAGGGGGGCTAGTTTCCATACATTTCATTTAAAAAAAAGAGGAAAAAAAGGTAAAATGCGCAAATTTAATAAAGAATAAAATTGTGTCGTAACAGTAGAAAAAATCACTTCAATCGGGATTGAATCTCCAAAAATGTATTGAATATCTTGATCACAGCGTCAACGCTCAACGCTCTTTCAACAACACTGAATCGATATTGAGAGCCAGGTTTGGTAAACGGCTGGGCAGTGCGTACCAGCAATACGGCCGTGCCAACTGGCCAACTAACATAAAATAGACCCTAGTGTGGTCCAAGGCTTAGTGCCATATCCCTACTTCTACGTAGTACCGACTTGAATACGAGTAACCAAGAGAACATCGGTGAACCGGTGGGCTGACAGGGAAGGGGTAGCTGTTCTCCTTGGAGAGCAACTTGTTTGAGCGTCTGTTCCCCAGGATAGGAGCGGCTTAAACAGCGACTGATCCGCAGCGGACTGTTGAACTAATAGCGAATTTCTTTATTCCACCAGGTCACCTCGTTTTGACCTGGAAGCAACCGAACCGCTGTCAAAACTCTTCTTTATTCGCTCGATATTGACCCAGTATTGACCTGGCGTGCTGCCCGAAGCGCACTGTAAAATTTGTCAGCTTCAACCCGCCACCGCACGTGCTCAATTCGTAAACAATTATCTGGCATCTCTTTCTCATATGCGTCGTAAATTGCGATGTCGTTTCATTATTACTCGGCAAATTTTCCCGAACACAATGGAATAAAGAAATTCGCTATTCGCTAATAAATGAAGAAATTCGCTAAGAAATGCGGTGTCTCGCCAGCTACACCCAATACGGCAGCCTCGTCGCGAGACTAGGCATCGCAGCCCTAGTAAAGCAGCATGCTAAAATCGAGTCTAGTGCGACGAAGCAAAATGTTGACGATGTACCTGATACGACCGGTAGTCCTCTACGGAATCAATATAACGACGCTTCTGGTGGAGGGCCTTAACGCCCTTGGAGTTTTCGAACGGAAGGTGCTGCGGACTATCTAAGGTGGAGTACCGACGGACGATAGATAATGGCGACGACAGTGCATGAATCATGAACTGCACGCGCTGCTTGGAGAGAACCCCATTGCATAGGTTGTGGTTGGCCGGTCACGTCGTAAGAATGCCGGACGACAACCCTGTGAAATCACTTCGCTTCAGCGACCCTGCATAACCCCAGGTTGATAGACTCTGATTCTCTCTCTCTCTCTCTCTCTCTCTCTCTCTCTCTCTCTCTCTCTCTCTCTCTATCTCTCTCTCTCTCTCTCTCTATCTCTCTCTCTCTCGCTCTCTCTCTTTCTCTCTCTCTCTCTCTCTTTCTCTCTGAGTAGCTCTAATAACTATATAACATACAAACAATATTAGCTGTCACGCTCACTTCCGATGTTTGTTTTCCGCCATTACAGCTTGTGGAAAGCGGGATATTTCAACTTGGCCAGCAATATCAATGTGAGAGATAAACGATAAATATTAAAATATATAATCCGATATCGCATAATATTACCGAATACCGAAATATTTTTTATGAAAATAAAGTTGTCTAGCGCCTATGTATTTATAATAAATTCTGTAAAAATGTAATACATACAATTGCTGTACAAAAATATGGCCGGTTGCCAGGGGGTTCTAGAAACACCCGATGACAGACTTGTGAACATCAATGTTTTTTTCTCGATTTGCTACAGGGATACCAAATGTGCAGATTTGTCTGCAAAACGCAGATTTTTAGAACCCGTGTGCAGATATATATTGATTTGCAGATACTTGCTGTTTTTCCACGGTTTCTGCAGATTTTTGTCAGAGTCTCCTTATATTTGCGCAGATTTTCTTAAAATGTGTGCAGATTTTTACAGACTTTTGCCTGCGCGAGCGAAATTTTCTCTGATGACGGATAGTTTTTTTCTGATTTGGAGCACATTTTCCGGTTTTTCGAGCAGTCGCAGACATTTTTCAAAAACATCTGGCATCTCTGATTTGCTATCAATGTTGGTTATGTATGTATGTACTTTGGTTGGTTTACGATAGAATGATCTTTTCGATAACGGATACATAATATCTTCTACGAGAGAGGATAGAACTTGATTTGTTTATTGTTGCAAAGGTGCTGCTTACTGAATCAAATAACGTGAATGTTTTCGTAAATAAATGGAAGAACGTAAGAAAGTTTTATTTGATCTGGAATGTTTTATACAGAATTCAAATCAGTATTTGAAGACAATAATAAACGATCTTAAGTGGACGGATGAAAATTTAATGGTAAGAACCCAAATACAAATGATCTGATAAACACAGTTTTCATGGAGCATACTTTCTTCTCCAGAAACCACCCAATACTAGTATCCCTCGACAGAAGAGGGAAAAGATAAACAACGAAGTATTACCGGAATCATTTTACTCCAATCAACATCGCTTCTCAGTGAAACTAGGTAGTCACGTTACTTCAACTTTCCATACTGCCTCAGAGCAAATGTTACACATTCGAAATAAATAAACACGTAGATATGATGCAATAATATAGCTAAATATATTTCATCGCAGATGTGCCGGCAAGGGTAGTACCATCGAGAGCCACACCATATAATCATGCAGATTTGATTATAAATTTCAGTCCGGAAGAGCGATTGGCGCTATATGAAAACGTCATATCATCAACGCCAATATTGCATGCGCCACCAGAAATTCAAATTAAGTAAAATTATTGTTGAAAAATGTATCAAAAACAGTCTAACCATACTATGTAACTTTTTACAGCTTTAAAAAAAAGGATGATGATGAGAAAATGACATCATTGGAGGATATTGTTTCTTATCGAAGAGATATTCGGCGACGAAATCAAAAATACCGGGTGGCCAAAAATCCATTAACATATAAAGAAGAACTGCGAAACCTAATCCAGTTGCAAGCAGAAGCAATGGGGGAATACATATCGGGAAGTTCTGTGAAATCTTACAGTAATCAATCTCATAGATCTGGCGAACAGTATGGAAATAACAGTGTATCTGCGACTAGTAAAGAGATGTCTAATGATAAGTTGGATCATCATAAAAGGCATTGATTGACAATCCAACAGATCTATAAAAAATATTTATCGCAGATGTTGAACTTGTAACTTGATAATCATAACGGTTCTCGGTTTATTCCGCCTTTCTTATAAGTGTGATATAGTACACTACTCGCCACCCAGAATAAAATGAAAATCAGCATCAATATTTTTATCGAAAAGCTTATTCTCTGTATTCACCTAAACAAAGACATGCATTTGTTCCTCCAAACCCGAACGAATTTTTCAATGCGATTCTTTTTTTCCCTTCACTAGGACGCCAGTTTTGAAACTGGTTGGCAATCAAGTTCATACCTCGCATATCTTCAGGTAACTTTTCTAAATTGACTGTAGGTGGAATTTTCCCCTCCAGGCAAGCTAGTATAGTAAAAAGTGATTCCACGTTTCCCGCTGCTCCGAGCAAATGTCCATGTGCGCCTTTGGTTGAAGAAACGGCAATTTCCCGCCAACAGTCCGTGAAAAGGCATCTTATCGAGCGTGCTTCTATAGCATCTCCTATCGGAGTAGAAGTCGCATGAGCATTAACATAGCCAATATCTGCAGGGTTTAATTTAGCATCTTTTAATGCTCTATTCATTGCCAGAAGAGCACCAGTTCCATCTTCTCTAGGTGAAGTTAAATGTGAAGCATCCCCTGAAAGACCATATCCTAGTATTTCTCCTAATATACGAACATTTCTTGCCTTAGCATGACTCAGTTCCTCCAAAACAAAAATAGCAGACCCTTCACCCATAACAAACCCGTCTCGTGATTCGTCAAATGGACGAGAGGATTTCTCGGGTTCATCATTAAAAGAGGTGCTCAGAGCTCGCAATCTACAAAAACCGGCTATACCTAGAGGACTTATTGAAGCTTCAGCACCTCCACAAACCATCACCTCTGCATCTCCATGTTTTATAAAACGGAATGCGTCACCTAAGGAATGAGCTCCTGTTGCACAAGCTGTTGAAACGCAATGATTCGGTCCTCGAAATCCATACTTTATGCTAACTTGACCAGCTGGCATGTTAGGTAAAATACGTGGCACGAAAAATGGACTCACCCGATTGTACCCTTTCTTCAATGCCTCGTTAGTATCGCATATGTCCATAAGATCTACCATACCCATTCCAATTGCAACTCCAGTATGCTCGAGAGAGCTAGCATCAAGCAGTGGTGGTATCCACTTTGCCATCTCCAATGCTTCCTTCACTGCTATCAGTGTAAAAGCCGTTGCCCGAGCCATTGTTTTTATTTCACTTTTGGTGAAATGAGCATTTATGTCTATCATATCATCATGTATTTGAGCTGCCACCCGACAGGGTAATTTCTCATAAGCTTCATCTGTTAGTTTGCTAACGACTGATTTTCCTGATAAAATAGTAGTCCATGCTTTTTCTACGGAACATCCTACGGGAGAGACGATTCCCAAACCAGTAATCACGACACGGCGTTTCTCGGCCAAACTACAATTAGGTGTTGGGTTAAAACATAACGTTCGATTGTTGTTCAAACCGCGGAGTTTCCCAAAATATTGCGATCGAAGTGAGAACATTTTACTTTATCATTTCAATCAACACTAAAAAATTTTTGAACAATTATATTCGTTCTTCAAGCGCCTTCTTCCTTCTCCGAAAAGATTGTTATTGTTAAACACATGAAGCTTACCGGACCGGTGTCAAGTTAGTGAACCTGTATATTATTATATATGTATAAGTATATAGAGTATATATACAGGTTCACTAGTGTTGAGTCAGGCACAAAAAAATTGTCGTGAACCAAGGAGTATATACAGGTGAGAAAGAACAAGACATTTGTCTGTATTAGTCAACAAAAAAAATTGAAAAATTCTACCCAAATATTGTTTTTTCACACTGTTTTTAGAGTTCTGCTTCTCTAAACTTGAGATTCAAACCATTTTCCGTACCTATTTAAATTTCATTTCTCGTGAATTCATCGATTTTGGCCAACACATTTAGCCAGTCGCAGCGCCATTATACCAAGCGGCGGGTATTAGAAACAAGCTGGAAGCAAAACAGTGATTTAATTTTTAAATCAATTAAAAAGATTAAATATGTACAAAATGCTACTCTGTGTAGACGTAAAACATTCTGACTTATATTTTTACTGAATACTTTGCATCTTTCTTTAGAGTACCTGTATTTGTATATAACAATGTTTGCATAAAAATTTGTTTAAAATTTTATTTTTTAAAGATAAATCTGTTTGTAGCATTTTTGTCGGGTGTATGGATACGTTTACCCACTGAGTGTTTTTTCTCGCTCTTACGCTCCTTTAATTCGGTTATTATAGACGGGAAAAAACAGATCAATATGTAGAATAATGCTTGTTAGAGGCACGCTGTGAAAAAATGTGACATCGGGTGGATTCATTTTGTTCAAACTGGACATTTCAAAAACGTGTGAAACACTTAAGACAAACGCGGGACGTATTTCTAAGCGGGACATTTAGGTAGAGCGCGGGACTGTCCCTCAAAAAACGGGACATGTGGTCACTTTTGAAATATAATTGCTAACAATATAACCCCTATTCACATAGCAGTGTGAAATTGCTTTTACTAAATTCCAAATTAAGTGAAAAGAAGAGAACATCAATTACCTATTTCGAAAAGCTAAATCGTATAAGCTTTCACTGTATAAAACATGATAAATTTCCTCCACCACCACAGTTTGTTGAAAAGGTAGCATGCATTTACTATCTTTAAAAGTTCTGTTCAAGAGACTCTACCTTTCAAGCCTAAATAACATTTATTTCTGTACAGGCACTCGAACTTGGACGATAGGTCATGTGGCATGGAAAAAATCTAAGCCGTATTGAAAAGATGTTGGATTTACCTAGCTAACCTTTTGTGATAGCCCCTGTAATAACAATTTTTTACAAAACTTAAATATTATACGAAAATGAAACGCGATTTTCACATTTTTTTTTTCAGGACAACATTCTTTCTCTTAATTCTTATTTTCACTATACATATTTCTATTTTTGTAGCATTTATTGGCTGGAACAGCTTATTCTTTCAATTTGAATAGAATACAAGTCCAATGAATGAGGGCCCTTAGAAAATAACTGAATACACAAAACGAATGTATTTATCTTGAGCTGTTTTGAAGACCTGAAATATATTTTCGATACAAATCATGATTGGTAAACTCAATTCCCTTGAATACATATGAATAGAACTAAATAACTCCCCATGCTTCCTCAAAAGCTGAACAGAGTTTTGTACAAGTGAGTGCTGCAGACAAGGGATAATTGCTGATAGAATAACAGCCCTCCGTGTAATCTAAATTCAGATTGCCGTGTGCAAAAGCTCCAATAGCGAAAGCAATTGGTTCATCCTGTTTAGGAACTAACTCGCGTGGATGTTGTACTTTTGCCGCACTGAAAGACATTGCAAATTTTCGACATCCGACAGGAAGATGGTTGACAATAGGATTTTTAATCACTCGCATTAGCTTTTGAGGTGAATCATTCGCTTTTATACTGAATTTGTGCAACAATTGAACTAGAAAATGTTTTGATTACAGCTTATTTACAACATATTATAGCAAACCGTACTTACCCATCAACCCGGCAAAGCGCCGGAACGTACGAGGAATTCGCGTTTGTGGATTGATTTCAATCAGAACATTTCTCTCGGTTTTCACGTACACTTGGAGCAATCCAGCTCGATTTAATGGTGAATCCATCAACATCAACAGAGACTGATGTGTTATGTCTGGGCGACACCGTCCGGGATCACGATTGTACTTCTTTAAAATGTTGAGGTGATCATCGCAGTTTAGTAACTCAAACGCTGCACCAACCTATTAAATCATCTTTTTAACCTTTTATTCCACCGTGTAAACATACTTTTAATCACTTACCTTTACAGTTTCCAATTGAGCGCCTTCAAGAATAACAATGAGCCTCCGTTCATTAGAACGTATATGACTCGTGTTCATATGTTTAGCCGGCAAATCATACTCTGTATCGTTTTCATCATCATTTTGGTGCTTCCTTTTTTTACCCATATTCAGAAATTTAGCCAATTATTCAAAAACTAAAACTAAATCGTGGAATTTATTTGATACCGCGGAGTAGGTTTGTAGCAAAACGTGTTTGTCTATTAGTTTTCCAAACATTTTTGTTTCGTTTCGTCATCAGGGTTGCCGGTAGGCTTAATAAAAATCAGGTAATGTGTAATTTAATAAATCTTGAAATAAGCAGGCGAGATTTCATGTGAAGAAAGGCAATTTATCGGCTGAATTTTTTGCAAACCAAGATGAACGAAATCTGATTTAAATCTTGCTCATTTTTAAATATTTCGAGATCCTAAGATTTGCTAATTTATTATGGGTTTCATCAGAAATATGGCATATTCCAGATGTATCTGGCATAATGGCAACAATAGTCTCACGTCCACCCGAGCCAATGAGGTATACAAAGGTGAGGGAGAAGAAGACATTTGTCTGTATAAGTAACGAAAAAGAGGTAAACAGTAGAGATGGTCGGGTACGGGTATTTTTACCCGATACCCGTACCCGACCCGCACCCGACGGGTTCGGGTCGGGTTTCGGGTAACGCCAAAAAATATTTTTCGGGTTCGGGTCGGGTACGGGTAATTTAAAAACCAAGGCTTCGGGTTCGGGTCGGGTACGGGTTTGGAAAATTCTCAACTCGTCGGGTACGGGTCGGGTACGGGTTACTCGATTTCCGTGCATTATGAGAATTTTATTTTTAACTTGCCAAGCCTCGGTGTTTTAGCATAGTTTTGGTATCGGAGGGAGAAACGGATACGAAGCTGTGGGAGTGAACCAGAATGAGCTGTCAATTTGAATTAGTAGAAAAAAAAAGCATATTTTAGTTGCAGGTATTGTAATAACTTGAAAGTATTGCCTTACTTGAAAAAATATTCGAATATTTTTGTATTCAGTACGGTTATTCAAAATATTTTGGTTTATTTTTACGAGAAATAATAAATTTCATAAACTTTCAGTAATAATCCTGCCAGCCAGTATTTCGGTTATTAAACTTGAGCTTTCTGGACTTACGGTCAAAGCCGGCTTTCTTTTGAAATTTGAGAAATTGCTTAACCAACTTTTGTTTTATGTAGCGACAATTTTGTAATTATTACTCGGGTATAAAAAAATTAAAAAAATCGTTTGGTAACAATTTAGAACTATACACTTCATCACGGTTGAATGCTGAATGAATCTTTCAAAAAAATTATATTAAATTTTTATTAAACTCTCGAAAACAAAATAAAAATTTCAGCAGTTTATATGAATCATACGTATGCATACAACATAAATATTTGAAATCCCTGATCAGTTTTATTATGAGGTAACTAACAGGAAAAATGGAGCCTAAATTCTCCGTACACAGTTATGAATAGATATTTTGCTGCGTGATAAAATGGTCACATTTTTCTACATCAGATGATGGGTTATTCTTCCCCGTACATTAATATTGCTTCCATTCGACCATGATTTAAGTAAATTCGAAGATTATTTAAAAAATGAAAATATTAGAAATAACAGTTTTATTTGCACGGGAATGCTTCGAGTATTTTCACTACATGTTAAATTAGTTTAATTATAACTCTACAATAAATAACGTCTTACAACTTGGACAAACTTGAATGATTTGCGCTTCTGTTATAGTGTTGTCAATCATTAATATTAAAATTCTTTCCATCGCGGCGGTTGAAGGGGTTCAAGGATGGATTTGGCTTTTTTTTCTTCAAGCGACCCGCGAAAAAATACCAACAGGACGACTAGTTGCTACACATGCTACCGCTGTCTGTCCGATTTGTTTAAAGTAGCCGGCATGCCGTATGCTAGAGATGGTCGGGTATCGGAAATTTGTTACCCGTACCCGACCCGTACCCGACTCATCGAGAATTTTCAAAACCGTACCCGACCCGAACCCGAAGTCAGGTTTGTTCAAAATACCCGTACCCGACCCGAACCCGAAAAAAAAAATTTCCAGCTACCCGTACCCGACCCGTACCCGAAAGAAAAATGCCCTGAAATTGCCGGTACCCGACCCGTACCCGACCCGTTCTGGTATTTTTTTTAATTATTTTTAGATACCTGGTTACCTCGCACATTTTATGCATCAATTGTCATATGTGGTTTCTCGAGATGATGGCCGGAGTTAGGCTAGAACCGAGTGTTCATGTGAACGAATGTTAATGAACCCAGAGATCCAGGCGATGTATTGGTTCACCTAGAATCCAGCTTAGCATCTGTCACTGAGTACGTCCGCTCATCTGATGTAGAAAAATGTGACCATTTTATCACGCAGCAAAATATCTATTCATAACTGTGTACGGAGAATTTAGGCTTAATTTTTCCTGTTAGTTACCTCATAATAAAACTGATCAGGGATTTCAATTATTTATGTTGTATGCATACGTATGATTCATATAAACTGCTGAAATTTTTATTTTGTTTTCGAGAGTTTAATAAAAATTTAATATAATTTTTTTGAAAGATTCATTCAGCATTCAACCGTGATGAAGTGAATAGTTCTAAATTGTTACCAAACGATTTTTTTTAATTTTTTTTATACCCGAGTAATAATTACAAAACTGTCGCTACATAAAACAAAAGTTGGTTAAGCAATTTCTCAAATTTCGAAAGAAAGACGGCTTTGACCGTAAGTCCAGAAAGCTCAAGTTTAATAACCGAAATACGCTGGCAGGATTATTACTGAAAGTTTATGAAATTTATTATTTCTCGTAAAAATAAACCAAAATATTTTGTATAACCATACTAAATACAAAAATATTTGAATATTTTTTCAAGTAAGGCAATACTTTCAAGTTATTACAATACCTGCTACTAAAATATGCTTTTTTTCTACTAATTCAAATTGACAGCTCATTCTGGTTCATTTGACACTCCCATAGCTTCGTATCCGTTTCTCCCTCCGAGACCAAAACTATGCTAAAACACCGAGGCTTGGCAAGTTAATAATAAAATTCTCATAATGCACGGAAATCGAGTAACCCGTACCCGACGAGTTGAAAATTGGAACGAGTTGGAACCCGAAGCCTTGGTTTTTAAATTACCCGTACCCGACCCGAACCCGAAAAATATTTTTTGGCGTTACCCGAACCCGTCGGGTACGGGTCGGGTACGGGTATCGAGTAAAAATACCCGTACCCGACCATCTCTACCGTATGCCTCTAAGGCGATGGTGAGATCTTCGACTGCATGTTCAATGTAGGATGTCTGCGAGTTTGTCACAAAAAAAAACATCTAAAAAATCTCGGGAAAATACAAAACCTCATCAAATCCTTGATTCTCAACTACACCGATTTCATTCGTAGTGGCCTCTTTCCGGTCCTGACGAACTAATGTCACTGTTTTTTTTTGGTTATTTTCCATTCCTGATGATGTATTCTGGTTTTCAGCGATACCGATAGCCTCGAAAAGAACGTCGAAGTTGTGCTGTGTGCTGTTCAACAACTCCTCTGCTGAGGCAGAATTATTTTTCTCTTCATCGTGTGCTTCTACCAGCTCAGCCACCACTTTTTTGCGGGCCTTCAGTTTTGCATCGACGGATCGATCCGATAACGGTGTGATCTGAGGTACTCGGATTGTAGGTATAGCTGGAAACGGCGATGATTTGGTATTTTTACCAAGCAATTGATTCATATCATATCAACATACCTGTTTTCTTTAATACACGTCGCACATCCAAGCTGTAGATATTTTCGAAGTCCGATGGCTCAACATGAAGAGAGCAAACATAAAGTTTTCCACCGTTTTCATTGTTTCTGCAAATTTTTTCCCATTTCTTCCTTTTTGACTTTTCTTTGGGGAAAATATGCAAAATCACTGACCGTTCACTCTTTTTAATGTGGTATGCCCAAATACCGCATTCTTGCACGACACAGAAAGGCATTTAAACGGTATTATATAAGTAATATCTTCATAAAAACGCGAACCACTCTGATAAAATTAAAAATGTGCTTTCCTGTTTTCACTGTTTTTGAAGCTTTACGTCACTGACAGCATCTTACACACATCTCACGAGTACTGTGATAGAATTTTGCATTTCACTACCACAACTACACCTTTTCTTCCGTACCTATGTATACTCCATTGCACCCGAGCAATTGACATCCCTATAGAGATAAGTGACTTTTCACCTACGCACACTAGTAAACGTGTAAGCCCGTGTAAAGTTGCTCTTGTTTCTTCCAAACTGAAAATCATCGCATCTCGTTGCTTAAGCGGGTATTACACGAAGCAAATATTTGCTATTTTTGGTACGGATTTTATTTTGTGCAAATAAAATTCGTACCAAAAATAGCAAATGTTTGCTTCGTCTAATACCTGCTTTAGGCCGTTGACATACTGGCGCGTTCTGCGTTGCGGAGACGATTCGCCTTACCGTGAGTTAATATACAGCGCTAAGCAGAGCTATACATTAACCCACGGCAAGGCGAACCGTCTCCGCAACGCAGAACGCGCCAGTATGTCACTGGCCTTAGACTTTTATCACTTTTTACCATTTTTGGTCGATTATGTTCAGCAGCTTCTTCCGATTTCTGATCACGAATAAAAAAATTCATTCAGAAACAAGTTTAGCACATATAATGAGTGTTCAACCAACGTTGCCAGTATGCCAGATAAATCTGGATTTTGCCAGATTTCTGTTTGCGAGCCAGACAAACAGATAAACGTCAGAATCTGCCAGATATTTGAACATAAGCCAGATATTTGCCAGATTTTATCCGCGTCGTCTCGCAAAAAGGTCGAGATGAGCCGTGGTTGGCCTTCTGGCCTTTACCTACCTACGCCCGGCGAGAGCAAAAAAAAGAACATCACTTTTAATTGAGTTGTTGCGGAACAGAGTGGCCTAAGGGCATCCTTAACGGTGCGCTTCTATACCTGTTTGGCAGCGCTCTATAATCACTTCACATCGTACCGGTCGCTGCTAAACGCGCTAGAGGAATAGTAGCCGAGCATCCGGGAAGCATCACGCTCTCAAATTTAGCAGCCCGATAACAGCGCAGCTAAAGGTTTATGGTGGATGAAACTTTAAACTGAAACGATAGCAACGATCGATGTGAAAACGAGTGAGTGAGCAAAATAGCCGCGCTGTACACAGCCGCCATAACATCTCAAATGGTACCGCACTGTTAAGGATGATCTAAAGTCCATTTTTTTCGAAAATGAGTTAATGGCATAAACCGCATCTACTCAAGAAGCTGAAGTTGGGAGATTAAGAAAATTTCGGAAAATCGAATTTTAAAACTGATTTATTCCGTGTTGAAAATCTGTCGGAACAGAGTGGTCTATGTACATAAACCGATGTAATAGTATTATGTAACACGTAACATGTAGCATATTACATGTGATAAGGAACATGCCACTTGTTTTATACATGTCAAACGTGATATGTAACATGTTACACGTAATGTAACACGAAAAATATAACATGTAAAATATTATGTAATATGTTATATTTTGTGTTACATGTAATGTAAATATATATATAAATATATATATATATATATATATATATATATATATATATATATATATATATATATATATATATATATATATATATATATATATATATATATATATATATATATATATATATATATATATATATATATATATATATATATATATATATATATATATATATATATATATATATATATATATATATATATATATATATATATATATATATATATATATATATATATGAAGTCAGAGTGGTCTATGTGTACATTGGTGAGATAAAATCACCGATTTCGCAAAGAAACTGTTAATTTTATGTATCCCAATGTTAAACCACTTCATAACCTTTATATGAGAACATTTTGTTTGAAAGAATCCGTTGAACAGAATTTTATTCAGATTAATATTCTCTTTCAGATGACAGTTCTCACAGGTGACAAAAAATTCTTACAGCTAACAAAAAAAAAACAAACGCACCTGGAGAACTCTATAGACCTTCCTCTCTGCGCTAGTATTAGTGGTCGATTTCACTAAAACAAGTTTTATTTTGGTTGCAAGTAATCAACACGCTGGTAGTAACAAAAAATTTCCTCCTGCCCCGAGCTTTTATTCAAGTTGTAAGCCAATTTTTAGTTTTATTTCATCTGGTTTTCCACTAAAACAAAGTTTGTTAAAACAGGTAACACTAATGAACTAAGATTCATAAGTGCAATATTTTTCGAAATTGAATATCAGCTGATTTTTTGGTTGAAAACAAATCGATTTTATTAGGATACAGACTAAGCCTGTATTGGTGAGATCTGGCGTAGAAAGCTCTATAGAGTTCTCCAGGCGTGTTTGCATTAGTGCGATGTATTCGATTTTTTTTGTTAGCTGCAGGGTACGTTAATGGAAAGGTATTCTGGACTCGAAGTGTGTCGATACACGATTCACACATACACTTTTAAATATGACGTGTTAGGTTTAATGGAATGCGGCAAATGCACAGCATTTCATAACGAAAGTATTTTTTACTGCAAATACTAGTCGTTTTACTATTTTTTCCTCTATAGTACTGCAGTAAAACCACATACATAAGACATACGTAACACCCAGGAAGAAATAGGTAGTCTAGAATTGGCATTGCAACCATATTTCAAGCAGTTGGCAACACGGCCAAAAGACTTTTGACGCAACCCTACAAATTTCGAACTTCGCGTTGCATGCGAGAAAAAAGGAAGGAAGTATTTTTGCACTTTTCATCCCGCACATGTTGACAATTGCATATGAGAGTTCGCGTTGGTGCGAGCCAACTCGCTGACATCTCTATAATAATCCCATTGCTCTTGTTGTCTTGTTTTAGCTTTGACCTATTTTTGTTTTCTTCTCTTTTCAATTACCAAAGCAAATGTCAAATCATATCAGCTCACTCTAATGTGAACGCTCGAGGTGATATCCGATATTATCTGGCGATATCAGGTGATATCCGGCGTAGTCTGAACAAGGCATAAAATAAACGTTGAGTCTTGGTTTTTTCTTCCAAAACATGTTTATTCGAGAATAAGTCATATAGTAATTATTGGACGTTCACTCTATTTTTGTTGTTTAAGGACAAACAAACCTCAATCAATGAGGTAGATGACAAATGTGAGCATTCGTCACACCAGTCTCCTGGACATAACGAATGTAAAAGCAACATCAACATCAGCAGGAGCATTAGCGGATATGGAGCGAACATTAAAGGCCTAAGCACAATGGATACGTTGCGGCTGCGATTGCGGCCATTTGACAGTTAGCCCATGCATTTTCTGTTAAATTAACGCCAACGCAATGCAAACGCATCCATTGTGCTTGGGCCTTAACAACATCAGTGACACCTGTCAGTTCGTGAAATTGTTCTTTGTTTTCGAAATTTACTTCGCCAGACTGTAGTAAACGCATCATACATCATACATCTTTATCTTTCTTCTGACAGCGGGCACAAATGAATTTGGGCCCAGGACATGAATACATTGTCATTCACTGTTACTCGGTATAGAGATTAGTGACTTTTCACCTACGCACACTAATGAACGTGTAAACTCATGTAAAGTTGCTTTTGTTTCCTCCAAAATGTAAATCATCGCATCTCGTTGCTCCGACTTTTTATCACTTTTTACCATTTTTGGTCGATAATGTTGAGCAGCTTCCCCCGATTCATGATCACGAATGAAAAATTCATTCAGAAACGAGTTTAGAACTTATAATAAGTATTCAACTGAATATTTGTCCAGCTGCCAAAAACATAGCATAGCAAACAAAAAGGCGATTTGTAAATACTTTCCTCAACTAGATGCACTAATACATTCGTACGTAAAAAGGTCTATAGACCTTTTTACGTACGAATGTAATAGTGCAACTAGTTGAGGAAAATATTTACCAATAGCTGTTTTGTTTGCAATGCTTTTTAGCAGCTGGATAAATATTCAGTTGAACACAGCGTTGCCACTAAGTTTCAAATAAAATCTGGCAAAACGAAAATAAAAAGTCTGGCAAAAATCTGGCACTCATTTTTGGAGAAAATTCCTGGCAGAAATGTTCTAATATAAAGGTTATGAAGTGGTTTAACATTGGGATACATCTTTTGGCCGTGTTGCCAACTACTTGAAATATGGTTGCAATGCCAATTCTAGACTACTTTAGATAAATATTTCTTGATTTACAAAATCAATGCAGCCTTTTTCGAGTAGGAACGAGCCAAATACAGGGCTACGCAGGTACACTGCCTTCAAAAACAAGTCAAACAGTGATTTTATTCAGAGGGTGGTACCATTCGAGTAGTTCATTTTGTACCAACTATTTTTGAAGATTTCTTCCTGGGTGTTACGTATGTCTTATGTATGTGGTTTTACTGCAGTACTATAGAGGAAAAAATAGTAAAACGACTAGTATTTGCAGTAAAAAATACTTTCGTTATGTGCATTTGTCGCATTCCATTAAACCTAACACGTCATATTTGAAAGTGTATGTGTGAATCGTGTATCGACACACTTCGAGTCCAGAATACCTTTTCATTAACGTACCCTGCAGCTAACAAAAAAATCGAATACATCGCCTGGAGAACTCTATAGAGCTTTCTACGCCAGATCTCACCAATACAGGCTTAGTCTGTATCCTAATAAAATCGATTTGTTTTCAACCAAAAAATCAGCTGATATTCAATTTCGAAAAATATTGCACTTATGAATCCTAGTTCATTAGTGTTACCTGTTTTAACAAACTTTGTTTTAGTGGAAAACCAGATGAAATAAAACTAAAAATTGGCTTACAACTTGAATAAAAGCTCGGGGCAGGAGGAAATTTTTTGTTACTACCAGCGTGTTGATTATTTGCTACCAAAATTAAACTTGTTTTAGTGAAATAGACCACTAATACTAGCGCAGAGAGGAAGGTCTATAGAGTTCTCCAGGTGCGTTTGTATTAGTGCGATGTTTTCGATTTTTTTTTTGTTAGCTGTAAGAATTTTTTGTCACCTGTGAGAACTGTCATCTGAAAGAGAGCCTAAAAAACTACCGAGTTTGATTCACACTCTCACAAATTTCAATATACAGTGTAAAGCGGGCCGTGTCGTAGTGTTTGTGTGTTTTCGCTTGGAGAATTCTATAGGTAGACTAATACCCAGCGTTGCCAACCCTCCAGTTATTCTTGGATGTCTCCAGTTTTTTTTTTTTTGAAGATCGCCACTAGCTAGCTGGCATCTCTATCTTATTTGTTTTGCTTCATCGCAGCGGATCCGCGATTTGCGGGCCCCAATGACAGATGCTATGTTATGTGAATGAGAAGTGGCGGTGATATGCTATCTCGTTTACACACACGCTGAGATGTTAGCCCTCGAATCATAGCGGGATGCCAGCTAGCTGATCGCCAGCGAAACAGCTGAAGGTTGAATAGTTCCAGTTTTTGGAAAATTGTTGCAGTTTTATCCAGTTTTCTGTTCATCACCACATTTTTTGAACTTATTCCCATTACATGTATGGTCTTTTCAGTGTTTTGTGCTTTCATGCCCCTCGGTTGTAAGATTTTAATCGAAATCCACTCAATTTCAAGTACGCCAGTGACTATAATCTCCATCAGTAAAAAATTTTCTTTTAGCCTTTTTGGTTACATGTAATATTACGGTGCAGCATTTTTGAACCGAAAATTAAATAACTTCCTGTAAAAGCTTCAAATTTATATATCCAGTTTTTTCCAGTTTTTTTATTTTGAATTCTTCCAGCTTTTTATAAAAAAAAGGTTGGCATTGCTGCTAATGCCTGAAAAAGCAACGATAAATAATTTGTAATATCGAGTAACGCATCCCCCGCGTAAAAAAGACCTTACACACTTAATTTATCTCGGCAAACTTCCCAAAAGCTGATGGAGCTCGGCGAAATTTCTAACAAATGTCAGCAATATATTTCGACGAACATTCAGCAAATATATCGATCTACCGTAAACCAGCAGGTATTAAATTTCGTTTGCCGAAGTTCTTGAAAATTCTGCCGAAAACTTGTAGAACATTTCGCTGAATTTATCAGCTGTTGAGTTCTCGGCAAAAAAATCTAAGTGTGTAGTGTATCTTTTATTCGCTTGGTTTGTCGGTTTTGTATGTCAAGTCCTGGGAGGGAGAAACGGATTCGAAGCTGTGTGAATGTCAAAATGAACCAGAATGAGCTGTCATTGACTGTCAATTGGATCCAAGAAAAAATAAGCATTTTTTCTTGCGATGAGTAAAAAATATTCATCGCAAACAGTTTTTTTATTCATTGTCGTTTTACAAAAAAAATTGGTTTTTTTACGTAAATAATAAATTTCATAAGCTTTAAGTCTGCGCTTTAAGTAATAATCATGCTAGCGTACTTCGATTATCAAACTTGCGCTTCTCATGATTTAAGGCTTTGGTTACAATTTCGAACACACTCCATAACGGTCAAACTCGAAACTTTGAAAAAACTTATATAATGGCAAATCGAAGGAAACACAGATTCGAAAAATTAGTCTGTAATATTTGCACATTCGGTATTCCTTCGTTTGAGTCATGCATGCGTTACAGCCAGGCCTATGAAAAGGCGCCATTTTTCTATGACCGAAAAATAACAAGCAAGATATTGGAACCACAGTGGGTTCGAAATGGAAATGGAGCCACAAAAAAAGTCACATACAACCCAGTGCAAAAGCATAGGCGCGTCTAAGGCCTGGTTACAGCATGAAGATAGTTACACGCTAGCAGAAAACGACGCATGTGCGTGTTCTCTGTTTTGAGTGTAGTATTCGTTTCTCCCTCCCAGGTAGCGAACCTATACATTAGAGAAATGACAAGACACTCACCGTTAAGGCAACTGTCAACATCAAAACGGATAACGGCAATGCAAAATGATACAACTCGCCCGTTTTGATGTTGACAGTTGCCTTAACGGTGAGTGTCTTGTCATTTCTCTAATGTATAGGTTCGCTACTCCCAGGTCAAGTCCAAAAGGAAATCTCAGTAGCGTCGTGTGATAGACCTGCACTCTTTGAGTAAAAATCAAATTGTCGGTCCCCTGGTTTGAAATATCTTCGAAGTGAACAAACCAGACAGTTTCAAAATTTACTTGCTTGAAAAATTGTTTGACATTGTGGTACGATTCCGTATAAGTGTTCATTTTCGCTCGCTAGCCGGAAGTATTTCTTGTTTTGACGATCTTCTGAGGGGTATTCGGATTTACGGGCGAATCCTTTAAATGTGTGGGTGTGGCTACACATTTCGTCTCGATGTTTGAAGCGAGTGGTTTCTGCGTTTTTCGAAAGTAGATTCTTACGGACGGGAATCACGCGTACGTGTATATTTACTATGTACCAGAATTTCGTCACTTCTCGCAGAACCGTTTGAATTTATGATTCATGCCATTGCTAATCGTCCGATCATTTTATGTGCTAACCATAGGAAAACGCATAAATGCACTAAAAGCAAGTGCACCACTAGAAAATGTTATGTCAGCATGGATACATGATGTAGTGTAATCACAAATAAAAAGTTGCCTTTCTACCTGTCCGACAAGCAGTAATTTGTGTAAGCAGTAATTGCAGCTAAAGAACGTAAACGTATTGCTGACAAATTTTGCAGAAGTTTTCACTACGCATTCGACGAGTGTTACATTAATAGGGAGTCGGGACACTCAACGGAAGGAAATGGTATAAAACTTTTCGCCGCCATTTTATTTCATTCAGATCGAGTCGGAATTACTCGTCACCGCACTGGTTCGTTGATACAGCCGATTGAGGCTGTCAGTATACCACTACCACTGTAGTTTCTGCCAAGGATAGAATTTTCGGTGTGAAAATTTTTGCACTATTTTTCGACAAATTCAGGGTGTAGAAGTGAATAGTTTTTGGGAAAACCGTGTTGTGATGGTAGCTAATGATGTGTTGTTTGTCAATTAGATGAGGTTTCTAGTGAAAAATTGGGATCAGATGAGGAAAAGTGAAATATAATTTATTAAAATTCTCTTCGTGCTTGGGGATGGACTTGCACTAGTTACTCACACAAAGTGATAAATATTTGAAGCAGCAAAAGTAAAGGCACGAATACAATTGTCGACGGGCGCTGCGTTGAAATCAAATCGACTCGCGGCGCCTTTTGGGTACGTGTTCGTAGACATCGATTGTGTGTGTGCGTGTCGCGCAAGGGTCAAGTGAAGCGCCTATGTTCTTCGCTAGTGGCTTGTGTGTTGTGCTGGGACCGTACTTTTCAACTGCAATTTTTATGTGGATTATCTTACTAGAAGCACAGGTAATTAGTGACACTGATGTTATCAGCACTCGACGAAAACTAATCTATTAAAATTTACTCCTATCACTTCGGAGTTGACGGAAACGCAGTGAAATAAAATTCCGCGTTAAAATGCTTGCAAATGCCGCCCGCCATGTTTAGGACGACGAAAACTGAAAATTGATTTTTCATTTCCGTAATAGTAGTTGATTAATCAGTGCTAAATCTAAGAAATGAGCTATATGTGTAATTTAAAAAAAAAGTATCCAGTGCAAATTTTTACAAGAAATAAATAAGTTGTCTAGTGGCAGCGCTATGACTAGACGGTAATCAAGCAAAATTTTTTTTCTTCCTGCTTGCTTTTGCCTTTCTGCTTGTAGTTGTAAAATGCTAGTGTTGCAGGCTGGTATTCATAGGCTGTCAGTTGCGTATGCATGAGTCAACCTTTTGTTGTGTTAATTTTGTGTTTTTGAACAAGCAGTGTTGTCAGATATATATTTTACATATATATGCACTGAAACATTCGTGTAGACCTAACAAAAATAAGGAACAGTAATTTATATGTTTTGGAAGTTTTGATAAATGCTGTACACCTTTAATGTAGTTCGAACAAACAAGTTTACTATATCAATTTAGTTAAAAATGGAATCTTTCAAACGAGAAACATACATGATCGGGCCGTCAAATGAACATTCTTAAAATGTATATGCATTTCGGTCATATATCCTCTTACTTAAAATGAGTTTTATTTGCTCCTTATTTACTCGAACTTAATAATAAAGTTTATCAATAGAAAAATGTAGTTTGTTTCATTTTGCCTTATTATGTTTATAAAAAATACACGCTTAGCACGATAAACAGTTTTCGAACGAGCAGCGAAAGTTAATGTAACTAACTGTCATTGTACAAACTGCAGTGACAAAACGAAACGAGTGCCACTTACGCCTAATTTGTTTGGTCTTTGTAATAAGTTTGTAATTGATTGTTCATCATATTTTTACCTTAATTCAATCTAAAAATACTTTACTATGCAACTTGAAAAATCAAGACAAAAATAATGTTTATATCAATGAAATGGAAATCATCAAAAAAATTGTATACCGCGATAAACTGAAGCTTGACGTGGTGCGGGGTTTTCGCTACTGTGTTTTGACCGGACATTTATCAGGCGGTATTATCAGTATTGCCTTATGAAATTTTTTTTTTTTTTTTTTTTTTTTGATTAGATGCCTCGGGTATGGTGTAGAAAAACAAAAATATAGAATCGATTCGCATTGAATTTGAATGCACTTGAGTATTATTTCTTATATAAAAAAATCAACAAAATGCAAGGTGAAGCCCGGGTGCTAAATTCCAATTTGAATCAGTAAAATATGTAAATGCTTCAGACTTCACAGAAAATTGGTATCATACTAGACAACTGTAGCTTGTGGTGAGATCCTAATTCTCTCTTAACAGTGCTCCCAATCGAAAACCGAAAATACAATGACGTTATTTGCTGTTTGCACATTTTTTTACTCTACTTATGCTACTTATTGAGAAGTAACCTGCTCCGTGTTATAGTGCTTTTTGTCTTCTCCTTCAGACTTAGTAACCTACTTCCTTCCTTATCGATCCTATCATATCCTCTTGCAAGTTATCACTCTAACAGCGTATAACGTACTATAGTACGTACTATAGTATCGAATCTTTAGACCAGTGGTTATTAAGTCTGGAGGGAAGTTTTTGAGTGGAAGAGACTGACAATGAACCCATACTTAAAGTCTTTTTGCCATCGAATGGCATGGTTCTACTAAGATTCGAAACTATCACCACTCGCTTGTCAAGGCGGACTCTAACCTTGCTCTACAATTTCCTCCTACGAAAACGTTTCACGTTTACACGTTTCACGTTTACACGTTTAACGTTTTGCGTATAGATTCTCTTTTTCGAAATAAAAGTCGAAATTTAGTTTTTTCGATACAAAAGTCTTGAACTAAACGCACATTTGATGATTATACCCCATAGCAACGATGAGTGGAGCTCCGTAGCCGCAAGGTTACAGAGTCCGCCTTGGTAGGCGGGTGGTCGTGGGTTCGAATCTTAGTAGAATCAGGCCACTTGGTTGTCAAAGGACTTTAGCATAGGTTTATTCTCAGGCTCCCCACCACGTACCTTTCCTTCAATCTGAATTCTACAGTACCCCTGTTAACTCTCCTTCTAACAAAAATAAGTCCCTGTTATAATAAAACTGGTGTGAGTAACATATGAAAGTTCTCTACAGGGAATTGTAAGTAGGCGATATTGCTAGGATGGACAGAGGCACGGTATAGTAGAGCAGTAAGCTTGAAACGGAAAGCTAAAACTTATACACAAGCACGGATATAAATGATAAGCGTTTCACCTACTTTAATAGTGATCCTACCAATAATAAAAGCAAAGCCTTGGTGCTACATTCCGATTCGGAACTTGACCTTCTGTTTACTATACACAAACTTCGCAGCCAACTGTTGAGTGTACAGGACAATTGCGGGGCTAGCGCTACGATCCTACTGACACTAACAGTCTCTCCTGAGCCGAGACTCGAACCTACGACAACTGGCTTGTTAGGCCACTATCGTACCTCGAGACCAACTGGGGAGATCCTGCCAATGATATGAAGTGCGAAATACAGAAAACACCTGGGCTAGATCTAATCTCTGGTCGCAGTGATGAGTCCACACAGAAAATAAAAACGAATCCTTCTGTGCAACACCTAAAAGGAGTTATATACCTCTTTCCTTGAAAAAAACATCAGGGATGTTTGTATTTTTCACAAATTTTGATGTAGAAGACGTCTCAGGAAGTTCCGCTACGTAAACTAAAAATCAAAGAATGAAAATGTAACAAAATTAGTCCCTCTAAAAATGTTTATAAATCGTTCTTGCAGCAATCGATTGGAAAATTATCCACGCATCCGTCAAAATGCAGAAAATTTAAACATTGTTATGCGAACTGTTATACAACTAAAAATTGTCGAGCCTTGTTGAAACGCAGATTTTGACCTCCGATTGGTCGCTTAATGTTTGCTTTCCCTAACATTTCACTATCGGAAAGTTTCACCGTCACACATATTGTCCTTTCCAGGACAAAACAAACACATGAATGGAGAATAAATCTCCACTGCTTTTGTGCCTGAATTATAAGTGAAATATTATTCTAATTTGTTTGTGTTTGTTACATTTATATTCAGCCGTATTTTTGTGCGTAAATTAAAATTTGCCCTTCAACACCTCGTCTACAAAAAATTTTGAAAATATAACAGCACCACTGTATGCAATAGTGATACATTAACTCCGCCTTTGCTTCAAAGTCTCACCTTTCTCCTCATACTTAAACGAAAATCGAAACGTTTTTAAACATGAGTTTAATTTCGTTCGTCCGATTATTTAGTGCAGCTGTAACAGCGAACAAGCCATACGAAAGGCAAATTGGCATTCGTAACAGCAACATACGTTTACCATTTTCTGCGATACTGCGGTAGACCAAAATGAGAATGTGGCCTATCAAAGAGTCTATTACAAATAAGTTGAGCGGCGAGTTGCTCGTTATGATATTTTGGTATCATAAATGGCGAGCCAGCTGGATTTTGGACGAGTAACTCTTCTGTGAAACGGCTCGATTCTTTCGCATTCCGTAATACAACATTTTGCTCGTCTCGTCAGTGACTGAAGGCAGGGCGAATTGGTCGCCTCGTTTTCTGCATCCAGTTTCGGTGATGGTTTGGGCGGGAATTACGGCTACCGGTGAAACCCACTTATTATTTATTGACAAGCGTGTAAACATCAATCAACTTGTTTACCCAAAGTTTTTAATCGATACAGTGGCACCTTGGGCACGTGTACATTTCGGTAAAACTAAATGGACATTACAACAAGATTGGGCTCCATCGCATGGAGGGAAAAAAAACACTGGAACTCTGTAGCAGACTTTTTCCGAGAAATTTAACTAAAGATGAATGGCCTTCAAACTATCCTGATTTGAATCCAATGGACTATTCCGTTTGGTCTATTCTTGAATCCAGAGCCTGTACTAAACCACACAAATCATTGGATTATTTGAAAGCTAGTCTAACCAAAGCCTGGAATTCCATATCTGTGGAAAAACTATCGTCCATCGTCGATAATTTCCCTAAACGATTGAAAGCGTGCGTTGAAGCCAAGGATGGACATTTTGAGTCCCTGATGTAAATATTACAAACCATGCTAATGTATCTACATTTTGTATAAATATTTTGTTTAATATTGAAAGAATAACGTTATGACCAAAACATTGAACACGGAAAATTTTCCCCGCCCTGTAAATGATTGAAACGCTTATGCTCACAGAACAGATATGCAACTACGAATAAAACTCTGCAGCAAATCGGTGCCCATGCTTTCATATTCATTTTTCGCTGTTCTTTCCCACATTGATTTTACAGTGCATCGTTCGAACAGTTGGCTCGAATACTTTGAACATCAGTATCAGGGGCGACTCGTCCATAGGTGCAACCTGTGCAATGCACAGGGGGACGTCAGGCAAAAAATGAATCTTAAATCCAAATTCATGCTCTTATTTTCTTATTTTGTAGTTTTATTTTTAAATAGTAACAAAGGGAATTACTTGCTTTTATTCGCGGATAAAATTGTAGTTACTTCCTCAAACTCCGATTTTCAGAACTTCTAGTTGAACAGGTAGGTTCAACAGCCACGAATCGCCCCTGATCAGTATACCGGAGAGAACAAAGAATTATCTCGACAAAAGAGTGGCGAGAGCTCGCACAGTCGTTTTGCTTTTTAGTTTTGTGTGAGGACAAAAGAGACCGAAATAGTTCATCACCACAAGCAGGTATGAATGATATAAGTGTTATAAAATTTTGAGTGTAAAATGCGTCCCTTCCACCGCTAGATGTCGATACTTAAAATAAAGAGATTTTGTCTCATTTCTGGCTCTTTAGTTGCATATCTGTTCTGTGACCTACTATTGGAATTTGTTAAGTCGTTCTATGTCAATCTTGCGGTCGTAACTTTGCATACAACAACGATAAAGTTAAACTTTAGTGCTTTGTAGATACGAAAGTTTTCGGCAATCATACACGGAAAGACATTTTGCGACAAATACTGGTGCTTATTGCGGGAGTCACTTCACGGTGAAATATATTTCACTCTCACACTCACTTCACGTGGGAGTCACTTCACGGTATTACGGGACAGGGTACGTCAACGGGTCATTAACGTACCCTGATTACGGGACTCTCGTAAGTGAGATAAACGTCGCAAAGTGACGTGTGCCGTGAAATCTGGGTTATTATGAGTGTCATATCACTGAAGTGGAAACGGAATAAGCAACGTTTCGCGTGGAATTATTTCACGACCATTTTGAACGGTTAAATGATTGCACGAAAAAGGGATAAGTCAGGAAAATTGATTGATTTGTGCTCTAATGGTAAATATTGGATTTATGTTTTAGTAACGAAATGGAACAGAACTCGATCCTTGCCTCAAAGCGGTCAAAGCTTCAATTTTTTTACCGATGAAAAAATGCACGCTAGTTCATGAAATTTTTCGATACCGAAAAAAAAATTTTTTGATACCAAATGTCTTAGAAATGCAGAAAACATCAAGATCTGGTGTTACTTAAAAAAGCGGAAAATTCGACTTTCTAGGACTTAAAAATTTTTGAGCTGGGAAACATTCTCATTTCACTTGTCCTATTCTCATTTTCACTTCACGGAGGTAATTTTCGTCACCTTACTTGAGGTGGAATCGGGAATAGGTCTCAAAAAGTAAGTGTGAAAGTGAAATATATTTCACCGTGAAGTGACTCCCGCACCACTATTACGATATATTCGCGTATAACTTTCAATCTTAGCTTATGTGGCCGTGACGAACTGCGCTTCAAATTACTATAACCCTTTATCTCTAATTATTACTCAAAACTCTGAAAATTTGAGTAAATTTTTGTAAGAAGATGTACTTTAAATTCCTTTTGGGGATGCTCGAAATGAAAATCGTCAATGAAATCGTTAATGGATGGAATTTTTATTTAAAATATTTTCATTTGTTAAGTGTAAGGGGAGCTCCATAGCCGCAAGGTTACAGAGTCCGCTTTGGTAAGCGAGTGGTCGTGGTTTCGAATCTTAGTAGAATCAGGCCATTTGGTTGTCAAGGGCTTTAAGCATGTGTTTATTCTCAGGCTCCCCACCACGTACCTTTCCTTCAATCTGGATTCTACAGTACCCCTGCCTTTCTAACAAAAATAAGTCCCTGTTATAATAAAACTGGTGTGAGTAACATATAAAAGTTCTCTCCAGGGAATTGGAATAGGCGCTATTGTTAGGATGGACAGAGGCTCGGTATAGTAGAGCAGTAAGTTTGAAACGGAAAGGTCATTACACACAAGCACTGATATGAATGATAAGCGTATCACTTACTTCAATAGTGTTACTGCTGATAATATGGAGTGCGGAGTACAGAAAACACCTGGGTAATATCACAATAGATCTAAGCTCTGGTCGCAGTGATGTGTCCACACAGAAAAAAAATTATCTTGTTCTTAAAACATGACTGTAGCAATCATGATATAAAAAATCAAATGTTCACTAAAAAAATATACAGGGGTGCAATTGATTTGGAAAATATCACAAAAGAGTACACGGACAAAAAAGGTTGAGAATCGCCAAGATAGCGCAATAATTTTGTTATAACATTTTTTTTTAAAAAGTATATGGTCCCTAGTATACCACGAAAGATCAAAACAATGGTTGCAGTGGTCCAAATGTTACAAAAAAGGTCCCTAGTATTGTCAATATATGATGGCTTAATGCAATGAAAAATTGTTTAAATCTGCTTAGAAGAATGTGACACGACATGACCACATATTTGATGCAGGACTACCTTGGTAGGTAGAAACAATTAGTTCGCTTTTAAATTGATAAAAACATTGTTTTAATTTACATCAATCTACAACTATCAGCTACTAAATCAAAGGACATTAAGTTAGTCTAGGTAATGAAAGCAAAAATTAGTTTATCTGTTGGGGCAAAGATATTGTGTCGAATGTTTGAAATAGAAAATGTAAAATAGCTGCTGGTGGCTTTCCGAAAAAAAATTTACGATGTATTTTGCGGTGAGAACAGTAAACGGACAATGTTTTTTATTGTAACTATAAAAAACATGGTATTTTTACTGTAAGCTTGCAAACGATTTCTGTCATTACCATGTTTTAACAACGTTTTTCGTTGTTGCACCTACCACCTACCACATTGAACTTTTTCGAAACATTCGTCTCGATTAATGCAAAAATATGAAAATTCTTTGATTTGGTGCGGGATATGGGCTTTTTATGAGAATAAAAAATATAAAATATTGGCATCACTGACAGCGGCGTACTTTTTCCCTTTTGGTACACACATCAGGTCAAATGCAACATACTCACTCAAACTATGATACGCTATCGTGATCACAATATCACCACAGTTAAGCACGGGTGGTAAAGGCGTAAGACGGATTGTAAAAAGAGGCCAACCGAATATTCTGGATGAGACCGCCTGACCGTATCATGCCGTTCGGTTGCAGCTGCCTAGTTGATACTGCTGAAAGTTTTCAAAATATGTATGAGCGCAAAATTTGGATGACGTTTAGTAAGTGAAAGCGAAAAAGTTGTTTGCTATTACTCATAGGTTGGAATAGTGATCGTCGTATGATTGAGTGGCCAACATCCTAGCAAATAAGCACTTTTATTTTAACTAACTACCTTGTCATTTGTTAACCAAACAGTGAAAACAATTTCAATTATTAGCTGTTGTGGCTGATATGGCAATACGAATTTTGACTTTGGCACTTCCTAATACATAAAAAGTTTATAGTACACTAGACTAACCGGATTTTGTTGTCGACGATGCGGCGAATAACCAATACCTATAAGTAGTTGTACGCACATATAAACATTATCTGCATAGAAATCTACAAACCAATTGAACCCAGCTACATGCTGGCTGATATACTGCTTATGAAGCGTAGAAAATAGCGGAAGCAATTTAGCAAAATGTTCAAGGATATTTCCCAGAGAGAAAGTGAATTTCATTTATTCACAAACATTCCGAGCAATCCAACGCATGGATATTACACTCAACTATGGCACGTTAATGTATGGAACAAATCTACAAGCAGCTGTTCATAATTCATGTTCGAGTGAAAGTTTTAATACGAAACAGTGCCTGCGTTCACTTTCACGAATCACAGTTCAACGTAAGCTAAAAAAATGCGTCGATTGAATAACACCAAGACGGGCCTTCCAGAAACCAAGCATTAAACTAAACATTAGATTGGGGCGTCGTTATATGGATAAAATGAAACTTAATAACACAAATCTATTTGTGGACCCAAACAATCTTAAATATATCAGAAGTAGACTTTTTGATGCTTAACAATTTTGTCGACGTCACTAAAGAGTTAGGATGTCCCTAAAAAATGTTATAGCTGTTCAAAGTTAAGCAGGTCGAAGTTAATGCTAAAAATCATTTATTCTACCAACACTATCAGAGTACCGGCGCAATCAGATTTCCATCATAAGTAACCTCTTCTACATTCTGTAGATCCTACCTACGCCTAGAATATTGACCTACATTCGTTTACTTGATGCAGCTGAGTGTATAAACTCTATACGATAGGTTACTTCTGAAGGAAATCAATCTGGCACCGGCTAGCCGGTTTAACCCATTCCCCGCGGGTGATGCCATATGGATAAACTTTGATAAGAGTTTAATAACTATACTTGAAATTTCTAACGATGAAGATATTCTAAGCAGTTAGAGAACAGATTGATCCTTAACATGCAATATAGTTTGTGCAAATTATGCATGCGGTTGCTAAGTAATAAGAGTTTGAATGTCCTTTTTCGATGTGAAAACTAATTTCTCTCCGCGGGGATAGGGTTAAATCGATATACTCAACATTGAGCAGCTATAACTGTGTTTTAGGAACATCCTAGCTCTTCAGTCTTCGGCAAAGTTGTTGAGCACCTAAAATACTATACTTTAACGCAATGTAGTACATTAATAAAGCATTACTGAGCTCTCTAGAAAGGGAAACGCAGAAAGTAGATTTTCTCATTCAAATTTGAAATGCAATGCGCCAAGCGGAGACAAAACCAATCGGCGTCCGATGAGTTTAGGATTGCTCGGGGTCCCAAAAGGAACCAAAAAACTATGTTTAATGCTTTAATAAAGAACAATCACTTCATGTTGCAGAGTATCTTCCTGCAAAAGATTAGTTCTCTATGACGATGATAGAGCAGATACCCTTGTATATTTTTTTTTCTTTTTTTTATGTGGAACAATTCAACTTAAAACAAAAAATAACAAAACATTCTGTGCCGAACACGCATCAGTATCGGACGTGTTTGGTGATCACTCCGATAGAATATAAAACAAAAGACGCGTGAACAAGTGTTGGCATTGTTTGCCCGGTCGAGTGAAGTAAATCCGGGTTCAAGGTCGCGCCTTTGTGCAACTGTTTCGCATCGTGGCTGTTTGCTGGTGCGTAAGCCGATTTGGCTGCTAAGTGATTTGTGCTGCAGCAGTGGACGAGAATCTCTACACAAAGGAGGAAAAAGAAGAAGCCAACAGTTGACAGCGAGTTGTGTCGCTGTGCTGAGTGATCGCACACCCGGCTCGCTGCTGGTGGCTGTTTGGAGCTGCTGTATTGGTGCTGCTGGCGGTAACGGCTGCAGCTTCGACCGTTCGGACAAACAACCCTGCTGAAAGGAGAAGTAAAGAGGTACGTGTTCTGTCGGCGCTAGTGCGCTAGATTTAGCGCGATGGATGTAGATCCCTCGCCTCCCGTGCCACCATCCCCGAACCCCTCCGACCCTGTCCCTCCTGCCAACCCTTCCTCTGTTAATTCTCCAGTCCCCCCTCGCCCCAGGCTTTACCCGGACGGATCTCAGGGCAGTTTTACTGTTTTCTTTCGGCCAAAAGCAGGACCGAAATCGAAACCGTTAAACATCCTGCAGATTTCGAAAGACCTGACGGAGGGGTACAAGGCCGTGACCGAAATCTCCAAGGTCAGACCCAACAAGCTCCGTGTCGTGGTCAGCGACCTGGAACAGGCCAACGCTATTGCTCGCTCCGAGCTTTTCACACGCGAGTATCGCGTTTATATACCCGCACGAGACGTGGAGATCGACGGTGTCATAACCGATTCGAGTCTGTCGGTCGAGTGTATCTTGGCAAGCGGTTTTGGCTGCTTCAAAAATGCTTTGTGTCACGACGTAAAAGTAAAAATCATTGATTGCAAGCAATTGCGATCTGTGTCTCTTGTCAACGGCACAAAAGTGTACACTCCGTCAGACTCGTTTCGTGTTACGTTAGCCGGATCTGCTCTCCCTAGCCACGTCTCGATCGATCGGGTTCGTCTGCCTGTGCGATTGTATGTACCCCGTGTTATGAATTTCACCAATTGCAAGCAGCTAGGCCACACAGCCGCCTACTGCTGCAATAAGGCACGATGTAGCCAGTGTGGAGAAACTCATGCGGACGAGCGCAGAGATAAAATCAAGTGGTCACTTAAGGAGCGTTCAAAGCGATCTTACGCTGAGATGCTGAAGAAGACCGTGACCACTTCTACCATAACATCGAACCCCTTTGATCTGTTGTCCTCTGATGAAACCGTTTGTGACGATTCACCAGCGGGAACATCTTATGCCAATCCTGGGGCGTCTAGAAAGAGGAAAAATATTTCCTCTCCTAAACTTCCCCGAAAAGGTCCTAAGATTTCCCAAAG
The DNA here is from genome assembly GCF_029784165.1 of Wyeomyia smithii. Taxonomy (NCBI): domain Eukaryota; kingdom Metazoa; phylum Arthropoda; class Insecta; order Diptera; family Culicidae; genus Wyeomyia; species Wyeomyia smithii. Next base: position 176,548,349 of record NC_073696.1, on the reverse strand, counting down.
TGAAATGAAAGTTACAAACAAACCAAACAGTGCTGCGGAAAAACCGAAGCAAACTCCTCCTGGGCTTGCAAATTTAAAGTCCCAGAAGGAGTTCCCAGCACTGCCAGGAACATCTAGAACCCCAGTTGTTCCTTTTGCACACCCAGTTGATGGAACAAACTCTGGATTTGTGAAATTCTCTGACATTGTGGACTGGATCTTTGAAAATTTCAATATACCCGATCCAATTAAAGTTTTTCTTACAGCATTCCTCCCAACAGTTAGATAATTTTTGAAGCAGTTGACTGCCCAATGGCCCCTCCTTGCAGCGATTGTATCCTTCGATGCCTAATTCATCTGCGTATACGAAGGATTCTATCTCTGTCTTACAGTGGAATTGTAGAAGTATTTTACCAAAAATGGATTCATTTAAAGTTTTAATCAATAGAAACAAATGCGATGCATTTTCCCTTTGTGAAACTTGGCTTACTTCAAATATTGATCTCAACTTCCATGATTTTAATATTATTCGCCTTGATCGAGACACCCCATATGGAGGAGTACTTTTAGGGATTAAAAAGTGCTATTCTTTCTATCGTATTAACCTCCCCTCGATTCCAGGCATCGAAGTTGTCGCATGTCAAATGACAATACAAGGTAAAGAGCTTTGTATTGCCTCAATATATATTCCTCCCAGAGCACAGGTTGGGCAACGGTTGCTCTTTGATTTAATAGAACTTCTTCCCTCGCCACGTTTGATTTTGGGAGACTTCAACTCTCATGGTGTGGCTTGGGGTTCCCCCTACAATGATAACCGCTCCTCTTTAATCTAGAACCTTTGCGATGACTTCGACATGACTATTTTGAACAACGGTGAAATGACACGTATCCCGAAACCTCCAGCGCGCCCAAGCGCTTTGGATCTATCCTTATGTTCGACGTCGCTACGGTTGGATTGCACATGGAAGGTAATCCTCGATCCCCACGGTAGCGACCATTTGCCTATTCTTATTTCAATTACTAACGGGTCAACCCGCATGCGACCAATTGACATTCCGTATGACCTCACACGGAATATCGATTGGAAGTTATACGAGGAAATGATTTCAAAAACGGTCGAGTCGATTCAACATCATCCACCACTTGAAGAATACAACCTCCTCGCGGGCTTGATTTTCGACGCCGCGTTGCAAGCCCAAACGAAGAAATATCCCGGCGTAACGATCAAAGAACGGCCTCCCACTCCGTGGTGGGACCAAGAGTGCTCCGATGTCTACACGCAAAGATCCGACGCGTTTTTGGCCTTCCAGAAGGGAGGTATACCTGGCGACTATTTACGGTATTCGGAGCTTGATACCAAGCTTAAAAGTTTGGCTAAAGCAAAGAAACGCGGATATTGGCGTCGGTTCGTGAACGAGACGTCGAGGGAGACATCGATGAGCACTCTTTGGAACACAGCCCGAAGAATGCGGAATCGCGTAACGGTCAACGAAAGCGAGGAGTCTTCAAGTCGGTGGATATTTGATTTTGCCAGGAAAGTATGTCCGGACTCTGTTCCTGAGCAAAACTTTGTTCGCGATACGTCTCCGGGTCACGACGCGATAGAATCACCTTTTATGATGGCAGAATTTTCAGTTGCCCTCCTGTCCTGTAACAATAACGCGCCTGGGTTAGATAGAATCAAATTCAACTTGTTGAAGAATCTACCCGGCAATGCCAAGAGGCGCTTGTTGAACTTGTTCAATAAGTTCCTGGAGCAAAACATTGTACCGCAGGATTGGAGGCAAGTGAAGGTGATCGCCATCCAAAAACCAGGGAAACCAGCTTCTGATCACAACTCTTATAGGCCGATTGCAATGCTATCCTGTATCCGGAAATTGATGGAAAAAATGATACTCCGTCGTTTAGACCACTGGGTCGAATCAAATGGTCTACTATCAGAAACTCAATTTGGCTTCCGCCGTGCCAAAGGGACGAATGATTGTCTTGCGTTGCTTTCAACAGATATTCAGCTGGCGTATGCTCGCAAAGAACAAATGGCGTCTGCGTTCTTGGACATTAAGGGGGCTTTTGATTCCGTTTCTATTGACATTCTTTCGGGCAAACTTCACCGACAAGGATTTTCTCCAATTCTTAACAATTTTTTACACAATTTGTTGCCCGAAAAGCACGAATTGGCAACTTTTCGCATTAGCTACATGGGTCTTCCCCAGGGCTCATGTTTAAGCCCCCTTCTTTACAACTTTTATGTAAATGACATCGACGAATGTCTGGCAAATTCATGCACGATAAAACAACTTGCAGACGACAGTGTAATCTCTGTTACAGGAGCCAAAGCTGCCGATTTGCAAGGACCATTGCAAGATACCTTGGACAATTTGTCTGCTTGGGCTTTACAGCTAGGTATCGAATTCTCTCCGGAGAAGACTGAGATAGTAGTTTTTTCTAGGAAGCATGAACCTGCTCAGCTCCAAACACAATTAATGGGTAAAACGATTTCGCAGGTTTTGGTACACAAATATCTTGGTGTCTGGTTCGACTCTAAAGGCACCTGGGGTTGTCACGTTAGGTATCTGATGAAAAAATGTCAACAAAGAGTGAATTTTCTTCGTACAATAACCGGACAATGGTGGGGAGCCCACCCAGGAGACCTTATAAGGCTTTACCAAACAACGATATTGTCTGTCATTGAGTACGGGTGTTTCTGCTTCCGCTCCGCAGCAAACACACATTTGATCAAACTGGAGCAAGACAATATCGTTGTTTGCGTATCGCCTTGGGTTGCATGCAGTCGACCCATACGATGAGTTTGGAGGTCTTAGCTGGAGTACTACCATTGAAAAACCGTTTCTGGAGCCTATCTTCTCGCATTCTTATCAAATGTGAGGTCTTGAACCGTCCTGTGATTGAAAATTTTGAAAGGTTAATCGAACTTAATTCTCAAACCCGTTTTTTGACATTGTATTTCAATCACATGTCCCAAAATATTAACCCTTCTTCGAATATTCCAAATCGTGTCAACTTATCAAATACTTCGGATTCTACTGTGTTTTTCGATACATCCATGATAGAAAAAACTCGTGGAATCCCGGATCATTTACGCGTGCAGCAGATCCCTAAAATTTTTTCCAATAAATATCGAAACATCAACTGCGACAATATGTTCTACACTGACGGATCACTTCTTGATGGGTCCACTGGCTTCGGTATTTTCAATAACAATTTAACCGTCTCCCATAAGCTCGATAATCCTGCTTCTGTTTACGTCGCAGAATTGGCTGCAATTAAGTACACCCTAGGGATTATCGAAAAAATGCCCACGGACCATTATTTCATCTTTACGGACAGTTTCAGTTCCATTGAGGCTCTCCGATCGATGAAAGATGTTAAGCACTCTCCGTATTTCCTGGGGAAAATACGGGAACATCTGAGTGCTTTATCCGAAAAATCGTATCAGATTACCTTAGCGTGGGTCCCTTCTCACTGCTCGATACCGGGCAATGAGAAAGCGGACTCTTTGGCTAAGGTGGGCGCAACAAACGGTGGAATTTATGAAAGACCAATTGCCTTTAATGAATTTTTCTCATTTGTACGTCAGAATACGATCATCAGTTGGCAAAATGCTTGGACCAGAGGGGAACTGGGAAGGTGGTTACATTCCATAATCCCCAAGGTGTCGACGAACCCGTGGTTCAAGGGGTTGGATGTAGGTCGGGATTTCATTTGCGTGATGTCCCGGCTTATGTCCAATCACTATAGATTTGACGCGCATCTCCGTCGTGTTGGGCTCGGAGAGAGTGGTGTCTGTGCCTGTGGTGAAGGTTATCACGACATAGAGCACGTTGTTTGGTCATGCCCTGTACACCGTGACGCCAGGTCTAAATTAATAGCTTCCCTGCAGGCCGAAGGTAGGCAGTCGGCTGTTCCTGTTCGTGATGTCTTGGCGAGCCGTGACCTATCCTACATGTCCCTTATATACGTTTTCCTGGAATCCATCCACGCCCCAGTTTAGTCCTATCCCCTTCCGCCTACATCCAACCTAACGACAAGAACACGTTAAGATCCCGGATCCTGAAACAGCGATCAGACCCGCACGATACTCTCAAGGCCCGAGGGAGACAACCCAATATGCCAGTCCATAATATCTTGGCCCAGCAGCGGAACAAATTAAATATGCTGCTTACCTATGGCAATGAAAACCATCATACAGTAAACCAGTGCTTTTAATGCAAAATATTATAGCTTTAAGTTAGATTTAGTTTCAGCTCGTAGTCGGCAGCGAGGATAAAAAATTTGCTTCTAGTTATTAAGATACTTTAGAAAGTAAGCTACCAGATATAATTGGCGCCGTTAAACATTAAATTGTATTTGTGCCGTGTCAAATAAATTATAGATGAACAAAAAAAATAATAAAACGATTTTTGTACCGCTTTCGGGGAAATCCGATACCCCATATATTAATTTTGTTCTTCCTCGTCTAATGTGGAACAATTCAACTTTAACATTTTGATACTTGCACAAGAAATATTGATTCGTATAAACAATGAGAAGTCTGGGAGAATGGATCGAATAACAGTTCGAATGAAATTTTGTAAGATAACAAGTGATTCCTCTTCGCGGAAACTGTAAAATTTAAGTAAAGCGGACAATGTATGAAGTTTTACTAGGATGCGAAAAATGAACAATGGTTAATTTACTTGACATTGCATAGCATGATTCTCATAAAGTCCCAATTCATGACCCCTCGCTTGTCAACGCGAATTCTGAATGCTTGTGGCTTTTGCTTTTACAAACTTACATACTGTTAACGTGTCATCCGGTTTTTCAATATCTTTTGTTAAATGATTATGAATCTGTTGTGGGTTTTTCACTTAGCCTATTGTAATCTGAAATCTTGTTATATCGGCCGATTGAAATAACACAACTTCTAGCGATGGTAGCATATATTTAAAAATTCAGTTAGCTTTGACTTTCGTCATTCATGTTGCGTGTGATGGGTGAGAGAAAAATCATGCGGCAAATTTTGCGTAATTTAGACACTGAAGTTTACCATCATTTTTTGCTAGCAACTGACAATTTCTAGTGGTCCCCGTAGATCTGTGGTTAGCCACGTCGGTCGGCTAGCTCTCCCACACGGTTGTGATATCGGATTCGATTCCCGATCAGGTCGCTGGAAATTTTCTCGACTAAGCACGGTGTATCGCTGTACTTATCCTACAACATGCAAAATATGCCAAAAACAGTATCGATAATGAATTCTCTCAACTAATCTAGTTGATCGAGACCGCTATTAGCCCTCCAGGCTAGCGTGTGATATAGTTGTTGTTGGACAATTTCTAATAAGATTTGAATTATTTAAAAATCCTGTTTTTACATTATATATAAAACAGGAGGACTCTTTATAACCCCTAATCATTAAGCTTTATATTTTCTGAGAAAACAACTAGCATCACTTACTGTAAATTAGAAAAATACTTTATAACGATAGCACCACATAATATGTAACGTTATATACAAAAAATGATATCTAGGATGCGTTCAATCACATCTTCCTGTGTATTATATCATAGTTACAAAAATTTTGATTACTTTTTTTTTAATTTTCAGCATTCTTCGGAATCCCAATAAATTGTGATGATATTCAGCTGACTGCACAAGCCCTCGTGAGACCTGTATCGGTACGTAACATGAAATCATAGGACTAAACATTCCACATCTTGTGCGGCCTTCCTCGGATTCTTGGGGTATCAAACATAGTACTTTCAAAATTATTAATATTAACAAATGTAGAAAAATTCTTGACATATAACTCTAACTCTGGAATGCCTGTTGCATTCATTGGTTTTGTTTTCTCTAAGATCTAACAAGTAAAAATTGTGAAATATTACTGTATTGGTTAGAATAGCAAATTAATATTGATTTTAACCTTATTGTATACGCGCGGGTCGCAAAATCGAAAGTAATACAAATAAATCATGATTTTGACAAAATGATTATTTGAACTTGATTTGCAAGTGCAAAGCTGAGATTACTGAAACAAATATTTGGCAAATTAACATAGTAAGTAGTAAAATTTGTATCAAACATGTTCGATGTAATTACATTACTCATTGCTCGAATCAAGTCTGGGTAGTATGTATTACAAAATAAAACTGTTATGTACCTGTACACCACGAAGATGTATCGTTAGATATCATATGCAGGCAAGTTATGTTCGGGCATTTAAAAAACTGAAATTACAAATTTTGTTCAAATTTGTGAATGGAGTTTCTTTCATTGACTAAAAATAGAAGTACAGCGCTTTTACACGTTCTTCCAGCGCTATAAACATATCCAAGATTACGATAACTGTATTAGCTAAATAGTAGTCACATGTTATGTTCTGCAGTATGTTAAGGTACCTTAATTTTATTCTTCCGCAAGGCTGAATAAGCACATTTTTAGCGCGCTTCTAGTGTTTTGGCAAACCTGATTTCGCGCGCGGGTGCCTTCCAGGTGGATCTTTGCTACCTTTCCCTGCAGCTCTGCAGCTTTGACTGCACTAACACACAAGTCACCAGTTTCTTGAGTTAAGAAGTTTGAAATTGTAGATTATACACTCAACTTACACGTCGGTCGAATTGGTACACGTATTTTTGATTTTATGCTTGCCTGCACGATACGGCGCGAAGTAAGATGTTCGCCTGCACAAGCAGGGTTGCCACATTTATATCTGTATTTTTCTTTGAAAATATCTGTATATCTGTATCTCGGGCCAAAAAATCTGTATTAAAAATCTGTATCGAGCAAACTCAGAATCTTGAATGGAAAAAAATACTTGCAGAACATATTTAAACGAATTCATTCTTCTCTACGTGAACAGGGTTTCGTTAAATTTATTTTTTAAAGTTTTCGTTAATTTAATATTAGTATCTCCTCCTTGGTCTGCAACGTAGCTTTCAGCTTTTAAAATTGAGATCATTAGCTAGGGGTCATGCAATTTCTGGTTTCAATTATATATTAAAAGTATGCGTTCTAAACAAGCCGAAGAGTGTGGATACATATAAAAAATTCTCACAAATGATCTGTAATAGAAACTTGAAATTACCATCCCGCCTAATGGTGTTCAACAGCTCATACCAAGTTAAGTCATTTGTTTCAATGAATCTTCCGGTCAAAAAGTTTTTTTCAAGCGTGCGAAATTCGTTAGACAGCCCTTGTCAGTCAGTTATTGTTACGAATTTGGGGAATTGTCGCATCATTTAAATTTTCCAATTTCACGAACGATTTAAGATAACTTAAAGCTGCCATTTTTATAACAGGATCGGTGAAATCGCACCTCTTTGCAATTTGTTTTTAGAATTTTGAATAGAAACCCTGACAAACATTTCGAAACGTTCGTTTTCGGGCTTCTTTCTTTTTTTACAAAACTTTGAAAATCGAATCGAATTCTACTTTTGAAATTTATTTCAGTTCATTGGTATAAGGCTGATACAAATTTCGAATTCTTTTTATGTCCAAGGTTATCAAAGTTAGCAAAGGGGGTGGCAAAAAATAAAAACACCGAGACGAAAAAAAAGGAAATATCTTTAATCAAAGTTTGTGTGCAAGTTATGACGTTTGTAACTTGCACTCGAATAAATGTTGAAAAATAACACTTTTTCTATTATTATTCATTATTATTATTGCCTTTTGACGACACTCTCGCTGTCACTGGACTTGTTTGTTGCTAAATAAAGCATTTATGCTGTCGGAAAACTAATGTAACGGCCTAATAAAAAAATCTGTAAAATTTGTATTTTTGGCAATATTCTGTAATACAGATTCTGTATTGCTTTTTCGGTTCAAAAATCTGTAAAATACAGAAAAAACGGTATATGTGGCATCCCTGTGCACAAGAGCTTTTTGAAGAGTGGACTTCCCCCGCAGCACCGTTTAGTAGCGGTCACGGCATAAGAAGTTGCACTAACATTTGCGCAAATTGATGGTCGATTTTTTGCTCTCACACTTTAAAAGCCTGACGACGCGCATTTGCGATTTCCTTCAATACCGGCTACCGACCGACCGAGACCAGTTTGATTCATTTTGATCGCACGTAGGTCGTTTCTCGATTCCCTCAACCACCCGTTATCGATTGTCTTCTTTTATCGTTCACTTTCGTGTAAATACGAGAACCTGTGATGTTGCTCGGAAACGAAATACAATTAGCAATTGATACTAGCACTAGCACAGTCGTACGGCTTGTGTAGATAGTTTGATGACGACGCTTCCCCTTTGCCTAGATGACGTAAATGAGTATGTGCAGTGCCGACAGTCGGGTAGACAACTTACCAAAACATGGAAACAAATAGGGTCCAGTTATTCTATTTTGCTTTTCTTTATAAGATACGGTTTGTAACATTTTGCTAGTGTGAATGAAATAGGTACCACGAACACCTTCAGAGTTTTGTATTTTTGAACACTTTCGGTGGTTGAATGTGAAGAAAAGACGCTACATCGCATGACTTCAGTCGTCGAAATCATTTTAACTATTTTTTATAGAGTGATATTTATTATTGACAAGTCAATAAGCGAAAAAGAGTTCACTGAAATGTTACTTCGCGTTTATTCACCATGTAGTCCAAGAATATACAATGTGCAATGTCGCAAATGTGGGCATTTAATGCAAGATCTTGACCTTGAGTGTACATTGATCTCGCATGAATCAAGATTTGGTGCTTCGTTTGCTGCTGTGATGTGAATCGTGGTTTTCCTGAAAACAACAATGCACTTCAATAGAGTAATTTTGTTTTAGTAAGATAAATTCCGTGACTAGTCCGTAGTGTACGGTTTCTAATAGATAAAAAAATTGAGACTGACATGTGTAGAAAACTCGAAAGCGAAATGGATAATCATTGCGACCAGCAGTGCAGTAGTAGGAGCAGAGCCTGCGACAATAGAAGCTAACCTGTCCTTTTTACGAATATGGCAGAAGGGATGCATAAGTGTTAACCTAATAATGTGGTTTTCCAGAGCCCCTGGTTGGTGTGGAATGAAAAATCAATATCCTGCACTCAATTTCGAAGAAAATTCTTACAAAAAGGAACACCTTTCACATTTTTTCAGCAAAGTAAAGTGGTGGGTTGGTTCACTTCCATACTTTCCCACCGATTTTTTTTATGTAAATTTAATTTCCCAAGCTTCTAACGAACGGCTGTAGTGAAGATGTGGAATAACAATTACTATGACCTATGTGCCAATGAGGAATTTGGTTTCAGGCTTAGTCCAATCACTATGCAACAAGGATCAGGACCATCTACACCGAGCGCTCCACCTGTAAGTGCAATCTGCAAGATGTTTATATTTAGTTTCATTCTGCTACTGTAATAACCATTCAAGGTTCATAAAAACTACTTGTAAACTAAGCTAATTGATGGTTTTACTCGCAAATTATAAACGTTTTAATTATAAGTAACTGTTGATCGTCTAATTATCTTCGGATCAGCCGAATCATTTGAAGATCTGAGTAGTAAAATCAAATTTAAAACCAAACAATGGGGCATACCATTTTGGTATCGTTTGAAATGTTTATAATTGTATCGTGATTTGTGATAAATGTTGAACAATAACGATGCATTTTTTTTTAAATGTTCTGTGGTTAAACCTTGATACAAAAATTCGTAGACTGATACATTTTAACCTAATTCACATTAAAATATCTCGATTCATGTTGTGTATGATAAATCATACACAAACGACGAATCAGTCAAGAAATCCTGTTTAAAAACCCTTTTCTTCATGATGTTATGCATTACAGCATGCTTAGAGGAATTTTAGGGATGCAAATAATACATCTATTAAAATTCGTAGATTTAATTTTTCGATTCGATTGCCAACAAATGAGTATAAAAATAAATAAAAACAATTACATTTCGCCGTCTTCATCATCTAATCTGGTATCCTGATTCCCATATGTGTTCATATATTATTCTTCATCTCATTTAGGTAACCGTGCCACCGATGTCATCGGAGAAAATGGATGAACCACCGCCACGTATTGAACCGGTTGTTGAACCGGTGAATGGCATCGTTCAACCTCCCGTAATGCCTCCCCAAGAGCGGCCGGGTCGGCTTACCAATCAATTACTTTTCCTATTGAAGACAGTGATGAAAGCTGTTTGGAAGCATCAGTTCTCATGGCCGTTTCAGCAGCCAGTGGACACGAAAAAACTGAACCTTCCTGACTATCACAAAATAATCAAACAGCCGATGGATTTGGGTACGATTAAAAAGCGTCTGGAGAATAATTACTACTGGACAAGTAAAGAGTGCATACAAGACTTTAATATTATGTTCTCAAACTGTTACGTGTACAACAAACCCGGTGAAGATGTTGTTGTGATGGCTCAGACGCTTGAGAAACTGTTTCTTACAAAAGTGTCGCTTATGCCTAAGGATGAAGTAGAAATGGAGGTACCTGCGCCGAAAGGTGCCAAAAAGAAACCACCAATGCGTCAGCTTGCTCCTCCGGGAACCCTAGTCGGAAATACGTCAGCAGCAACGGCAACAGCCACAACTCCAGTTGCCACTACGCCTACTCCTGTAGCCGTACGAGCTCGTCCTAGTTCTGCACTTAGTAGTGCCGTTACTTCAAGCGTTCCATCGAATAATGCGACGACAACGGCAGCGACTGTAATACCAAGTGTTCCGCCCATTGGCACACTACCTCCACATACTGTGCCCGGTAGCACAAACACGACCACAACGGCAACATCAACCGTTGTAAGTGCAGCGCACAATTCCCTTGCTACGCCGGTTACGCCGGTAGTGGCTAAGCCGGTTCCGCCTACCACACCGTCGCCCTACATTGTGAATAGTTCACAGTCTGGAATTGAAACGGTTTTACCTCCCCAACAGCCCGCAAAAGTCAAGAAAGGTGTTAAAAGAAAGGCCGACACAACGACACCGACTGCAACAGCTTACGATCCACACTATGGTACTAACATGGACCCAAGCAATCCGAAAATCGCAACCCGAAGGGAATCTGGAAGACAGGTAAATAAGGTATGCGGAGTTACTTGTCGCGAATGTTTTATTTTAGCGAAACACAAGAGCTTCCGCTTTACCAGCTTTTTCAAATTGTTACCAGTCCATAAGACATTATTTCGGTGCTTTACTATAATATGTTTTTCTTTAGTGATTTGTTTCTGCTAGTAATTTGTATGGCAAACATTCAAGTTTTTTCTTATTTTTCTTATTGTTTAGGAAATTGCACCATTCCAGTCATCGTCATACCCTATTTCGCCATACCAGGGCTCGGCAGCTGCTCAGAATCCACCGAAAAACAAAGAAAAATTATCGGATGCGCTCAAATCGTGCAACGAGATTCTGAAGGAATTATTTTCGAAGAAACATTCGGGTTACGCTTGGCCTTTTTACAAACCGGTTGATGCGGAACTGCTCGGTCTACATGACTATCATGATATTATCAAGAAACCGATGGACCTGGGCACCGTGAAACGGAAAATGGATAATAGGGAATATAAATCTGCGAATGAGTTCGCCGCTGACGTTAGGCTTATATTTACCAATTGTTATAAGTACAATCCACCAGATCACGACGTTGTTGCCATGGGTCGAAAGTTGCAAGACGTCTTTGAAATGCGCCTAGCGAATATACCGGATGAACCGGTAAACAACGCTACGCCTAATCAAAGCAAGGAAAGCGACTCCTCGTCTTCAAGTGACTCCAATGCGAGCGAGGATGATTCTGACTCAGACGAGGAGTGCAATCAAAAATTGAAAATGCTTGAGAAGCAGCTTTTTGAAATGCAAGAACGTATGCGAAAGCTTGCCGAGGAGGCATCTTTGAAAAAGAAAGCCAAGAAAAAGCTGAAGGAAAAGAAGAAGCTTTCAACAACGGGAACTAGTGATGTCAAACAGGGCATGGAAGTGCACGCTAATCCTCCTCATGCTCCCGTGAAAGCAATTCACCAAGTTACTGCTATTGCACAACCACAGATTACCAGTGCAGCTCCTGCAATTCCACCAACGGCCACTACCAAAACCAAAACGAAAGGTCAGCGAGCACCAAAAACTGGAGCGACTCCGAACGCGCCCGCCAAGCGAGCCAAAGGAGCCGGTGCAGCAGGTGCTGGTGCCACTCGAGGTCCTAATAAAAAGAAAGGATCGCAACCGATAGCGAACTTTGACTCAGAGGAGGAAGATACCGCCAAGCCAATGTCATATGACGAAAAAAGACAGTTATCACTCGATATTAATAAACTACCAGGTGAGCGATTTACTAAAAACTGCTATTTAAAATTGAAATTGTTGCTTATATATGGTTTTCTATTGATTCGCAGGCGACAAGCTCGGCCGAGTTGTACATATTATTCAAAGTCGGGAGCCATCGCTGCGTGATTCTAATCCAGATGAAATTGAAATTGACTTCGAAACTCTCAAGCCATCGACGTTACGAGAGCTTGAAAGCTATGTGGCGTCCTGTTTGCGCAAGAAAACCCGTAAGCCCTACTGTAAGTTTTCCAATTTAACAAACACTGCTACTGAAATACGACTGTAACTCATTCACTATCATCACACACTTTTCCGCATTTCCTTTCATGATCCTGCTGTTAATTCTGTCTAGTTGTGCCAGTGACTTAGGGCACATTCTTTGATTGATATTATTGGAGATTGTACATCAGTTCGGCCTGTTCGGTGCTTGAAAAAAACTAATATCTTGTTAATCTAATTAATCGCTGTGTCGATTCATTACATATGCAACTTCAGTAGTGTCTGTTAATTGGAAGAAATTGTGTTGATGCATATCAGTTTCGTTTTTTAACGTACCCGATAAACTGCGCTTTGAGTTAGTTTTTAGTTCCATCACTGTATTTGCACATCATCAAGTTTTCACAAGATTTGAGAGCCAATTGATCCTAAGGCTTTTTTTTGCTATTTATTTGCATGGTTCCACTTTCTGTAGATAAGAAAGTTTCTGGTAAATCCAAGGACGAACAGATGGCGGAGAAGAAACAGGAGCTCGAGAAGCGATTACAAGACGTTACCGGTCAATTGGGAACGGCTAAGAAGAACGCGAAAAAGGGTGAGTAACCTTAAGTGATTCTGCAAAGTCGTTCAATTTAAATAATACTTTACCTAGAAACTGATTCAGAAGTGACACTTCCACTAATCACTCGAAGTAATGCTTTAGATGCTTTCTTGGTGATTATTGGTTTTTCTAATAGTTCAAATTACTTTGTTAATTGTCTAAATCCGCGAAGTTCTTCTTCGAATATGCCAGATGGCAGTAATTTTTAACACATCAGGGATGAACTCATAAACTAATCAGTTCAATTCAAAACTTTTGTCGATATTTCGATTAACAATCTGATCATGACTGCTCTTCTGAACTATGATCGTATACCATACATTTGAATCAGAGGCCGTAATAGAAATTCTGATCAAATTGGTCCAAACTTAAGTATAGAATGAAGGTGATTTTTTGGGTGATAGGGATTACCTCTTTTCAGCAACACGAAATATTCGCCTTATTTCGAAAACCGAATTTGGAGTGATTGTAAAATGCAACCAATCGTTCTACTATAGCATTGGCCTTCAAAGGGCTGACGAAATTCATGGCAAGAATCTCTTCTTTTGTGGGTATTTAAATCTAATTTTATTTATTTTTTTAATTATATTAAAAAAACATTTCTAGCGAAGGGGAGAGAAGTGTTCAATCAAATTGAAAGTGATATTGAAATTTAGTCCTTTTCATTGTTTAGCAGTAACAGGCTCATTTGCACATTATCTTGTAAACAGGCGATAGTACAGAGCGAAACTACATTGTGTTCAACTAGTATTCATACGCCAACATGATTTTTCAACATGCATGTTAACAGAGCCGGATTTACGATTGTGGGGGCCCGGGGCCCAGTTTACAGTGGGGGCCCCAGAATAAAACAAACCCGTTTTTTTTATCGTACGAGTTAAAAACACTTATTTCTCATTGAAAAGTTACCAAAAATTTGCTAGAATTTTTTCTTACGAGTTTTTTTTTTGCAGAGAACTTATTGATTGAATAATCAACATTCAGCTCCTTCAGAATATTGTACTCTCAACTTAACAATGCTAAGTTTGACAGCCTTTCACTCTTCATAGTCGTACGCAACCTATTTTCAATCAGTTTCATCTTCGATAAAGACCTTTCTCCAGTTGCGTTCGAGATCATTAGGCTCAAATAAATAAATGTATGCAACTGCTCGAAATCCGGATTTTTTTTCTTGATATCTGAAAAATAAAAACCTACCGCAATTCGAAAAAAATGCGATCCGCAAGCAAAAATTCGCACACTGGCAATAATCTACAGAACCTAGGAAAAAACTAGGGGTAAGCGGGGTAAGACCGCCCCCTTAAGCAATTCTGTTTATAGAAAAAAAAGTTGCGGCTGCAATTTCATTTTTTCTTCGCTAAGAGGTTCTTCTATTCAATACCCGCATTTAAAAAATAAGAACTGAAATATTTTCGTTTATTTTCCAGTTTTTTTTTCAATTTTTAAAAATTCATTGAAAATGTGCAGATCTTTTTCATGCGGGGTAAGCCCGCCCACCAGCAGGGTAAGATCACCCACCATTTTTTGAGGATAAACAATATTTTTAGGGCCGAAACGGTTGATTTTATCGGTATAGTGTCTCTGACAAAGTTGTGGATGGTATTTTTTTTCTTTTTAAATAAAATATACACTGTAACAAATCTGAAAAAAAAATTTCTAAGTTTCAACTTATTTTGTTTTCTGATTATTCAAGTTCAGATCAATGTTTAGGTAACTTTTTTGGTTTTCAAAATAAATAGATTTTTCAGAATTGGGGGTTTTCAAGATATTGAATTCATAATATACCTATCTTTAAGCTAAAAACTAAAACTCATTAAACCTGTCTGTATGATTCTTTTGAAGACTTATTATGTATAGAAAAATACTAATAATTATTCTTTCGTTTATTTATATTTTAAATTTTCTGTTTTTTTTTTTGAAGAACAAAATTAGAAGATAGATTCAGACAAGCGATTAAACGTATATTCACGAACAAAACAATAGATTTTTAGACTGAAAAACCTTAAGTCCCGTTGCCGCAAAACAATAGCGCATTGACTGGTTGCCAGCTGAAAGGTTGTTTTTGATTATTTCTGCGACCGTTCGCGCACTATCAAAACAGAAAAACGTGCAAAATGTTATGTAATTATACTGTGATAGACACGTTAAAGAAATTTTTCAATTATTTTATAACTTGGTAGTAAAACTACAGTGGGCGGTCTTACCCCGCAGGGCGGTCTTACCCTGTTTACCCCTACACACTTCTGCAGGTCAATAAAATCTGCTCACGGACTCTGAAAATCTGCATTTTGCAACGCAAATCTAGTATCCCTGATTCGGATAGGTAAACTTATTTTCGGAATCAACAGCAATGTATTAAAAAAACTTGTGGATTATCTTCTTTCCTGCTTGATTTCCCATGCGCGCTGGTTCGATTCAAATGGTGTGTTAATGTGTGTCATTTCAAGAGAATCGAAGGTGAAATCTTATGGATGTGGTTGTGATATTGGCGCTCGCGAAAAAATAACACTGAAGGAAAGTTTCAGATTGAAATGGTCTGTTCAAATTTTCTTACTGTAAATTGAACTTTTGATTGAATCTCATTTTTGATAGAGAAAAGAACTTTTTCTCGTTTTGTGGGGGCCCCAAAAATGTGGGGGCCCGGGCCCCCTGGGCCCCCCCTTAAACCCGGCTCTGCATGTTAAGCTCAGCGACTTCGAAGCATACCCCAAAATAGTCAGTTGTGTGATGTGAACGAAAATGCCCGTTCGGAAAGTGTTAGGCCAATCGGATTGCTGTGGGCTAATGCGCAGATCAAATGGCTACCTAACCATATCGGAAAGTTGAATTACTTTGCAGCCCGGATACTGCAGCGGCTTAGGGCCGCCTTAGTTTCTTGATCTCGATTATGCAACCGAGCCGCTTCGTTTTAATACGGCAGTTAAGTTTCGGTGTTTCGAGATTTCGGCCACACACACGGGGGATCATACTACATCGGCAACGGTCGTCCTTTGATAGCTTCTGCATTAGGATGGTGTTGGAAAGTACCTATGTTAAGGACATCTGAATCAAAAGAAAGTTTTTTGTAAGATTTGAACTTCTGCGATCCTTGTTTCCTAGATTTTCTGAGTGAACTGTAGCTTGGTCCAAGGACAAAATCTTTTTGTTCTCATTATGAATATAGGATGTTCATTTTGTTGCAACCAGAGACGCCAGATGTTTTTGAAAAATATCTGCAGCTGCTCGAAAAACCGGAAAAATCTGCTGGATCCGAAAAATATCTATCCGTTTTTCGAAAAGAACTCGCTCACGCAGACAAAAGTCTGCAAAAATCTGTACAAATTTTGAGAATGTCTGCGCAAATATAAGGAGGCACTGACAAAAATCTGCAGAATCTATGGAACATCTGCAAATATCTGCGAATCAATTAAAATCTGCACACGAACTCTAAAAATCTGCGTTTTGCAGACAATTCTGCATATCTGGTATCCCTGGTTACAACTAACGCTAACAGTGTGCCCATCACTACACTGTGTTAGAAAACCAGACAAAAATTGGAATTTGTAACATAAACATTCCATGACATGCACATTTTACCCCTAACACCTTTTCTTTATAGCCAATTCCTTTATTCCACCAGCTCTGCTGTCAAAACCCTTCTTTATTCGCTTGGTTTTGACCTAGTACATATAGTACATTTTGACCTGGCGTGCTACCCGAAGCGTATCGTAAAATTTGTCAGTTTTAGCCCACCACGTGTTTAGTTCGTAAATAATTATCTGGCAACACTTTCTTGCTTGCATCGTAAATCGCGACGTCGTTTCTTTATTCCTGGTTAGATTTGCACTGACCCAGTGGAATAAAGAAATTCGTTCTTCTTAGCATTCAAGGTTTCAATACAAAAAACAACGCCTATAACCTAGGTCTACGTTGATTTTGCCATATTATTTCTTATTTAGAACCCCATTTTTTGTTTTTTTTTTCCAATGTCGAATTCGTTTTTGCGGCGGGGCTTCATTTAGGGATGCCAAGTCATTTTTTCAAATGTCTAAGCTACGCGAAAAAATGTCTTCACTTGCCTTCCCACAAGAGATGCCTGGTGAAAACCTCATGAAGCAACGAATCGGAAAGATGTCGAGTTTAAAAAGCTCGCTAGCTCTGCTAATTGTGAATGTCTCAACATATTTTTCAATGTTTTCACTTTGTCTTCGCAAACTAGGATGTCTTCACAGCTAGTTTAACAGCTGGTTACACCAGACTACACCCCACGTGCTGCTGTCATTTTTGTATAAGCCAGCTCACCTGACCAATTTTGGTATTACAGATGGCGAGTCAGCTGGATTTTGGACGAATAGCACGTCTGCGAAACTGCTCGACTCGTTCGTGACTCAGCTGTCACCAGGCAAGTTCCACTCGCGTTCCCTATGTCGAATTCGTTTTTGCAACGGTGCTACACCGTCTCGAACTACAATTTTTTAACTTGACAACGAAACTATTAGACCATTTTACGAGACGTTTCTGAACTCAATTCATGAATGAAATTTTGACAGAAAGCTCGGAACCGCTGACATAAATAACGCACGTAAAAGCAGCATCAATATCAGCAGGATCCGTGACATCTGTCAGTTCGTAAAATGGTCTATACTCTGCTGTCATTTTTTTCTACGGCACTTTACAGCATTTGTTTTTGTTGCTGGCGTTTTCAAAATACACCCTGTCTTTTTCTGGTGTAGTTCGGGACAGAAAAAGTGTAATTTTGATGTAATCCGGAAAGTGGAAAAAAACATCTACAGGGCAAATGTGAGGACACCGCAAAAACGAATTCGGCATAACACAACATTTTGCTCGCCTCGTCTTCTGTAATAGAGCTTTTAGTTGGGATGGTTGCCTGGTTCGTAAAACATAAATTGTAAAATGCCGTGTATAAAAAAAATGTGTTAACAAAAAAAAACTGCTATTCGAACATAATGTTTGATTAACCAAACTATTTTGCAGAACCAATTTCATTATTTGTTTTCTATAAGACTTAACGTAAAAACCTAAAAATAGAAGCCATGGGAAACTATTATAAATACTCACACTTCCCTCTTATTTTGTGCCATGCACCTAAATATTGCGGTTTCGGATTACTCTTTTGACTAACCGATTTCAGAAAGAATAACTGACAAATTCTCGCAATAATGACGTTTGTAAAAATCATAGGTAATATCTATGGAAGTCATATACTATTTTAATGATTATTTAACTTATAATATTCTCATGTACGAGAAGACTATTTATTTTGCTCCATAAATATAAATATATGAAAAGTATTATTGACTATAATCTAGCGAAAGGTTCTAACCTATCAAATCGTTCCATAAATGGTCCGCAAACATCTTCAAAGGTTGGTTGCAAATAGAAATGATTCGTAATTTTATTCACGTGTTGGTCAAAACATGAAAACTATGAACGGAGTAGAAGTTTATGTACAAAGTAATTAACAAGAAATATAAAAAATCGCGTACAAAATTGAAAACAAAGAACAGATTCTTTTTATTTTGTATATCGTTAACCATTGTCAAGAACCTCTTTTTTGGAATGCTATAGAATCAGAACATTATTGGATCTCAAAGACTGCTTCAGTGTACGTTGTATTGTATCTTACTAACCATAAATATTTCCTTCTAGCGGATGAAGCATCCAAACAGGACGTGGCGCCATCGGGCGGTAACATCTCTTCGAGCAGTAGTTCTAGCGATTCCTCGTCGTCCAGCTCCAGTGATTCCAGTTCGAGTGATTCTAGCGACAGTGAAGCAGGTTAGAATGGATGCACATGTTTTTACGCTAAACTGCTAATCGGGGAATAAAAGACACTACACAAGATAGATGGAGTTTGGTTTAAAGGTTTCAAATTAAACCAACAATAATTTAATTTTGTTTCCTATTGTAAGAAACAAATTATTATGGGTCAAATTGCTATTTTGACATAAAAAGATAGCACCCACTTGATGACTCGTGAGAAGCGCGATGCGTGCTTTTTCGCCATTGTCTATAAATTTGCCATCACAATGAACCGGGGATTCAATTTTCAATTCCTAGTTCGGATTTGCAATTGATGCCTTTATGGCAGCATTTTAGAAAAATGAACAGGGAAAATCATCGGTAAACTTATACACATACTAAAATATGATGATCGAAATATTCTGAACAAGATGATCAAATTTCGTATTAAAATTTGGGTGAGCTTCTCATAAAATCGAAAAGGTAATTTTCGGTATTGGTAAAAATAACAGGAGAGTTTGGTCATGTTTTTTATTCTTGTACCACTCTGGGCTAGTATGAAATTTTGATTTTTCCAAGTATGGCCCATTGGCATTCTTACATTACACTTAAAAAATAGAAAAGTATCGATAAAAATGGGTGATAAACATGTATTTTAATTGTAAATTTATCGCTTGCGTGCAATAGTGGATATCCGTGCTGCGAACCTTTTTTAGTGTGAGCGATAACTATTCATTAGTGGCAAATATTTTAGTAAAGTCATTGCATTTTTTATTTGAATCTCACATATACAGGCAAATAAAAACGAGAAATGTTACAGACAATGTAACATTTTCTTTACGTCGTACTATTATTATGTTCAGCCAGCAACAATCAATAATACTGAAGAATGGTTTTATTAGGTAGAAGCAGGCATCAACAATTGTATTATTAGTTTAATGATAAAATATTTGTGCAGATAACTTACCTTCTGTAAAACTTGACGTTTAAGATAAAAGATGAAATGCAGAAATTGGATAAAACAAGAGAGAACTAAATTTGAACATTTTAGTAATCAGTTTTGAGGACACGCTTGTTTTGCTGTGACAATATTTAATTACCGATCACAAAACATGGCATAACAGTTGAAAGTGTTACAAACCATACATGCAGCGAAATCATTCTCAGTTTTTTTGTTGTAAGTTTTATTTTTCATATATTTTATAATAATTAAACAGAGACATTTGTACAGAGTATGTGTAAATTCTATTTATATACTTGTAGTGAATGATAAAACCGATAGGATTAGCAAGATATATGGAATAAACATGTTGATTGTTGTAGTCAGTGAAGAAAGTGGAAACAAACATAACAAGTTTTAGTACAGTGGCTTCTGTAGCATTCATTAGCAACAGACAGAACAAAACTAATAGCATGAATCTGACGAAGTAATAGTATTAGCTTTTAAGAAAATGGTGTTCAATCAATCTACAAAAAAAAAAAACCTATGGCACCGAGAGCTTCATACAATTTTATAGCAGGTTCTGGTGCCATCAGAAAACGCGCCACAATTTTAAGTTACAACTTTGATCATTTCGTTCATGTCAATCATCATATGTTGTGTTTTTACTTATTTCCCATGTGTCTTTCTACGTTACTCTGGTGAACAAATTTTAATCCTTATATCCCTTCAACAAATTTTCTCGTGTGTAGCAAATGTGTAACAGGGGACAGCCAACAAAACCGAAATGCACGCGTTGTCATCTAGTGAGATATAAAATCCCATAGGATGAAGAGAATAAAAAAACGAAAAGTCACAGCGAACATGTTAAAAGCAGACAGAAACTTATAAATACCTAGAATAAACGTTGTGCAAATCAATAGTATTGAACTATGATAGAAAACATCCGTAAATGCTACGTTTTTTATATATTTTTTGCTTTGTGTTAAGAATCACGTGCTGTCGTGACAGGATTTTCATCTATTTCATCAGAAGAGTCCGTATTACATCTAATAACCAAGAGTACAACAGCACTTCTTAGCCATTACACAAAACTATAAAGGAGAAACAGAATGTTACAAAAATTCAACTGACGAAAACTTAGCGTCTAAAACTATATTTTGTTGATTTTCTTCTTATTCTTCTATTACGTTTTGAATCATTTGATGAACGGCTGGAACAACTTAAAGATGCTGTTATATGAACAAGAATTGCAGACAATGTGTAAACTCTAGGAAACCAATTGGAGTAGGTATTTTACACAGATTAAACGTTCTTACTCCATTGCTGCTATCGATTAAAGGTAAAAACTAATACACCATTGATTTGTTCTATTGTAATACGAGGCATACTGAGAGCAGAATGTGTATCTTCAAACGTAAAACTATGCTAACGTTGGATTGCATTATCTGTTTAAAATTACAAATAGCATTAAAAAAAAGAGATTGTATGTGCAAGTGCAATTCGGCTGTCGGCGGCGCCAAACCCCTTACACATTGTTTGCACGCGAAAATGTTTTTTTTTCTTTTATTGTTTTATTTATTTTTCCTTTACACCGGACCATGTAAATTAACGATTTCGTCTTCCTTGCAAAGGAATATTGTAAACGAAATGATTGACAATTATAAATATTTTTGTGACATTTTCATTTTGTTTATTATCAGACCGGAAAAAAAAATGCAAGGAAAATATCGTGACAAGCAGATAGTCAACAGAATTTTAGTTTCCTTCAGCTGGTCTTTACTTTTGCTTATATTCATACTAGGCATCAACAGTAGATAGATAAAATCCATTGAAGTACGTATAATAATCGATTATTTTCTTCTTGGTACTAATATTCTATACTAGTTTGACGGAGTTTACCGTGAACATATTCGTTAAGATTTTTCGTTGGTTGAATGCATTATAGTAATCCAAGCATTGCTCCACTATATGAACAAAGTGTTTTGTTCTATGACGTGTTGAGCGATTTAGGAGTAGGGCAATGATTTGTTCTTTTCTAAAAGTGCTGTTTCCACTGTTCACTAAGCAGTCGTGTTAAAGTTCATGTGTAACATACGTACGTAACTTGAAGTCTTAAATTTGGCTAGTTTCGATACAAACGTTGTTTGTAGTGAACCGACGCATTTAAGATGCAGATCTATCAACTGTAACAATGAGGATGTCTAAATGAAAAGTAAAAGCACGCTGTTTGAGGTAAAGAACAGTGAAAATCTACACTTACTTAAAACAATGATAATAATGTAACTATTACTCGGCGTAAGTGTATTTTTGTTTACTTCCTTTTCTACTAGTAGTGGCTAAGAAGTCTCATTTGTAACAAGCAGAAAACAAACAAAATGTAAAATGTAGTGAAATGCATTATAAAGAATATAATTTTGAACATCAGCTTAAATTAAATAAGAATCATGATGAACTTCACGTGTTGGTAAAGCGAATTCCTGAAAAATAATTAACAGAATAATTCTATACATATGATTCTTATTGCGGACGCTAAGAACAGTTTAATTAATTACATCCTCTACGAAAAAACAGCAAGTAATCGTAAGCATTAATAAAGTTTATTACAGAAATAAAACAAAACAAAATTTACTATAATAATTACAAAAAGTACAGAAAAATATATAACTAATAAAAACGAATAACATGTTTTAATCTTAAAACAGAGTTTATATCATTTTATTTCGCGAGTACCAAAGAAAATTCGATTGACAGTGACACTGCAAAGTTCGCAAAATCTTGTCGCTGTAGCGTAACGCTCGGTCTTCTCGGTATTTGCTGGCTGTCCACGAACACTTATTCATTTGTTTCCGATCGATGCTGTGCTGTCTACTTTTGAGTTTGCACTGACGCGAGAAAATTTGTTAAGGATATCAAGAGGAGAAACATTAGCAAGTAAGGTATTTATGTAAATTAATCAAACGATCGAACAGCCATGTTCGCCAACCTATCACGTTTTCTAGACTAAAAAATGTGTTCGTTTCCACAGAATCTGGTCGACCACCGAGAAAGAAGAAAAAAGAATCTTCTTCGCCTATGCAAATACCGCCATTCACGGTAACGACTACGGTAAGTTCAGCATTTATTGTTATAATATTGCATTTAAATTTACGATGATAGAAGCTCCATACTACTCAATCGCTGCGATGATTTTCAATTCTTGAACTGAGATTTCGATCGAATAGAAATTGGGAAATAATATTACAATGGTCTTTTTTGACCTTGGGATCATTGTAAATCCATTAATATTAACTTTGATTTGATTTGGTTGTATTTACCTGTCTCTGTTACATATGTTTTTGGTGACATCTAAATGATGTGGTAACTTCGAACACTTCAATTCTTAGCTGGTTTAGTACGGAACTTGGTTGTTATTGGAGAATTGCACAGCTGAAAAAATAACGCTTACAGTTTCGCATAATTACAGAACAACTCTGTTGAATGTCACTAATTTCATAAAATTAGACTACCAGTTATGATTATTACGAAATTTTAGACCAGATTTTCAGATTATTCTTTTCGTTTAAATTTCTGGTTCGCAGATGTTGCGACCGTTAATTGGAGTGGAGCAGGATGGATACAATAAGTCCTAAAAGATACTGTCTTCGGAAATAAAATACAAACTAGAATAAACCCTCAACTTGTGTGGTTTATTCTTAAAGCTACCTGAAATTTATGCGAGAAGTATTCTCATTTACGCAGAGATTTTTTTTTGTCCATACAATACTTATTTGACGCTCGCAGAGAATAAATGCACTCACGGTTGCCGCTAGATTAAACGCTTTATCGGTTAGTGGTAATAAAATTGCCACCAACAAAATAAGCATTTTTCATAACTGCATTAACAATGCAGTACCTTTTTTACCTCTTTTGTTATGTAATATGTTGAATGGGGTCTCTATCAACATTCCTGCTTTTTTTTTAGGTTGGAGGAAGTGCGCCCCAGCTTTTGATAATGTTTTTGGTAAACTAACCGCGAATTTCATGCGCCGGCAATAAAGATTAACGCAGTTTATTTTGAGAAATTTTGGCAATTGTCTGCTGTTCAGTTGCTAAAAATTTATTGCTAGGGAAGAAGATAATTCCCATAAGGATTTCACCCGCTTAGTAGCTTATTTACGCCAGTATAGCAGTAACAAACTGATTCCGAATCTGTTTGACAAGTGTTTCGGTTGTGTGAATGTACTCTAGAAATCCGGGACTGCGGATACCCTTGATTCAGTGTGGAACCGGAAAAGTGCCCTGTTATGTAAATCTTAAAGTTGTTCCTGTTTATCAGAAAGACATCTAGACAAACCTTCCAAAATGCTATTAATTTCCGAAAGATTTGCTATCTAGCTACAACTTGGAGAATAAATTTCTTCGAATAACGTTTAATTATTATTTCATGATTTATGGTTGATGCTTTGACACAATTCGATGACGATTTGACATAGGAATGCTATGCCAATAGCAGCAGTATATTGTATTAAAAAACTGGATATAATCTCATAATTGCCTTAATAATGCGTAAAATATTACTATAATTACTTCGACAACGGGTAAAATTTTTGTTGCCAATCGACCAGTTAAAGGGTCGCGAAACCTTTCTGGGGGTGTTGGTAAATTTGACAAGCGATTGAAATTTCTTTCCATATACCTCTGTGACAGCGGCTTTTCAACGCTTTTGCTAATTAGGACCAATAAATACAAGAAACAATATGATGTACAAAACGATATGAGACTGATTTTATCGCACACAACCTCGCGTTACAAAACTTGTTTCTGGAATGCAGGTACTATAATCACAACAATCTGATACTAAGCTGCTATGTTTTTCATAATAAAACAAATAACAGCATCAAATAAATGCTTTATATCAGTGTTAATGATCCCTGAAATTCATTCAAGCGACAGCGGAGATCTTTGTGCTTCGCAAAGAGGGTCGCGAGGTCAAAAAGGTTGAGAACCTCTGGTGTAAAAGTAATGTAGAATTCTGAAATCATTTTTCTCGTTTGCTTACTTCAAAACTTGGGATAAATATGCGTGGAACGGCAATATAGTGCATATAAAACTAGAAGTGAAACGGATTTGATTTCTTCTATCAAGCAATTGAGAAGTTAAATAGTAAGTGAACTCAGCAAGTTCAGAAGTTACCCTAAGACGAACCATATTTCAATAATAAAATGTTGGTCTGAGGACCAAAGTTGACACATTAAAATTCAGTTTATTTCTAGAATTTACATTCCAACAAATTCTGGTACCTAATAGTTTTATTTTACTATAGAAATAATGAATATTTCATTCTATTTCAACTTTTCTAAATAAGAAATTTAGATTTGCAGATACACGCCCCATGGTATGTGGGAACAGAAGGGTTTTAAAAGAATATAATATCTGCATGGAAAGTTGGAACGTAGACACTGGTTCTAGCATAGAGCAAAGTTTTCGGGAATGTTAAAAAAGAATCAAAGAAACTATTAAAATTATTTTTTTAGTCTGGTTGTGATAAAATGTTGATTTTTGTCATAACCATTCAGCGATACTTCAAACTTTTTGTTCCTTCGCAATTTTATTCTAGTAGACATGCGCGGAATACCTCAACAGGAATTCCAGTTCAACGGTTTCTATTATTTACTTATTAAAATAAATTGGTTTTTATATGACCTTTATGTACTTTCATGCAATGTGCTCAAAATATCTAAGATAATCAAAACATTTTATTGAAAAAGGTAAATTCTCTCTTTAATTCGTGAGTTATTTGACAAATTACATTTACCTATGTACTTTGACATCAAAGTGTTGATTGAATTAACCCTACATTTTGATATAGCTTATTGAAATGTCCTAGCATCACGATATAAATGAGCATCTAAGAAAGAAAAAAGTACACATTGAAGCAGTAGTGAGAAGGACTTGAAATCAATTTCATCGACTTATTTCACAACATAATTTAGCATGATTACAGCATTCCAACCTTTTCTCATTAATATATTAATTGTTTTGTATTAGAGTGCAAATTAACTTGTATGAACTTTGGTTTTACTTCTTATTAAAACAGCCTATACCAGTTACAACATCGACAAATACAAATACCTCGACAGTCACCGCGGCACAGAACAGTACATCGACAGCGGTCTCATCAGTCGTTCCTAGCGGCAGCAACTCCCTTTCTAATACAGTGTCGACTTCATCAACTTCCACTATAACCCTTACATCGTCTTCGAATACTTCAGTGGCAGTAGTTCTTCCATCAACTACGATAGCACCATCTGCGATACCACCCGGTCCCAGCACACCAGTTTTATCATGTTCAAACCCTGGTATGACTGCGTCATCCCAAAGCACAATACAAACTCCTGCTCCGTCGGCACTAGTTCAACCCAGCACAACCCTCACACTACCACCAACACCTCAACTTACGCAGCAGGGACTGTCTTCGGCAGTTCTCGGTAGTAATAATCATGTGAATAACAGCCTGAGTACCAGTAACAACAGCAACAACAGTAGTAATAACAGTAACCAAGTTCCATTGCCAACGCCGTCACCAAATACGACAACAATATTACCTTCGAATTTGTTGTCGACTAGCAGTAATAGTATGACTAACATCAACACTGTTGCGCAGCAATCTCAGCAACAGTCAAGCCAGCAACTACAATCTCATGTCCAACTTGGTCAATCTGGTAGTAGTATTCATAGTCTTTCGTCCAATAATACTAACGGTATTAGCAATCCGCTCAATGTACCGACTTCACAGTTTTCTGCAGGCCTAGCAGCGATAAATAGTCTGGCCAACATGGCTGCTTCTGGAATGCAACAGCAGATACATTTGCCTTCATCGCACACACAAGGTCAACAGCAGATGGCACAGATGAACAAACAGCAACAGAATCAATCCGCTCACATGCAAATTCAGCTTCCACCAACGCGTTCTTCCTCCGGAAACACACAAGCGCACAGTATGGCAAGTTTCATCGATCCTTTGGAACATTCATTAGCATCTTTCGAAAAAAATGATGCAACCGCGTTAGGACTAAATTTACTGAACGATCTGCAAACGTCGCTCAAACAGGAACTGTCAACAGCAAGCATGCAAGCCCATCCGAATCTACTGCCATCATTAGACTTAATGACGCATTTACAAAATCAAATGCATCACTCAAACAATGGCTTCAACAATGACTTTAATGGTAACGGACCACTTAATGGAATGGGGAATCTCGCATCAAGTGTTGGTATGAGTCAAATGGTGCTGAACTCAATGGCCAATACAAACCCTATGCTAGGCACTGTACCCATGCCTCTTCCGTTTGATCCCCAGCTGAATTTCATTCGACAGTCTAGTTACCAATCCAATCCTGGACTCAACGATCGAACGATTGACTTGACCGGCGGTAATAGTATGCCAGCCACAATTAAAAAGGAGGAAGGAAAGTTTATGCTGACACCGAAGCCGATCGAAGATTTACTAATGAACCCTGGGGAAAAGAAATTGAGCAGTAATACCCCACCTGATGGAAAGGGTAATTTCTCGCACGCATTTAAGTCTTCGATCAATGATCAAAGCCTGAAAAATGCGTGGTCTTCGCTCGCTTCAGCAGGTTCCCCGCAGAGCACTCCTACTTCCAACAAACCAAAACCGGCGATGGATACCTTTCAGGCATTTAGAAACAAAGCGAAAGAAAAACTCGACCGGCAGAAGCTACTCCAACAACAAGAACTGAAACGAAGCCAAAAGGAACAAGCGGAAAAGGAACTTAAACGGCAGCAGGAGCAACAGCAGAAGGTCCGGCAGGATGATATGAATAATGGACGGTAAGTATACTGTTGCATATTATAGTGTTGTAGTTAGGAAATGTAATTGATTTCCTTCTTCAATTTATTAGAAAACCATCTGTTGAACCACTGCCAACTCGTGTTGTCGAAGATATCAAAGCGTCGCCTCAGGGTAGTCCTACACCGTCTGCACCATCCACCCCTCACAACCTGGATCGGTCGGCTGCAAAACGTGCCGAACTGAGAAAACTAGAACAAGAACGCCGAAGAAAAGAAGCGGTAAGTTTTACGGGTTTACTACGAAAGGCTGAAATACAGAAGACATTATACCGCAGTGGCAGGTGCTTTCGACGGTGGGACGCCGGCAAATACTCGTGTCCCTCGGCCGTCTTGCCCTGAATCATCTAAAAAACGTGTACAAAAGTTAGGCGCGTATAGATTCAAATTTCAATTGCACTAACCATTTAATACTCAAACATTTAAATTTGTCACCTTATGAAGATAATTCATTGGTCGAAGTTTTCATCGATTATAATTCAAGTTACGAAAGATACAGCTTTTCGTTCATTCAGCCTTTTGTGCATTCAGCTTTTCGTATATGATACACATTTTTCTGCCTTTGGGGTTTCAACCTTTCGTAATTACCCGTTTTGATGGGCCTTAGACCGTACTAGTTTTTCCACGCTTAAGTAAATGCCAGACGTGGCCTGCGATTGACATTTTTACGTTCCGTAAATTTTACAATGCTTTTTTAGTTTTCAATTGATTGCTGTTAACATATTGGCCATTTCACATTTATCAAAAGCAGCATATGTGGTAAATAACAAGATAATACAGATAATACTGACAAATTACAATAGCATTTAGGCAATATGTATTTATCAAATTAGTTACCTAATCCATGTACAATTACGATTTCTATTGCAGATGGCTGGACAGATTGACATGAACATGCAGAGCGATTTGATGGCTGCGTTTGAAGAGTCCCTATAAGAAGTTACCTATGTGAAGACTTCTTTTCAATCTAACAGCAGAGTGACTGGCGTACGTGTTGTATTTTGTGAATTGGCATCCTATGAACGCATCACCACCGACGCAGCACTTCGTTGTGACGAAACCATTTTGGAGCACTGCTTCAGATAATGTCAAATTTGTAATTGGCAAATCGGCTTCTTAACAGTTTAGTTCATCGAAGAGCCATTATTGAGTGAGGTCGATTATGTAAGAATAAAATAAGTGACATTATGATTTGTGATATGTAATGTAAATATATAAAATGCATATATATACATATTTAAAACAGAAGGTAGAAAGAATGAGATGTTTAGCTTTTGAGAGATTGAAAGGCCTTGGTTTATACTTATGCATACACTTATGCAACTGCTGTAGTAAACAGATAAAAAATGATTGTGTTTTCAAAACCAGCAAAAAAAAAGATGACACTCAGCGGTAGGGATAACAGTAGAAGTAAAGTCTTGATAAATATATGTTACTCTAATATTCGAGTGTTAGTAATAAGAAGTTCACTCTACAACCAAAAATTGAGGAAGGACAGCAAGACGTCATGTTGAAAATGTAATCAGTTATGATTTACTCCGGGTATAATAGTCAAATGTTATGTTCTGAGTTATCACTAATAAGAACTATTCAAATGACCAGCGCCTTTTTTTAATTTAATTATTTTTCCTTTTGTAATTCGCGTGACAGTCCAGAATTGATAAGATCAAGATAGTATAATTTACATGCTGTAACTACGTAGGATAAATATATAAAACTAAACTCTTTTATTTTTTAACAAGCAGTCTTATTAGTACTACTTATTCCTGTTTGTCAAACAGAACAGTGAATGTGGAAATATTAGGTAGCAATTATGAAAATATACGAGAATAATCACAACTGTAAAAATCACCTAAATTGTTGTGCTGCCAGAGCGAGTGGAGCATATTCAGTCGTCAAACCTCGTCTGCACCATCGTCGTCGTATGGTTGTTTTTTTTTTGGAAATTTACTATCGATCATCATAATTTCTCATCTCATTATAATACTATCAACCATGCACAATGGCATGAGTTGTGTGAAAGAAAATCCCTTGTGAGGTTAGAAGCAAGTTGCATCAGGTAAAGGTTTGGGTTTAAAATCATGCATATACATGTTCATTATTGTAAATAGATTCGTCATTAACCACATTAATAAACAAACCAGTCAATGTGTTGTAGATTACGCAACATTTTAGTTCATTAGCATTAGTTCTACAGAAATTACTGTTAGTAACTTGGTCGGAGGCAAGCTGTTGTAAATGATGTTAATATAACAACGCGTCAACAGAATCACCGCAATGTATAGAACAGCATTCACACTCACAGAACGTAGTTCATATTACATTTAGCAAAATATATTAATGGAATACTATATGGTTTAAGCAAAACAGTTTAGAAACACAGAAACAAAACCTAAGCAAACTAAGCTAATACTTTTTCAAAGGGTTTGTTAGATACAATAAAATTGTGAGTGCACATTAGAGTCTAGCTCACATGAATCCGGGACTGAGATGAGAGAAGCAGTGATGTAGGTACCAACCATTATGTTGTTTGATTTTTCATTCAATGCAATGGTCCAATTTTCTAACAGTTTTTTTATAAGAGTATTATTAGAATACTAGAGATAGTAGAAAATAACAGAAAGCATCATATAATCCCGTTGAATTACTCTGCGCGCGATGCGCAAACAGCGATGAGAGTTAACGATTTTCGTTTCGGATTCTTTAACTTCAACGTGCAAAACACTCTGTGTGAGAACTGTACTGCGGTGACGAAAGAGAAAAATATGTATTTGCGAAGAGCAATAGATGTAGTAGAGGTCATAAATCTACGGCATGATAAAACTGAAAATAACAAAAAACTAAAATATTACAATTTTTATTGACCTAAAATACAATCAAATACGAATGTAAGAAAGTAAAAAAATACTGAAAGTTAAGATAATTTGTGACTACAAGGTATTAATGAGTAGATAAATATCACAGTCATATCGTTTCTGAATTGTTGAAAAATTATATTTCTCAACTGAGCTTCCAAAATCGATTTGAACAAATTGGAAAATTGTGGTCCGATTGTTATACCCTACAGGTGCAGTTCGAAAGAAAAATTATCATTTTAGTATTGGTAGCAGAGTGATGCAGAAAATCAGAGCGAAGTTTAATTTGAATATAGGTACAGGGCCATATTACAGAAGCTTCGACGACATGGAAGAGTCGAATTCGATTTCTGTAAAAGGGCCCGTAATCTCATTAGTTTTTTGTACAGTATCGACGATTGACGCACAGCCTTAGGTCGATGAACGCGAATAGCGTCGAGAAGCCGTTCTCGTTGCCGGGGTTACAGTCGTAAGTGGAGCAGTGAAATGTATACCACGGCAAGGCGGATCGCTTCACGCGGCTATTCACGCTTACTATGTCATCGGTCTTAGACTATGTGTAGTACCGCACGATGGAGTCATAAAACATTAATATCTAGGTCACTAATACACTCTTTTTCACTTACTTACCATACCAGTCAGCTCCAGCTCGAAGTGTCCCTTGCTGTTCGAAGAAGTCTTCTTCATTCAATCCGGTCCATCGCTGCAGCTCGCTCCATGTCATCTGCGTAGGCCCCACAGGTCGTTTTCCACTTGATCGAGCCACCTTACTCGCTGCGCGCCCCGTCGCCTCTTTTCCAGTCGGTTCGTTATTGAGAACCATTTTCACCAGGTTGACGTCCGACATCCTTACGACGCCCAGCCCACCGTAGTCTCCCGATTTTCGCTGTTTAACGATGAGTGGTTCTCCCAGCAGCAGATGTAACTCGTTGTTCATCCGCCTCCGCCATGTTCCATCTTCCATCTGCACTCCACCAAAGATGGTACGCAGCACCTTCCCTTCGAAAAACCCAAGGGCGCGTTGATCCTCCACGAGCATGGTCCAGGTTTCGTGGCCATAGCACTACCGGTCTGATCAGTGTTTTGTAGATGATGAACTGCGTGCGGCGGTGGATTTGCTCGAACGGAGCGTCCTCCGGAGTACAAAACAGGCACGATTTCCTGCCATAAGGCGTCAACAAATTTCTCTGCTGGTGTCGTTATCAGCAGTCATCAGTGAGCCCAGGTACACGAACTCGTCTACCAGCTCGATTTCATCACCGCTAATATGAATTCGTAGTGGAAGGTTGATACTGTCTTCTCAGGAACCTCTTCCTATCATGTACTTAGTCTTCGATGCCAGGTAGCAAACCAAAGCGAAGCCAAAGAGTTTAACAGTCGATACCAGTCTTACGTATCGCACCTTCCAAAGCGATGTTGAAGAGCAAGCTAGATGATCCATCACCTTGCCGTAACTTTCTTCGAGATTCGAAGGGACTCAAGAGTGTCCCGAAACTTGAACTACGCACATCACCAGATCTTGACCAACCGTGTCAGTTTATCCAGGAAACCGTAATCGTGCATAGTCGTGCATAGCTGATTTTGATCGATTGTGTCGAACGCCGAATCAAAATCGATAAACAAATGTTGTGTGGCCACTTTATATTCACGGCTGTAGGACCTGCCGTACCGCGAACAATTGGACAGGGGCATTCATAAATCCCGCTTGGTATTACCTCAGAAACTCTCGCAAACGGTGTAGTTGACGGCACAGAATTTAAGAGAGTACCTTGTAGGCGGTGTTCAGCAGCGTGATTGAACGGTAGTTGCAGCAATCCAATCCTCTTTGTGGATGGGGCACACTGTACCCTCCATACACTCTTCCGGTACTACCTCCTCCTCCCAAATTTCGGCAATAACCCAGTGTAGCGCCTAAGCCACTGATTTACCACCGTGTTTCAGCAGCTCGCTGGGGAGTTGGTCTCCAGCTGCTTTGTTGTTTTTCAGCCGGTCGATCTTCTCCTTAACCTCCTAGAGATTACCCAAGCAACCAGAAGTTCGAATTTCACTTAACACACGAACTTAGAAGTTCACATAAGGTTCGGATTTGGTTCCGTGGAACTTTCTTGCTGAACAATAGGACACATTACTCACAAACCGAACTTCATTCTAAATAAAGTACCGTCAACACCTGAAAGCAACTTGAAAGTTCATAAGAAGCTGCTTGTTCCCCTTTATTGGAACCTTAAAGTTCACATAAAGTTCACACGTGAACTTCAAAACCCCCGGAAATTAAAGTTCGGTTAGCATCTTATCCGTACTTTTAATCAGCACGAAAGTTCAGTAGAAGCTGCTTATTACTCTTCAATTGAACCTTAAAGTTCACATAAAGTTCACACGTGAACTTCACAAACCATCGGAAATTACAGTTCGGTTAGCATTTTATCCGTACTTCTAATCGACATGAAAGTTCAGGATAAGCTGCTTGTTCCTCTTCATTGGAACCTTGAAGTTCACATAAAGTTTACACGTAAACCTCGAAGCTGCTGGAAATTAAAGTTCGGTTAGCATTTTATCCGTACTTTTAATCAGCACGAAAGTTCAGGAGAAGTCTATGTCGTACTTCATCTCCACTTTAAAGTTCATGTTAAGTTCCGACTCGGCTTTAGCGAAAGTGAAGTTTGCTCCAGGACTAGTGATGAAAAATGAGTTTTTGAAAAACAATAAAGAAAAGTGGTTTATTTTATTATCATCGGATTTTTTGAATCTATATAAACGGCAAAAGGAAAACAAAGCTCGAATTCCAATAGGTAATATTAGGATGTTTAAAGGCTTTCTCTATCTAAACACTTTCTTTTGTTACCTTACAAGAAATCAATTATGAGTTCAGATTCCCAGGAATGTGCAGATCGACAGAAAAAATAAACCGGATGTAGCTGTGAATTCCCGTTAGAGACTTGTTTGCGCGTGATGCTTTTATCCCTGAGCATTTTGTCCAAATCTTGGGTGTTTTTTACGTTCGGCCACAGCATGATGTTGCCGGTTTTGGAGGTCCGAATCCATTTCTCGGACACCATCGAGAGTTTTCTTTTAAAAAATATTTTCTATGTTTCTTCTTCTATTATTCTAAAAAGCTTTTATCGATTTGATCATTTATCATATTTTGTATATACTGCTTACCAGAATAAATTTTCAATAAACTTTTGAAAAGAAAATAATGCGTACACAACCTTTTCCAATTACATTATAACGAACTGCAGTAAAATCAAAACAAACTAGGGAACTGTCAGACTTAAGTTCACATAATTTTCATAATTACCATGTTTACTCAGTTTTGAGTTATTATCCATGATGTTTACTCACCCCTGAATATATGTATATGTCAAAAGTTTTCAACAGCGATATTATCTGTTTCCGAAGAACAATTGGTGTCGCTGTTTATTCGTTTGCTAGCAGTAAGTATTTGATCTTTCGTCAAATCAATAATTTCCTAATCAATTACATTACAAACAACATGTAACAATATTTCATAACAATTTCAGCCCAAAATCATAATTGCAGAGGATTTGAAAGCAAAAAACATCTCTTCAAAATGAACAACCGCATGTTGAGTGTCCTGCGATGCCGTTTTAAGTCGAGCTTTTATTCGTGATAATGAACGGAAACATTTGTATCGAGTTACAGTGCCCAATACATGCAATTGATACAATTTAAATCCTTCGCAGTGTTTGGTGACGGATGATGACGGATTTTCTGCTGTGCGTACTGTACAAAAACATGAGCCACAGTTCACGGGCAACTGTGAACCGGTTGGTTGCCGCATTATATAAAGACACGTGAATGATTAAAAACTTTTATAATGTTTCGATGAAAAATAAATCTATGATTTTGATTGTTCTGAATTTATTTTATTTATTGAGTCAGATTTACAAAAATCAGAAATCATCAAATTTCCAAATTGAGGCAAACTGGGTAACTTGTACTCATTTTCGTTAATTCCTGGTTTGCATAAACAGAGTAGATTCTAATCAGTTTTTGACGTATGACGCCCTTACTCAGAAGTGAGTAACCGTAAAAGTACTC
Source organism: Wyeomyia smithii (assembly GCF_029784165.1). Taxonomy (NCBI): domain Eukaryota; kingdom Metazoa; phylum Arthropoda; class Insecta; order Diptera; family Culicidae; genus Wyeomyia; species Wyeomyia smithii. The sequence goes on along the minus strand of NC_073696.1, from coordinate 176,513,845 downwards.
AAATTAGGGTACCTCCACTTTTTTCAAAAATGGGTCATATCTAACTCACTTTAGAGTAACAAATAATGAGCGTGTAGCTCTTCTACGCCAAGACATCAAAATTTCAAACTGCATATTTGACCCAGAACTGTTGTGTATGTGAAAGAGGATAAATTGAACTTCACGGAAAACGTTTGTTTCATTTGAATTTACATGCAAAACTTGACTAAATGATTGAATTAAAACACTCATAAAAAATAATAAAATCATAGTTTTGACACTATTTATAAAAATATGCTTGAATGATACTATTTTGAAGCTATGGGCATGTGATACATCAGAAAGTAAAGGGTTTTTTATGGACGTATTCATGGCCTAAGCGCAGTTGTTGCTTCTATTTTGTAGATTCAATTGGTAGGTCATTGAAAAACAGGTCCAGTGTATTTGACTTTTTTACCCTCAAAAAGACTTATGCTGTTTCTTACACACTTATTCTCGTTTTAATTATTCAGTTATTTTTATTACGGTCATGTTCAGTAAATTTGAAAAAATACTGGTCATTTTGTAATTTCCTCAAAAATAACTGCTGTCGGTTAAAGTTTTTACCGAATTACCGTTATACCAAAGGCACTTGACGAGCTCAGCAAAAAACATTGCTGACCTTTTCTGTGGTGCTTATTACGGGAGTCACTTCACGGTGAAATATATTTCACTCTCACGCTCACTTCACTTTTTTGGACCTATTCCCGATTCCACCTCAAGTGAGGTGACAAAAATCATCTCCGTGGAGTGAGATTGACGGTGAAGTGAAATTGAGAATAGGACAAGTGAAATGAGATTGTTTCCCAGCTCAAAAATCTCTAAGTCCCAGAAAGTCGTTTTTTCCGTTTTTTTTAGATAACACCAGATCTTGACGTGTTCTGCTTTTCTAAGACATTCGGCATCAAAAAAATGTTTTTTTCGGTATCGAAAATTTCCTGAACTAGTTTGCATTTTTTTAATCGGGCAAAAAAATGAAAATTTGACCGCTTTAAGGCACGGATCAAATTCTGATTCGTTTCTTCACTGAAGAAAAAATCCAATTTTCACCATAAGATCACAAAACAATCAACTTTAAGACTTATGGCATCTTCGTGGAATCATTTCACCGTTCAAAATGGTCGTGAAATAATTCCACGCGAAACGTCGCTTTTTCCGTTCTCACTTCACTTATATGACACTCATAATAACCCAGATTCTGCGGCAGATGTCACTTTGCGACGTTTTTCTCACTTACGTGAGTTCCGTAATAGGATTTTGTTCACTTCACTCTGATTTCACTGTGAAGTGACTCCCGTAATAAGCACCTGTAAACTAAAGTATGTTCTGCACTTTCATAAAGTTCAGTAAATATTTGACGATCTGTCAGCACCTATCTAGGTGTTGCTGAAAACCCTTCAATTGATTTACTGTACTCTTGATATTTGTTACTATACTGTTCGGCAATTTTTCTGCATCTGTCAAAACGAAACACCAAAAGTCCGTCATTTTGCAAACATTCAAAGAGTTTCGAAGTTGAGTTTTTTAAGTGTTTCGCGTGATTTTCAAAAAAAAAAATTAAAATGGATATCGTACTTTCAAATCTACAAGAAAACGACGTGGAAGTACACGATCTATTCAGTAAGTTGTTATTTATCAAATATGTACGTATTTGTGTATTTTAGTTGAATGTTTCATATCATGGCACATCCGCAACAATGATTTCACCCAAGATTCTCTCTATTACGATTGAGATAATGCAAATCATTTCAGTCAGCATATGGAAATTTTTCCACCACAGGAGAGCAGTTAGCTAGAAGCCTGCAATAAAAAGCCTATATTCATCATAACATTTAACGTATAAAGTTTTAACTTGAATGTGCTGGGAACACCAGTATAATCGATCCAAACAATCCGAAATACTTCAGCGAGAATGAAAAATTAACGAACACTCGTCAAGCAAATGAATTACTGAACAGATTGCTGATGGCTCAGCTGTTGAGAACTCGTTAAAAAGATTGCTGAGTTCGGTAAAAGAAACTAAGTGTGTAAGCAATTGATTCAATTGCTAGGTTTAGTGTGTAGTTTTTCTTTGCTTTTTGGCACTGCTTTAACCAACCATGTTATTTACGAAAAATATGCTATGCTATCTCGTTTTTACATATGTTGAGATGTTAGCCCTTGAAACATGGCGTGATGCCAAAGGGCTGCACATGACAGAGAGTGAAACAAAAACCTCACGTACACTACATATACACTAAAGTCGCTTTTTACGCGGGGGATACGTGCCGCGTAAAAAAAACCGCGTAAATTCCGGAATCCGCGTAAAAAAACCGCCTAAATTCCGGAATCCGCGTAAAAAAAAGTTGAAGAGGTTGTTTATAAGACACGACCGCAGAGGTAACGTAGAATACGACAGCCCGTCTTATGCCAATGTATTTCTTGGAATAGGTTTGGGAATACACTGAATTGGGGTTAATTCTTCAGATAAACTTTATGTTTAATTGTGTTTGTCAATGCCATTTATTGACAAGTGAATAATTTTTCAACATGACAAATTTTTTATTTAGTTTTGAATGATTCAACGTGATAATCAAATTCTACATGAGGTGATTTGTTAGTCATTATGAAAATTTCAACCGCTATACTGCTAGCCACGCACGCTATAAAGAAAGACGCACGCTATATGGCAAGCTACGCACTCTAGCCACACGCTCTATAGACATGCACAGACACGCTAGACATTCACACGCTTTATGGCAACCCACGCACGTTATATAGCGTGCAACACGCGCTATAAACATGCACACACGCGCTACAGACATGCATACATGCCATAAACATACACACACGCTTTAAAGCAAGCCACACACGCTAGCAACACATCTTATATATTAGGGACACACGCTTCAAATATTCACACACGTTACGTGCATACTCCCTGTATATACATGCGCTGGATGATGGTGGCTTCTCAAACCTCTTGGCGGTGCGAGTCTCTTTCAGTTTCGGGTTGTTTTTGCCCAACGATATCTGAATCGGATTACCGCTGGTGGGGTCCAACTCAGATCGAAGGGGAGCCGAACTGAAAGAGGTAAGAACTGCAGCTAACCACTACCACCGCCGCTGTTGCCCGCTTCTGATCCACTTCGCCTACTGCCATCGGTGTTGATGTCCGCTGCTGCTGCCTGCTGGTAGTAAACTGATTTGCTTGAGGAGAAACAGTCTCTTATATAGCACAAAGAGTGCATTCCCGGCTAACTAGGTACTCCATTCTGTCGTCCTATTTAGGGAAAGGCAGCAAGCAACCAATCAAAAATCGGCATTTGCGTTTCGACAATGTTCAACAATTTTCAATATAACAATAGTTTCAACAATCAGATTACAATTTTCTGCATTTGGACGGGTGCTTAAATAATTTTCCAATCGATTGCTGCAAAAATGACAGAAATCGGTTGGAAACTGACTGGGTTTAAAACGTTTGAAATTGGACAATTTTTGTGACGCTCTCGATGTTTTCGGTTTTGAAATTGGATCCCTGTATTGAAATTGGGTCCCTGTAATTGTTGCCGTAAGACGTATTCTACGTCAAAACGCATAAATTCCGGAATCCGCGTAAAAAAACCGCGTAAATTCCGGAATCCGCGTAAAAAAATTCAGCGTTAATTCTGCATTCCAAGTGAAGGGAAACCGAAATCCGCGTAAAAAAATACCGCGTAAACTCCGGAATCCGCGTAAAAAAAACCGCGTAAGTTCCGGAATCTCATTCTGCAGAAATAGGCAAACTACTCTGTTTGATTATAAGATGGAAATAGCCAGTTTTACTCGAGTAAGCACCGTGAAAGACTTGGGTATTCTCCTGGACTACAAACTGTGTTTCGCTCAGCATGTTGCAGTTACTACTGCTAAAGCATATGCTGTGTTAGGTTTCATCAAAAGGAACACGCAGCAGTTTGATGATATTTATTGTCTGAAGTCCCTCTACTGTGCGCTAGTCCGCAGTATACTCGAGTACGGTGTACTTGTTTGGTCACCTTATTACGCTGTTCAGGTCAACAGGATCGAACGAATCCAGCGTCAGTTTGTACGGTACGCACTGAGAATGTTGCCTTGGGAGGATCCAATACGTCTACCGCCCTATGAACACCGATGTGCCCTCATACAGCTGCCCACTCTGGCGAATAGGAGAAGTTTGCTGCAACGTTTGTTTATTTTCGATCTTCTGGGAAACAATATTGACAGCACAGAGCTACTAGAACGAGTTCATCTCAACGTACCATCTAGAATTACTAGACGATCGGATTTTTTGAGACTACCTATGCATCGCACTTTATTTGGCCAAAACGATCCAATTGAACTATGTTGTCGTGCATTTAACGTTGTGTCTGAATTTTATGACTTTGGTATAACCAGGACCGCTTTTAAATCTAGAATAAGTTAATATTAAGAACTGTCTGTACGATTTTATCGAAGACCAGTAAATAAATAAATAAATAAATTACTTCAAGTACATTTTGATATTTATTTTGGAAACCTGCATTTGCAATTTGAGTGCAATTTTGAGTAAGATTGTGACAGAAAAAACCAAACGAGACGAATTGCTCGCCGAGGCTTCATAAAGATTAGGGATACCATCCGTCCTGATTTAGCAGGACATGTCCTGATTTTGAGATCCTATTTGAGTGTCCCGATTTCTTTTTCATATTCTGGCATTTGTCCTGATTTTCTTAAGATATTGTGCATGCAGAGAAAAATCGGAAGCGACGAGTCGCTCGTCTGACAAAGATTTTCCAGCGAATTTCGTAGTATTTCAGCATAATGTAGTCTTTGATTCAACATAAAATGTCCCGAAATATGCGACTGTAATATTTTCTAATAGTTTTGATTGTTTTATGGTCGCAAAACTATGTCAATTTAGTCAAAGAACATTAAAACTGCATTGTACTGTGCGAGAAATAATCATACAAAATGACATCGCTAGAAATCTTCGCGTCGCTGGACTCACCAGCGAATTGCAGAGTAGTGCTGCAGCGACAATATTCAATTTTGTTGCGTGGCAGTAATATGTACAAACAAAAGTGCTAGCCTTAATCAACCAAGGCAATCCCCAAAAACACGGTCTGCAGTCAAAAGAGCCATTTGCGAAGTTTTTTTTGGCCACAGAATTAACCGACGATGATACCAGTAACGTAGAACCGAATGCGTCTGAATAAAACCTGAAACATAGTTAAATGCAAAATGTTGTGAACAAATCTATTATCTTTTTAATTGTTTGTAATTTGTCGTTGTTTCCAAATGGCCGGATTCATGAAAGTGCATCGATCAGTTAACACTTGCGTACCTGACCCCTACAGATCCGAAAAAAAATCTTTCACCTACCATTCCGCAAGATCTAAACAGGACTTGATCCACCCTTTCTGAAAAGATCACAAATTTATCAGTTTTTGGGACAGTAGGGGACATTTCAAAATTTTCCGTTGTTCCGGATTTATTGAGGGGAACCGTTTTGTAAGTACTCTTCCAGGGACACAGGCTAAATTGAAAACGGTAGCGACACCTGGCTTGCAACATATCAAACTTTAAGTTTTTGCGAAATAACACTGTTGACGATCGGTATTTGGCTACTTGGATGACTAATGGCCGTTCCTGGCCGCGTTCTTTGTTATGCCGCAGGCTAGATTTCGGAACCATTCCCGGAACCAATTTTCGGAACTCGGCCAGTAGTGGCCAATAGACGTTCAAGTGGCCAAATACCAATCGCTAACAAAAAAAGTAGTTCCGACCAGATGATATCCCTAATAAAGATGCAGCTATTTTTGTTTACCAGTCGTAAAGTGAAGGGTTTGGAGTTATAGCTTTGCATAAACTACTTGTTTCCCCTTGACTTCAAGGAAAACTGTATCAAAAAGTTTAAAATCTGAATGAGATACAGCCGAAATTCGTTGGTTGGAACACAACTGTCACCCAAGTGTTCGTGTTCGTTAGTTGGAGGAACTGACAACTGGGCAAATTTTTTAAAGGGGAGCGCCGATTGTTTGTTTTCTTCCTGGCTTGGAAAATTTCCTAATTTCATTGCGGTAAAACTATGTCAAAAAAATGAACTTTGCTCATCTGTTTTGCTGCTGTAGTAAATATTTTATGTATTTGGTCAATACTTTTTCATACAAAAAATCCAACGACAAGCAAAATGATAAAGCGCAAGCACATCACTCTGCTTCTTGCCTAAAAAATGGAGGATCGCTACGCTGGATATTTCCGGTGAAGGCGTTGAAGAAATAAAACAACAAACAACCGAACAGTGAACCTCTGAATTACACACAAAATGTTGTAAATTTATAACATGTACCTACTTTTCAAATTACGCGATTGATTATGCCAGAGATGATCCGCATGAAGTGTCCAGTTAATAGCGCTGAGAAACAAACTTATTAGTGCTAAATGGATTAAGCGTAATAACTAAACATGTTGAAAAATTTTTAACAACAACAAATAATATAATTTCATTTGAGTAATATTTTTTTCACTTTTCGAACCCCTGAAATGCATTTGAATGACGTTAAATTCTGACATTAGAGTGCTTTTTAGTTGGGTGATAGCCCAACTAGCGAACACCCAACTAACGAACATCCAACGAGCGAATCATCACTAGGTATATCTTCTGAAAATAAGATGAACGTCTGTTCTCTGTGCATAAACTACTTGTTTCCCCTTGACTTCAAGGAAAACTGTATCAAAAAAGTTTAAAATCTGAATGAGATATAGCTTTTTTATGAAGGAAACCATTCTCAGTACGATCAGAGTCTATAGATATTCATTTATACATATATGTGTATAAAGAGTAGCGCAAAGAGAAAATCTATCGTTTCGGCAACACAGTTTTTGTACCGTTTGTTGCCAAGAACTTTACAGTTCAGTTTTTCACCATGTATAAGCGAATATCATTCTTGTAATTTTTCACGAGGTACACAGTTTTGAAAGATTATACCGGTGATGCTTTGTTAAATTTAACTGAACCAGTGTACAGGTTTAATGTTGGATTAAAATGTGTAGTTAAAACTTCGGAAAAACCCATATTCTCATCACGCTTAATTACAACACTTTTCATCCACTCCTAATATTGTCACCTTGTTTATTTACATTGCTCGATTGATACCCTCGTTTGGTACTGATTTGGTTCCTTTGGTTTCATCTTTGTGCGACTCTATATTATAAACATAGACTCTGATATTTACAAAGCTCGCATTTTCGTAACGCAACTCCATTTGCAGGAAATTGTTATGCGTAACGCGACACCATTGACACACCGAAATGTTTTTGGGAACATTTCGCTAAAAATTCAGTGTTTTCTATGTTATAATCAGACCGATGTCATGGCAACAGTTTCCTGAAGCCGCCGCCGATGATGATGGAGCTACTGTTGGAAATATTGTCATAAGTTCCGTCCATTGTGCCGCATGTTACTGTACGGATTTTTTGCGTGCTTCTAACTATATTGAATGTAGGGCTATCCGGAACGTGTTGAAACATGTTTGAACGTGACCATTTATGTCCTGTACAAAATCCATGAAACGTTCAAAACAAAACAATCGTTTTTCGCTCTCTTATCGAAAAACGGGCTCACTATTAACGAAGCTAAACATGAATTCTAGAAAACAATTGTGAAGTTTATGGGTCATTAGCTTTCAGCCCACGGTATTTTTCCACAGACGAAAAGATTAGTGCGATTAAAAGTTTTCGACGTCCCCAGAATACCAGTGAGATGCGTAGTTTTCTAGGTTTGATTAACTGTTTAGGAAAATTCATTCCTAACTTATCGACTCTAACAGCACCACTTAGGGAAATGATTACCAAGAGAGCCACATTCCATTGGTCGAAGGAGGCGAAAAAATCTTTTGATGAGATAAAGCGGGCAATTTCGAACCCCAAACATTTGGCATTATACAATCCTGAATGTGAAACAGTGCTAATAACCGATGCAAGTGACAGTGGGTTGGGTGCAGTTTTGTTGCAATGGAATAATTCAAAACTGCGACCTGTTAGCTCTACCAGTAAAAGTCTTTCAAAAATAGAAAAAAAAAATTTTACACTTGATAAAGAAGCCCTTGCAATAGTTTGGGTTACTGAAAGATTCGAAATGTATTTGACCACAAGCCGTTAGTTCATATTTTCAGTGAATCTTCTACCCCAAATGAGCGACAAGAAAGATGGACTCTTAGAATGCAGTCATACCGATACTCTGTAGCGAATGTTTCAGGAGAAGTGAACATCGCGGGTTCTTTATCTAGATTGTGCGAAGTACCTGAAGTAACAACGTACGAAAAGAAGTCTGAGGAAGTACTATGTTTGATTGCTGAAGTTAACAAACCGTCTGCGTTAATAATGACCGAAGTCGTACGCAGTTCTCGTGATGATGAAGAAATCCTAAAAGTGAGAAAGGCCATGAAAGATGACTGTTGGGATGAAAATCGAAAAGCATTCGCCCCTCCAAGTCAGAGTTGTGCTTTTCAAAAGACATTCTACTCCGCAGAGATAAAATTGTTGTCCCTCGTGATTTGCGTGAGACAGTGTTGCAAATATCACACATCGGTCACCCGGGCAAAGAAAAAATGAAACGACGATTACGGTTACTCTTTATGGTGGCCTGGATTAGATTCTGATGTCGAGAAAACGTGGCGAAGCTGTATTGATTGCCAGTTGGTTGGACCACTGAACAAGCCGGAAGTGCTACGCTTTCGGGAGATGCAGTCAGCCCCTTGGATACATTAAAGTGCCGATTTTTTGGGCCCGTTACCCAACGGTAAATACATTTTCGTTTTTATAGATTTATGTAGTCGATTCCTAATAGTAGAATTCATGACCCGTACTTTATCAGCAGATGTTATCACAACACTGAAACAAATTTTCACAAGCATGCCAGAATTTTTTCGAGTCAAGAGTCCAACGACTATTGCGTCGATTATGGTATTAAAATCACCCATACCACATCATACTGGCTCTGTGCGAATGGTGAAGTCGAGCGACAAAATTGTTCTTTGCTGAAAATACTCAAGATAAGCCAGCGTCAAGGTACAGATCTTAAAGCATCACTTCAAGATTATCTTTATACGTATTCAGTAACTCCACATAGCGTCACTGGAATACCTCCGGCCACAATGATGTTTGGTCGCAGATTTCGTGATTTGTTTCCCCATATTCGTGAAGACGTTGTAATTGACGATGAAATGCGAGATAAAGATGCTGTGATCAAGGATCGTACCAAGCTGAACCGAGATAGAAAAGCAGGAGCGAAGGAAACATTCATCAAAATCGGCGATGAAGTTCTAATGAAAAATATGCAACCATCAAATAAGCTGTCATCCACTTTCTTACCTGTACCAGCAACAGTATTGGAAAAACGGCAATATGGCAACGATGGAGACCGAGGAAGGACAGCGGTTCAAAAGAAATATATCACACCTTAATATCTATTATCCATTACCCTATGTAGAAAAGAAATCATCAGCAGACGCTACTGATCACGATGAACGGCTCGAACCTGCTACAGATATTGAACAACCCTCAAAATCAGTTGTGCATCGTCCTCGTAGAGATGTTATGCTACCAAAGCGTTTCGAAGATTACTGTTTGGTGTAAACAAATTCCATTACCTTTCATCACTTTTATCCAACTTGTTTCATTATAAAAAGAGAGATATGTTGTAGTATTGAAAGTTCTTGGCCACACTGTTTTAGATGTAGGCTCAGTTAATACAGTTACTTGTAATGGTCCACATGCTCTGTGTTTTAATCCTAACAAAACTTACACTCAAATAAATTTTTGATCTACGGGTAATGCCTTGTTCAGACTACGCCGCATATCACCTGATATCTAGTGTTCACACTGCGCTGAGATGATATTGTTTGACATTTGCTTTGGTAATTGAGAATAGAAGAAAACAAAAACAGGTCAAAACAAAACAAGACAACAAGAGCAATGCAATTAGGATAGAGATTTCAGCTAGTTGGCTCGCACCAACGCGAACTCTCATATGCAATTGTCAAAACGTGCGGGATGTCAAAAGCAAAAATATTTCCTTCCTTCTTTTTCGCATGCAACGATAATTCTCGCCAAACATGTGAAAAGGGCCCATGTGCCATATGTAAACAAGCCAAATTTTCTCGTTTTTTGATCAATACAAGCGAAATCTGCTCTTACCAATAAGATTTATTGATAAAAGAATTTTCTCTTAATCAAACAATCTTATTTGTACGAGTAGATTAAGCTTGTATTCATTGAAAAACGTGAAATTGTGGCTTGTTTACATATGGCACTTGGGCCCTTTTCACATGTTCAGCGAGAATTTCGAAATTTGTAGGGTTGCGTCAAATGTCTGTTGGCCGTGTAGCCAACTGCTGTAAATCTGGTTTTTATTGGTTTTCGAACTGGATATCCGCGATATCATGTAGCCGAGGTGATATCCGATGACAGCTCCATTGTATGGGATATCAGGCGCCGTTCGCCATCGGCACTATTTTTGTTTCGCTTTATGGTTTTGACGTTTGTCAATTGGAATTGCAGCTATAATTCAATTGCTTTAAGAAGTGGTGATAATACAAGAGATATTCATTATAATACGATGGTGATTTTCATTAACCAGTTTTCAACACAAGATCACTTCATTAGAAAGAGGTAATCATCGAGAAATCAACACTAAATCACTTGTGAATTTTGACGAATTGAGTCAAGTGCAAAAACACTTGACGTAATCGTGATTTTTTATAGTGTACTCTGCAAAATGGCGCTAACGTCACTTCTTATTTTTGATATTTCTCTGCTAATTTTCAATACTTTTGAAAACGGCAACAAGCATCTTGAAGGAAAAATGAAATTTGAAAATTTGGCACTTACGTCAAAGTGCCAGTCCACGGCAGAGATGGTTAACAATCGTGGAAAATTTGATGAATTAGCGCTGGAGCGATTTGCGGAGGATAAAAGGAAGATGGTTTTTAATTTACGACATTGTCATTGTTAGCTTTCTACGGTAGGTTTAGTGTAAATTAAATTACAATCTAGTTTAGTTAAGTTTTAATAAAAAATGAAATTTAGTGTTGATCACTAAGTACTAGTATTTATTTCTATTTTCCAATATACCATTTTTTTTACTTCTAAAGTTTTGAAGAACTTGCACTCCCCCCCCTATTTGAAATTCTGGCTACGCCCATGAGGCCGTAGCTCCAAGGTGTCTACACCTAGCGCCAATGTGTCTACACCTTTATTTTCATGAAAAATATTTCGATATCAATCGATGTCGGTAGATATATTTTGATATTTATCTTTGAGTGTAGCAATCCGAATTTGATCAATGTATAAGCTCTTTCAACGCCGTTACCGTGAATTCAGAGCTGTCACGATGTTGTTTTTTTTTGTTTTTGTTTTGACTTGTTTTTGTTTTTTTTTTCTTTTTTTCAAAGATTAAATAAAGCAAATGACAAACCATATCATCTCACTGTAGTGTGAATACCCAAAGTGATATCCGATATCATCAGGCGATATGAGCCGTTGCGGAACAGAGTGGTCTATGTGCCATCGAGCAAATTTGTCAGGAGAAGCAATTTTCGAAAAATCTCCGGATAAAATTCTGTGCAACGGATTCTTTCAAACAAAATGTTCTTATATAAAGGTCATGAAGTGGTTTAACATGTGAATACATAAAATTACCATTTTTTGGCGAAATAAGTGGATTTTACCATACCAATGTAAATAGACCACTCTGACTTCATATATTTTTTACTGGAATCCTTGTATCGTTTCGGAACAGAGTGGTGTATAAACCACACTGGAGTGTATAAACATAAATAAAAATGACTAACTCGTACAAAATGGATAGTGTCACATATGATGTACATGGCATGTCACATGTAACATTGACGTGTAACATTACATGTAACACAAAATGTTACATATTTCATGATATTTGATATTTTACATTTTTCGTGTTACATTACGTGTAACATGTTACAAACCACGTGTAACATGTTACAGGACAAGTAACAAGTTACATATCACATTTAATATGTTACATGTCACATGTTACATGATGGTATTACCTCGATTTATGTACATAGACCACTCTGTTCCGAAACAGAATGGCCATTCTGTTTCGGACGAAATTTCAACATGGTATAAATCAGCTTTGAAGTTCGATTTTTCGAAATTTTTCTAGTCTCCTAACTTCAGTTTCTTGCGACCACTCTGTTCCGCAACGGCTCATATGTGGCGAAGTCTGAACAAGGTATAAGCCACATATCCCGTGTATTTTTACGTAACCTTTGCACAATGGTCCAGAAACCAAATTTAGGGGGAAATTTAGAATCTAGAATCTTATAGCAACATTTAAAGAGAAAAACTTTCGTCTGCAAAGCTGTTACATATGATAAAGCGCTTACTGAAAATTTATCAAAAATTAGGGTGATTCAAATTTACGATAAAATCAAGTATCTAACTTTTTATAGAAGAAAAAGTTGTTCTACAATGTTATAGCCCCGTTAATTTTAAGTAACTTTGTAAATAAAAGTTTTTTCTATCTTTGAAAATAATTGTAAACCAATTAAGCATGAAAAAACACAATTTCACTCTAATTTATTTATTACAATTTTCGCCTTAAAACTGTCTTTAAACTACTTTTAGGGCATTTTAAAAGAAATAATGTGCAATGCTGACATCATGAATATCTCAATTCTACTCAAAGTTATTAATGTTTTGATGAAAAAACATGCGTTCCACATTTGTTTGACATTCTTTTCGGTGCAAACATAAAAAATATCTTTTGGTTTCAATTTCAAGGGTACATTTGACTCTATAATTGGTGGAATTTTTGAAACTATGTTTTTTTTATAATTGAGTAAATTCAATTAAAAAGCATGCCAAAAAATTCAATAATTTTACAAATTATGCATGTAAAAGCACACAGATTTATTTTTTTGGCATTTTTCCTTAAGAAATAATTACCTTTAATGGGGTCCTAAAGTTTTAAACGGTTTTCTGATTTTTATATATCAGCTGGAAAAGTGCAATTTTCTGAGCAAAACGTGATTTTTCATTTTTTAATCATTTTCCTTTGATTTTTAAATGAAGGATAAAAATCTGCTCGAAATGCCTTAAATGACAGTTCCTTCATATACCGTACATGGGGGAAACGTCATCTAAGACCTTTCGAGCAGTTTTTTTATTCTTCTTTTAAAAATCGAAGGAAAACGATAAACGTTTTTAAAAAATCCTTTCTGCTCAGAAAACGCGGCGGAAAAACCGCTATAGCTTTAGGACCCAATTTAATGCATGTTGATCGAAAATTGATCAATTGGTTCAAAAGTTATGAGTTTATTATGGCATGGTTTTTTTTTCGACCCATCTAAAATATACTGGTTTGATTATTTTTCGACAAAATATCCATCCCTGCAATTTTGAGCACAATTGAAGCACTTTGCGTGACAACTTGATGCAAACTACATCCCACGTTGTAGCACGTGGGATGTACTTTTAGTGTAGTCCCGCCGCAAAAACCAATTCGACATATGAGCCGTTGCGGAAAATAGTGGTCTATGTACCATCGAGCAAATTTTTCAGGAGAAGCATTTTTTGAAGAATCTCAGAATAAAATTCTGTTCAAAGGATTCTTTTGACGGAGCGTCAAACTTTGCTCCGGACCTCACAAGTTTCTATCTCACGCCTCCACGAGCCATATGATACAATAGACTACCAGCATCACCAACGTGCACTGCCCACACGAAGGAAGACCTGACGACGAGAAAGAAGCGTTATATGCGCAGCTGGAGCTGATGTATAATAGCTGTCCGCAGCGGGACGTTAAGATCGTCATCGTTGATAGGACGTGATAGGCAGATAGGACGGTAGGCAATACAGACCGGTGAACAGGCCGAATAGCCTTCACGCCGCATCACATGATAACGGCTAACGATGTGACCATTAATACTCGCTTGGACTTAAGATGGACAACCTACAGGTTATAAAAGTTAGTTACTTAAGGGGTAATATCTACCAAATGCTCAAAAAACAAGGCTTTTTTCATGAATTTTTTTACAGGACATTTGAGATGCAAGGTAGAACTGGCAGCACGTCCATCATCAAATGATGGGGAAAAGATCGCTCCGCTCATTTGATAGTTTTTCAAAAAAAATTTGCAATATAAATCATGTTTCATTTGCCGAAGTGATTCGGGATGATCCGTCGCGTGTGAAAAAGAAATTATTTCATATTTAAGATGCTCGGATCGTGGTGAAAAGTGACCCAGAAGATATCGGCATGTTGACATTTGTGTTTTGTAGTTGAAAAGCAGTGTTTGTTGATAGGAGCGAAAAATGCGATCAGCGCAAAAGCAGTGTGTTCTACTGAGTGAATGAAAGAGATGGAGAGATTTTGCTTCGGAGTGGAGCAAAATGAAATTGTGATGTTTTGCTGTTGTGTGCGTACGTACGCAGCTATTTTGTTATACTACACTGAAAAAAAAATCACAGGCTCATACCAAATGCACATTACACATGAATATCAATAAACCAACCCAATCATTTTAACATGTCGACCCATATCGATTTTTATTGGAATCCACGATATTTTGACATGTTTTGACATTTCTCGCTAAACAAGTGAAAAGGGCCCATTTGCCATATGTAAACAAGCCACAATTTAATCTACCCGTACAAATAAGATTGTTTGATTAAGAGTAAATACTTTTATCAATAAATCTTATCGGTAAGGGCAGCTTTCGCTTGTATAAATCAAAAAACGTGAAAATTTAGCTTGTTTACATATGGCAAATGGGCCCTGTTCACATGTTTGGCGAGATTTGACGTGTTTTAGCATTGAGATTTGAGTGTGAAAAGATTAATTTTGGTATGCATGACATGGTAAACCGAAGTGCAAGACACATGATTTTGTGCTGTGCACTTAAACGCAAGTGTATTCCATGTAGATATGAAATGTTTCATCTATTAGCACAGAAGTAAGTGGAATCCACTTGGCAGTAACGTGTCGATTATTTATAGTGTACCGGGTGTGTGCTTGATGATTCGTCGTTCATGGCGAATCGGCTGAGCGGAGACGCAAACCCATGAACGCTGAAAGCGTTTGCACATTGATACCGATGTCATCATACAGAGTGTGGCAGCAAGGGATAAGTATCTTTTTTGTAAATTAAGGGGGGACCCTACTCTGAGAGGTCGAAAAATCATGAATTTTCATTTTTTTTTTGCTGTCTAGAGTAAAGTGAAGTGTTTGGCTATTTTGGCTGTTGATTGGGGTATATTTGAGGATGTATTTTCCATGCCGTGAATGTAGGTATAGTGAGTATTACACTGTTGGCAACTGGGAACGTGGATGCTCTCTCTAAATCAGTACCTAACTGGTGGTAAGTTTTTCTCAGCTTCTAGTTGACCGATCGGGCTGAAATTTTTTTTCAGTATATAGAAACATATTATCTATCTTGTTACGTAGCCGTTTTTGAGAATTCCAAAAATTGCCAAAATGGCGGCCATTTTAGTAAAAAATTGTTTTTTTTTTTCATGAAAAATCACTATTTAAAAAATCATAAAACATTGAAAAACTCAGATATCAAAAAACGGCTACGTAACAAGTTAGATAATCCATTTTTACATGTTAACAAAAAAAACCGGAAAATCGGTTCAGTAGATGCTGAGAAAGATTTACCACCAGTTGAAAAAACATGGTTTCGTGAGAAACGCTGCTTACAGCGTAATCCTTACTATATTTGTATCCAGAACGTGCAAAATATATCTTCAAATGTACCTTGATCAGTAGCCACAATATCCGAACACATCACTCTACTCTAAGCATCCGAAAAGAAAGATACGAAAATTTATTATTTTTCGACTTTCCAGAGTAGGGTCCCCCCTTAAATGCTTTCGTAATAATTTGAAGCGATATCTTACCACCTCTTGCTCAGGTATGCATTTAATTTTTTATTATTTGCCAGCGTGCCCAGCGGTGGGAAGGCAATGTTGCGATTTGTAATGCAAGTGGTAGGAAGAGGTAGGATAGTTTTTGTTTTAAACTCTAATATTTAGGCCAAGCCGCGCAGTACATATACGGGGACGAATGGAGTCAGGATAGTTGTTTACGAACTAAGCCCTTGCGTGAACGGTGCATTTTAGTGGTGCTGCCAGGTCGGAGCGGGGTGAGTGGAGTGGGATTTTTGCAGCAGTTTGGCTGCGGCTGGAGTTGGCACTGGGATGGGAGTGAAGTAATACCAGTGACACCAGTTTTCAGGATTTATCTGCAAGACGCAACCTATGTTGTGTTCATTTCGGAGGATGTTTTTTTTTCCTTTCATTTTCGAGCTGTTACAGTCATTTTACAGCTCATCTGATATCTAAGTGCGACATGGAATATAAAATATAAGTAGGGTTTATCGAATCATTTCTAATATTTCCAAGATTCGAATAACTAAAACTTAGACATCATTTTGTGGGCATTTTGCAAGTTTCATTTAATTACTTTCCTAGCTTTGGGACGAATCTTGATGACGATTTTTAAGTGACTATTTTAAAGTCTCGTAAGTCAGGGTGACACGAGGCAATGTCCACCGTATTCTGATAATGACAATATAGGCATTTCAAGATCTTTTATCTTGTCTCATATGCATCTTTTCTTTTTTTGGAATTTTTGGCTCGGGATGCATGGAATTTTACTTAATATTGGATTTAACGGGTAAGTTAGCTCATTCTTACACACATTAGTAAGCTTAATGAACACGTTCTAGTTACCATTACGCGCGCGTTGTTATGGTTTGGCCCAGTATGATTATTTAAATACAAAATTTTCAATATTCAAAGAGCATGCGATGAAATTGTATGATGTCCAAGTTAGTCTTATGGCGCACCAAATCACGAGCAAAATTACGCTGTCGAATTTTTGTTTTTGATACAACGGCCAATTATTTGCGTTCGGCTTGCGGTTGTGTGGGGTTTAGAGGTTTGTGTGTGTAAGTCAAGTTTTTCGCAAATAAATAATAGGATGTGCACGTTTGGGAGTTATAAATCTTCAAACACGCTCACTTTAACAAGAAAGATTAGGCAGTTTTAGAAAATAGCTTAAAAATAGTTTCAAAATTTTATATCGCGCTGACAAGTATTTGATCGTATCGCCTACCATGCCCTGACTGGTCGGTTAAGGACATTTTACCTAGTTCTATACTTTTATGATTTTCCTAGCTTTTGGACAATTGTAATACACATACACAATTTTTATTTAATTTTACTGTAACAGTTTTGGTCTGGCTGACGATAGTCCACGACAACTAAATTTTGATTGCGATTGTTTTGGGACCATCCATTAATGATGTCACGCGTTTAGGGGGAGAAGGGGGTTTCAATTTTTGTGACATTTTGTGACATATGGGGGAGGGGGGGTTATCTTGAGTGTGACACACATTTAAACTAAAAAAAATAAATAAAAAAGTCACATACCTAACCACAGAGTTCAACTCAAAACTATTTATATTATTTGCATCATTCATTTATAGTTTTTTTATTCTCGCTTATTTTCCGTCGGTCTAGTTCCGTCACTTTTGTTGTGCCAATCACCGACGCCCAGGGAGGCGGCTCCACTCAGGACCCTAACTTACGACCCGATGCACAGTGGGGCGACGACTCCATACAAATGCTGGCAAACAAAAAAATGTCTTCATATCATGGAAAATACATGGTTTTTATATAATTTTGGGACGCTGAGTCCGAATTTGATGTTATTTTTGCATGAAAATGTGTATTTTCGACGCCAGGGGAATTTTTATGTTTTTTATATATATATATATATATATATATATATATATATATATATATATATATATATATATATATATATATATATATATATATATATATATATATATATATATATATATATATATATATATATATATATATATATATATATATATATATATATACATATATATACATATATATATATATATATATATATATATATATATATATATATATATATATATATATATATATATATATATATATATATATATATATATATATATATATATATATATATATATATATATATATATATATATATATATATATATATATATATATATATATGTATATATATATTATATGAGGAAAATTTTACGTCGGTTTCAGTTTTTTGGAAAACAAAATGCATGATGCTTGAAAGACTTTCATATGCCATGAAAAAACATAAAAATATTATTCAGTTATTGAGAAAATAAAAAAATATCAATTGAAAAATATGCTTCGTGATAAAATTTACTTATGACTTGGTTTTTTTCAAAGTGACCATATTACATTGCGTCTTTTTATCGAATTCTTCTTTTTATTCACTTCCACCTTCATCTTCATTTTTGTGTTCATTTTTAATATAGTTTTAATATCTTCAAGGAGAGCTTTGAAAATGCAGTTTCTAACGTCAGAATAATAATTCACAATTTGTTCTGTAGAAATTAGCAGCCGATTGATTATTTCATGATTTATGTTTACACGATTGTTTTTACATGTGACTGGTATGATACAAACTTAAATTATGATTTTGGTACTCAGTGCAGGTGAAACGAAACATAAACAATGTTTAGTTTTTGATACTGTGTTGAATATTGTAATATTGATGGCTTAAACTTGTAAATATGAAAACAGTATGATTAATCATACTGAAATATGTTTGTAAACGTTGTTATTATCAGACTTATATGAGCCATTCGTTATTCTGTTGACTGTTGGCAGTGTGCAATTTAAATTTACATTTTTAAAATTCGATATGTGCCAAACCCTGCCGTCTAAACTTGTTTTATGTCTATGGTGTTTTATTAAAAAAATACGTAATTTTTTGATTCCGCCTTATTTTTTTTTTAGTATTACAATGATATTATACATCATCCAATGATGAGGATATATTCTCCACTATTTTACAGACAACTTTTCCATAGACGTCACCAAGATACAAGTTACCCTTGAGGCTCCAGCAAATTTCGCAAAATTGCATTTTTTTCAAGAAAAACGCAAAAAAAAACACTGATTCAGTACACTATGAAAAATCATAGAAAATTCAAATTTTGTCGTAATGCTCTAAAATTTAGATTCTGACACTTCAATAGTATACAACTATAGGAAAAATATAATTGAAATGAAATTCGCATTTTCATTTTTGGGTCGAAGGCCAGCGATTCCCCACTGTGCGTTGATTAACGGACCGGCGCCAACGGCTTTACTTCCTCATGCGATGGAAGGCGTGATCCCAGAGATTTTTCGCCTCATAAAATCTCTCGGTGTCGGCTAGAATTGAATCTAGACTAGTTGGGTTGGTTGTGAGTGGATCACTCCACCCCACAACCATCGACACCTATGTCGGCTCTGGGATTCGAACCCAGGCGTCGAGTGTGGTTGACGGAGACATTACCAACCACGCTAGGCTCCCGTCTATTCATTTATAGTTCTACGGTCCCTTTTTTGCTTTGGATTTGCTCTAGATAAAATAAATGACATTTTTTTTCACGTTATAAAGCATAATGTTCGTTAATTCTGTTTTACCGTGCATGTTCGTTTATGAATGACAGCGCAATTTCATTGCTTGGCTTTTGTAACATGTGTAGAAGATTTGGATTGCGAATTGATTGAAGAAGAGGAACTAAATATTGATGGTCTTTCAAAAATCAGCAATGATGCTGCAGTTACTGTCTCGGCTTTCTATGTCGTCGATATGCGTCTCCATCAACAGCATCCTTTTCTAGTTATCTTCTATAATCTTCTTTTCCTTTTAGTTTCAGTTTTTCTTTCAGTAAAATCGTTCTCATTAAGAAAAAATGCATTCCTAACAAATTTCTCGATTTTTATCATTATTTCCAGGGGGTGGGGGGGTTTTAAAAACGTGACGTAATTAAGGGGGGGGGGGTTAAGGAAGTTGTGACAGCTTGTGACAAGGGGGAGGGGGGGAGTTAATTTTTCCCGAATTTTGCGTGACATCTTTAATGGATCGTCCCTTTGGCATTTTGTTAATAAACTTAGCACTTTATTTTGTTTGATATGCTTACTTGCATTTTTCCTAGTTTTTAGGCTTTGAAGGCATGAAACTTTGCCAGTTTCTATACTCAGTAGGTATCTTAGTTTATTTATTATAAGAGTTCACCGGTGAGAAACACTGTGTCCCTCTGCGTCTGCGTCGTAGAAGGGAATAATGCTGCCATGCATAACGCTCCGGTGTGAACGCGTCTTCGGCTCGGTTTAGTTAAGCACATCTAAGGGTTTCTAGAGTGTAGTGACTTCCCGATGTGTCTTAAGATATTTATTCATGTCTAACATTGACCGTTTAGTTCGAGACTGCCTGTTCGATGGTTTTATTTAATCACGTTTTAAACCGGAATAGGTTTCGTCCGATCGATAAATATCGAGATTAACTTTATAACTACGCGATGTATATCTTCTAAAGGGCCGCGTCTACCGAAGTGCGCTTGCTTTCTTGAAGCTATTCAGGAATAATATTCGACACTTATATGCATACTTTGATGCTTCGGATGGTATATGATTTTGGCACGCGTCATTCGCATAGGATCGCGGTGTTTGACAAGAAAGATATTCCTGCAATGAGCAAGCTCTGCGCGCAGCGTCGTTCGATTACGTCAAATATCATGGAGACATGATAGCATAAACCGTTCTTTCCGCGGCAGTAGTAGATTTAGAAATAAACTCGGTCTCGGGCTGTCCGTTTAGCCGGAGATTGTTCACCAATTGCTTTGATATAAGCGTGTCGCAAATCAAAGTAGGTTTCGTTTGGTCTATACATATCTTGAATAATCTAATGGCTACGCAAAGTATACCTTTGAAAGAACCACGTTTATCGAAGTGCGTTTCTGAGTTTCTAGTACTCAGGATTGGCCTCCTTACGGTTTATTGTTTTAAATCAGATCCACATCGCGTAGTCTAATATGCGTGGCTCCAATAACATTAAATTGTGCAAATCGGTCTTAAATAAATAAATTCAAACAATTGCTACATGCTACATTGAAATAAACCATGCACACCTGTGCACGGTCCCAAAAGCATTGATAATGTCTCTTGGTCTAAACCGGTACCAGATATAAATAAGGTAGTTGTGTTTCTCTAGTCAGCCGGCTGACTATAGAATAAACCGAAGATAGCTAAATTGAAACGGATAGGAAGTATAAGTATGATCACATCACTTATCAAAGTGAATCCTGATCCCCTACTAACAAAAACCTCCTTCCTGTGACCTTTGTGGAGTCGTAGAGGTAAACACGGTCTCCAAATAGCAAGGGTCACACTAACATCCCTTACCTCTTCCCACCTGATTGCAAGGACGTGGCCGGCGTCGTTATTGATCCTTTAAAGCATTGAGTCACTAAAACTTGTACAATGAGAATGGTCGGTCACTCCCAACCCCATTCAGTTGATTCACTGTACAATTTTACTGATTCGGATCAATCACGGAGTGCAACCATTGATATGTGCATTCAGTCAACATTTGAGATGCAAGGTATATAAATAATATATCATTGGATTGAGCAACTCTTGCAGAATAGAAAAAATATTTTATTGCTATTTTTGTTACAAAATGGCGGCTGTGCAGCGATTGCCGTGAACAGCTTTTTTTTAAGTTGTTCCGCGGGGAACAGTAGAAGTCGTGCCCAACTTTACCTATAACCAAAACAATTTTTTTTTCATTATCTACATAAGTGTCGCTAGTGAAGTACACATTATATTTCTAGAATTTTACTTCGCAAAATGGCAACGGTTTGAAAAAAAAAGTTCTGTTTCGACAAAAAAATCGACTTTGATTGTTTATAACTTTAGTTGTTGTTAAACAATCGCTTTAATCGTGTGTACTTTACTAGATAATCTGATGAAGAAGCTACAGTTAAAATTTCAAGTCAATCGGATGTAAACTTTTTCAGTTCTACTGCTCGCCGATTTTGAAAACATGGTTTTGAGAAAAACGCGTTTAAAGTTTCAAAATGCTATAAATCTCAAGAATCGCAATATTAAAGCCCCTCATAATTTTTTTACCTTCAGTCAGCTATCTCTGCGCCGTAAAGTTGTCCTTCCTGGGTTTTATTTTCCTCTTCTTCCTTTTTGTTAACTGATGTATGGCTGCGCCTAGCCTCTTTCGCGATATCAGTCATGCGATGCTCAGCGACTTTGACACAGTTGGCGCCCGATCCCACGCAAAACTCAAACTTGTCACTCATATTCAAGTCATTTTGAATATAACTCACAGTTAAAAAGTATAGAAAAACTTAAACAAAGAATGTACACAACGAGAACGACTGATCGACTAAACAAAGGGAAATTGTGAGTAAACACGTTCTGTAGAGACGCTATAACGGTCGAAACTTGATGCGAAGACCTCTATACTTCAAATTTGAAACACGATAACAATCATAGGTAACTTCTGCTAGTTTACAAAGCCTCGAAATAAAAGGAAAAACGAGCATCGCCATATTAAACGAAAAATGTGATTTTAGAGCATAAAAGTTGTTCGGTAAAAATTTATCTAAACGAACTTTGAGTTTAGATCTGTACTTGGGCGATGTAGATTTTGATTCTTGGATAGTTTTAGCATGATTTAGGCAGATAAAAATAATGGCGAAAAAATTTTTTTTTGGTAGATGTTACCCTTAAAGGAAATGAATTTAGGTAAATTCGATTCAAGTCTCAGACGAAACACAGAACTAGAAAGCTAACATTAGATTGAATAAATATCAAAAGAATATTGAAAAGTGTTTTTGTTTTAAATTAAACACTTGATTTATTTATAACAAACCGCGTGTTTTCTCTCTCTCTCTCTCAATATAATGCAAGAATCAATTCCTATGCGTAGATTTTTTGTTCACTCCACAACACTGAAGTTATATCAATAATAATTTTTCCTACCTATACCACGCTTAAACTTGGATGTGAATTGTTTTTCGTTTTTTTCTTCCTGCTCGGGTTTATGGGGCACGTGAAGAATTTGATGCAGCATTTTTGCGTTTGCCTGATTTCCTAGTAATTCCGTAAGCTCTTCTTCGGATTTATGTAGCAGTTCTCTCAAATTTTTACATTTCTTCATCACCTTACCGATGTTTCTTGAATTAATACCAGGTAACTTGATAAGAAAATCGTGAATGTTCGAATTCGCACGCTCAGCAATATGGTCAGTGTCGTTGGGTTCGTCGACATCATCTGATCCAACCAAAACTGCTGCTTCAGGATCTGGTTCCAATTTGCCTTGTTTCAATTCCTCGAATAACTGAGCTGTTGCATATGGGCTTGGGGACCAAACCAGTTTCATTTTCGGAAAGTGTAATGTCAATAATTGCAGTTTTTGTGTGATATCTGCGTTAGAAGAATCTCCAGACATCATAAAGTGTCGCTGTAGATGAAATGGTTTATTCTGATCGAACTCTATCAACAGAATAGGTTTACTGTAGCATCGCGTCATCTGAATACACTGGTTATACAAACGTCCAGAATTCAGTGAACCAATTAAATCAGAAATTGATTTACGTTCTACACAGATTTCAGGTGTTAGGATATAGTCTCCAATCTACAAAAAAGTTAGTTGATTAATGTTGTGCTGCAGAATCTTATACGTATAACTAACCGCTATTGTAAGTGGAACTACTTCAATCCCCCGTCGATGGATCAAACAAGGTAAATCAGATCGAAACTCTCGCATATCTACAATTATCCGTGGAATAACAACAGTTTCTTCATCCGTTTGTTGTCCACCTGCTTTACGCGAAGAAACTTCCAGTTTCTTCTGTAGCATTGCTATTGAGTCTTCAGACTTGCCGTCTTGATACTCAGGAACCACCATTGTCTTATTTTTTTAGTATAATAAAAAAGAATCATTAAAACATTTTCACGAGCATAAAATATCTACTAACAGTCCGTGGCATATTTTCCAGGGAATGTTGTATTTAAATCAAATAAAAGAAAATACTTACACGCTTAGTGTCAATGAGTAATTCAAATGATTGTTTCTCCCTTCGCAGTGAAGTCAAATATGATTGTTCTTCAACAGTTTTGGAGTGAATAATTACAAACACACGAACTCTAGTCAGTTCTTGGCGCTGTCTGCGAGCTTCGAATATCTCGATCGTTCGAACAGCCGTTACATTACTATGATACATAATTATGTAACGCGGCCTAATCTCTTCTAACGTCCGGTCTAATGAAGCAAACCCGTTATTTTCACTTTTGAAAGTTTGAATGAAAACTAATGGCTTATTGCTCTCGGCTTCAATTTTCGTGATGTCCATATTTTCCAACTCCGAAAATGACTCGAATTCCCCATGTTCCATCTGTGTTGCATTGAATAAATCTTGTTCAGCACCCTCTTCACTAACAGTTCGATTAACATCTTCTTTCTGTGACATGGTCAGTACATAGGAATCTCGAAAATAAATATAATCTTCGCTTTCCTCCTCAGCAAACAATTCAGACTCTATCCCAGAAAGCTGCACAGAGGCATCCTCTTCTTGATTTCGTTTTTGGTGTTCATCATCTTCTATTGCTTTTTTTGCAGCTTCAACCCGTCGCCTAGCGATTCTTTCTTTAAGAAAACCAGCGCTAAGATTCGAGACGTTCGTTTCGACGCCAATGTTATTTGTTTTTTCTTTTGTAAGTACTGACTTGATATTTGACTCAATCTGTTGTATTTTGAACGGATTTTCATCCGAACACTTGTCAATATCACTGTAACGTTGGCTTAGCTTTGAAACTGAGACGTCGTTTTTCATTGCGGTGTAGAGAAGATATCTCTCTGGACCTTGGGTAAGATATTGATTTAATTGGTAGCATGTTCGTGCATCCTGGCATAGTACAAGCACCTTGACTTGTTGTTGCAAATATTTTCGTCGTTCTTCTGGGTTTCGTATCTTTTTTGCTGCATCCTTTATATTAGCAGGAATGTCCTGCCGGAGAACATCAGATAAGGCCTTCCATTTCGGACAAAACTCAGGTTCAAATTCTAGAATATCAGAATTGAAGTGGTCAACTACATATACATTCATACGAAAATCAATTGTTTCATACCATCGTTTTTATTATAAACGCGCTCCTTCGCGACATTGAACATTTTTTCTGCTGAGTCAAGGATAGTCCACCCTGAATTACTAAGAGCATACTCCTTAGAACGATATTTTCTCATATTCGCATAAACTGTAACTGCATCATGATAAATAGTTGATCTGGAGAGTAAATAATATTCGTTACCGACAGCCCATTAACGATTATTTGTAGCTCACATCATTAAACTGCGTAGAGACTTCAAATCAGCCACAATTAATTTCGTCTGTGAACTCAGTTGATGCCAGATGGTATCTAATTGCGCTTGGAGAATTTTGTGGAAGTTTTTCGTAACACAATTTTCTACCGTCACTTCTTGCAGCTCAACATTGCGGTTGAGAGTTTTAATATTTTTCACCAAACAGTTCATTATATCCAATATATTACATTGCAGCAAAATCATGTTTTGACTCATGGGAATTTGCATTTCCACAACCAATGGCTCGAATGGTTTGAGCGATTTCTGAATTGAACCATGAAATCGGGGCCAAATGAAAAGTTCTTTGACAAACAAATTTCGCATAACTTTTTCGACATGGCCATAGCCATAAGTGAAAGCTTCTACATTTTTTGAAAAGGCTTTCACAAACCCATTTTTGTTTCTTTGACGGTACAGACGAAGGGCGAAAGCTTCTTGACATGATTCAATGATTTCATGTGCCTTTAGCACGAATATTCCTGTTATCATTTCTACAGGTATGCGGTTTTTGAGCAAATCTACTACCAAAATCCTGGTACTGATAAATTGAATTCCTCCGAGTAAATAATTTTTTTCACGCTCTGTTGCATTGGTGGATGATTCATGAATATATTGACGATCCAACTCAGCCGTATACAATTTTTCCTCGAAATCGGTACAATTCATTACCAGGACTAATGTTGAAGGGTCACAAAATATTTTAAGCAAGTTCAGCAATACTTTTTCATATGTTATTCCTCTACAATTGTTAAAAAATTTCTTTATTCAAGATCAATGTTTGAATTTGATTCAACGTACTTAGCGCAAACTACTAATCCATCAGCATGAAGTAAATCGAAAAACATTTGCCGTTCGTATTCTAACATAGCAATACTATGAACTGCAAGAAATTCCTCAGCATTCATCAATTCGCCAAGGGCTTGTTCTTCTTGAATTTCATTAGAAAGATCCGTTTTCTGTTCAGCTAGTTCTGCAGAGCATGCCAATTCCTCATCGAGTTCATCGTCGGCTTCTAAACTCATTTTGGAGATTTTACTGATATTACTAACGTTTCAAACACAGGTAATAACATCAAAAGACGAAAGCCAAACTAAACAAAAATTGAAAAATGACAAGGGGGTGATTTGAAGATAACGCCAGAATCACTGATATTTACACTGTTAGAAAGAAAAACACCTTTTTGAGTTTACTCTACACTCTAGCTGCAAAGTGCCTAAAAAGATTGTAAAAATTATCTAAATATCATTTGTTTCTTTCAAAACAAAACGCCCTGAATTCGTCGCCATATAATTTGTATGGCGGCGATTTCTGAGACGAATTCAGCGAGTTTTGTTTTAAAAGAAACAGATAATAATATGTTTCATATCCGGACTATTTTGTGATTATTGCGGAACGTACAATGACAATTCAAAAACTCAACACAGGCAAACATCACTCACAAATTTAGATCCTAATTAACGATTCAACAATATATTTGCCATACAAAAATGCTAATGAGTGCAAATTTGCTTTAATTTTGTACCTGTTACACCTAAAACTTGAATTTCAGTCGCTTTACATTGTATAATCGAGAATTTGTAGTTTCGCCCTTTACTATGCGCCTATTTCGTCTGCTCGACATGTCGCCCTTTACTTTGCGCCTTATTTTGATCTGCTTGACAGTATCGCTCTTTACTATGCGCCTTATTTTCATCTCGACAGTATCGCCCTTTACTATACGCCGTGTTGTATCGGAATACGCATTTTGCTTTTCCTGTTTATTTTGTTGACAACTTCGATTCCTCCCATTTATCAACACTGAAAAAAATCACACGCTCATACCAAATGCTCTTTACACATGAATACCAATAAACCAACCCAATCGTTTTAACAGGCCGACCCATATCGATTTTTAATGGAATTCATGGTATTTTGTTGTGTTTTGGCATTTGACGCGTTCTACCATTGAAATCTGAGTGTTAAAAGATTGATTTTGGTATGGATGACATGGCAAACCAAAGTGTAAAACACTTGATTTTGTCCTGTGAGGTGAAACGCAAGTGTATTTTACTTAGATATGAAATGTTTCATCTATTAGCACAGAAGCACATCTGTTCAACTGAAGAACCAAAAACGAGACAGAATCTCTTTATTTTAGGTATCGACATCTAGCGGTGGAGAGAATGCATTTTACACTCGAGAATTCATCACGCTTATATTCCATTCGGGTTATTCGCGTTGGAAGAGATTTTGAAGGCTGTTCGCACCTACGTTAACTCTCATATGCAATTGTCAAAATGTGCGTGATGACAAAAGCAAAAATATTTCCTTCCTTCTTTTTCGCATGCAAAAACCAAACAAATATCAGCAACACCGTCAACGCGAATTCATTAAACAAAAGGACCGTATGAGCTCTCGCCGCTTTTTCGTCGAGAGAATCCTTTGTTCTCCCCGGTGCTGGTATAGCGAGGGTGCCTTTTCATGATAAACGTACAGTGCCACCCGCATACGTGCAACGGTTTTTATGTAGATATATTTTTAATGAATTTCATTGTTGCCCAAGTTGAAAACTGAATATCTTGACTAACGACAATTATTTTTTTATATTGTACCTAATGTCGTAGGCAGTGCTGGTACAGCGCGTCTGATATGCATTTCTAGCAATGTTAGGTAAAAAAACGGTACGAGAAAAAAATATTGTCGTTGGTCGAGAAATTCGGTTTCCAAGTCCAACGGAAATATTCAAGTAAATCAACTAACAGGTTAAAATAGTTTCAACAGTCGTGAGGTGTACGATCCAAGAAAATTTGTTAGACAATGTTTGAATGGTTGAAAGATTTTTAGTTTAATTTGTTCTATTGACGTTGATTGTGAATTGTTACTGAATTTCCACTTCAAAGATCTCTTGAATGCGGTCCTGTGTGAAGTGCGGTCGGTCCTGTGAACTTGATTTTGATAGATTCAACTATTCAAGATCACCTTTTTGCCTGGTTATTAAAGCAAAAAAAAATAGTTTTTTGGTGCATGTTCAAACTATTGGAGCGAACTGTTCGAACGATGCACTGTAAAATCAATGTAGGATGGAACAGCAAAAAATGAATGCGAAAGCTTGGGCACCAATTTGCTGCAGAGTTTTGTTCGAAGTTGCATATCTGTTCTGTGACAGAAGTAAGTGGAATCCACTTGGCAGTAACGTATCGATTTTTTTTTATAGTGAACATGTAGTCTTCACTAATGAAACTAAAGCCTGTATCAGACTAACCGTTGTAGCGGTTGACCGTTACCGTTCCGCTCCTTTTCGACCAATCAGAGCACAGCGGTCAACCGTCGCTTGTTGTTGTTGTAAAAAATAGAATTATTTCTATTTTTACCGCCAACCGTTCCCAACGGTTGGCGACTGCTGTCATTGACATGGCAAAGGCAAAAGTGCCTCTTCACACCTACACAAAGTCACATATAGAGACTTATCGAATAAAAATGTGTGCTTCTCTTTTTGGCACACACGACAGCCAGTCAAAACATTAATAGCACCGGCAACGCTGCTTGGCGATGTCAAATTTCGACCAACGGGAACGGGAAGGAAAAAAAAAGAAGTTTTGTTTTGATCGTGCGCTAGGAACTTGTTTTTATTGCATCATTGTTTCGTTTGTTAGAAATAGTTCCAGTGCAAGTGAAAAAAACTTGGCCGTTCGTGCCTCTCCGGAGGAATATAGTCATACGGCGTTTTTGTCGTGTTCGCATAGTGTTTGTTTGGTGATGCTGAATCAGCAGGAATCACGTAGGAAAACCAGCGAACAAATTGGACACTAAATCCAGTCGTCCTCTGGGAGCTACCGACGATGTTCGAGGATGAATCCGGGTTCGGAGCACGGCATCGGCGCTGGTACCGACTGCATGGGCATCTCCTTCGCTATTGGACCTATCCTGATGATGAAAAATACAAGCCTCCGATCGGAAGTATTTATTTGCAGAAGTGCTCAGAAAGTAACTATTGCCCCCAGATTGGTATGCTTACGATTGGACAAATTATTATTAGAATTCTGACGTCCACCACCGCCGGATGATGTTGAATCGCTGGTGCTAGCAAAGCAAGGTATTACTGCTATTCAGCGGTAGGTTTGTGTGAATATGTGGCTTTCACCGGATACTAATATGTCGTTCTATATTTTTACAGGTATTTGCTGTCAGCTGATTGTGAGTAGTATTAAGATGAGTATCTTAGTTAGTTATTTGTTAAAATTATAAGTTCGATGAGCAGGTGAAGATTAGTGTTTTTTTTAATTTATTTGTGATGAAGTAAGTGAACTGAAATAAAACTTGAACCTAATCTTACATTTATCTTTTACTGACTATAATTGAGAATTGCAACGATTTTTTCGGAACTTATTCGACATATTTTGTAATGTTTACACATTAGTAATCCTATGTACAGGGGTCAAAATAAGTAGTATAGGCAAGTGCCGGTAGGCATGACAAACCTGCTAATTTTTGGATGAATTTGATGATTGGTTACCTGATGAAAATGCTTATTTGCATCATTGGCATAGATGAAAAAACATTTCTAAAGTGAATGTTTCATCAAGATCGGGAATCGGTAAAGAGCTCTTTGAGAAATGGCTATTTCTCATCCGGAAATTCCCAGAGGAACCTGTATCAGGGGATATTTACATTTCTGCATAAAAATATAGCGTGAGACAACTCCATCTTCAGAATTCCCATCTGGAATCTTTTATATCAGGCATATTTTCAAATATAACCTGAATGCATCGAAGGAACTCGTAGTTGGAGAATTTACATATCTGCAATAAAATATAGCATGCGACACCTCTATCTTCAGGATTGCTCTTCAGGAATCATCCAAAAGACATGTTTCCATAACATACTTTTGTCTTCCGGGTCATAGTAACGTTACAAGCCCCGTTCTGTTTAGGCAGTTTTCAGTATTTGGCAGTTTTCTCGTTGTTCTTTCAACCAATTCTTACTCAACAACCTTCAAAAGCAAGGTACATATTATGGATTTTTGTTACCGATGAGGACAACAGCTGTTGGTCAACCGATTTCGGATTTATGCCCGAAACATATTCCTGTAATATAATGGCCATGATCAATGCAGTAGGTACTTAGAATCACAAGCAGGCCTATCCTGGTTGTGTTCAGGGCCGGCGGTTGATGTGGGTAGTGTGGGTAGTAGTACCCCTATGGAAAACGTCTCTGTGGGTACTTACCCACACGGAATTATCCCCCTCCATTGCTTACTACCCACTCGGGAAAAATATGTGACGCCTTCTAATTTCATGAGGCAAAAACTGTCTTTCTAATAGTAGTTTTAGTTTATTTCATTTCGTTTTTACATCTTCGAGATAATCAATAATATAACATAATTTATTACGTATACAAATCCCGAAAAGTTTAGCATCACCTGGAATAGGCGGAGATCTCGTGTTTTTGACTACCTAGAAAATTGCGGTTTTCAGCAAACTTGTTCAGAAGGCCAAAGGCTACTGTATGGTGGCAAATTCAGTGTGAAATTTTACCGCTACGTGGCGCTAGTAGGCACACAATTTGTCGTATTTCAAACTCAACTAATCTCACGATTTCGACCTGCTAGAGAGTTGCGGTGTTCAGCAAACTTGTTCAGGATGCTCGAGGCTTCTACATAGTAGACAATTTAGTACTGAATCACCTCCCTATGCGGCGTTAGGATACATGTGGCTCTTCGTATTCAAACTTCAACTTATCGCGCGAATTTTACTACCCAGAAATATGTAATAACCTCCTCAAATGAAAGCTCTTCTTGAGGATAAACACACACAAGCCTACACTCAAAATATTTTCCACGTTATTGTTACGTGAAATTTCCTGTACTTATTCATTTTCTGTCATTTTTCATGATTTATGTGACAAACATAACATCTACGTGAAAATCACATGCATACTATGTTTTATCACGTAGTATCTACGTGAACTTGGCAACGTCAAACAGAATGAACTCTCCGTGCGAAAATATACAAGAATCAAAATGGCGAAGCTGTTGTGTAATTCGGTCTGATTCAAATTGATTTCATGGATGGCTTGCCAATGAGTGAGATTTGGAAAAACCATAAGAATTCGACATGGAATCTTTAGCTTACAGATTTTGCACAGATTTAGTTCAAAGATCCATGAGTTACCTGAACATAAACAGTAGCAGCTAACAGTAATTATCGACGGTGAATGTCTTTATATTTGTCAATCCATTTTCAAATTGGAAATTTTGCATGCCCGTGCGATTTATCTAGCAACATATTTCAAAAAATTCTGAAATCTAATTTCTCTCTTAAGAATTTACAATCGAAATTTATACGTTTTATAAAACGTAGTAGCTATCCGTTATGCTTTTCACTTTACCGGTAGTTAAATTCTACGTGAAAATCACATGAAACGCATATGTGTACTGAATAATATTCACAGGATAAATCATCTCAACAGATCATGATGAACTCAAATGACAATCACGTAAAATCGACGGGAAAATGACAGTGGAAAATATTCACATAACTTTTCCGGTAATCATAACGTGAAAATTATTTTGAGTGTTTATTCTTTTTATTTTTATTCGATAAGTCTCTATATGTGACTTTGTGTAGGTGTGAAGAGGCACGTTTGCCTTTGCCATGTCAATGACAGCAGTCGCCAACCGTTGGGAACGGTTGGCGGCAAAAATAGAAATAATCACCCCTTTGGCATCACGCCATGCTTCAAGGGCTAACATCTCAACATAAGTAAAAACGAGATAGCATATCACCGCTTCTCTTCATACATCTTTATCTTACTGCTGACAGCGGGCACAAATTAATTTGAGCCCAGGACATGAGTTCATTGTCATTCACTGTTACTCGGTATAGGGATGCCAAAGGCTCGGAAATAATTCTATTTTTTACAACAACAACAAGCGACGGTCGACCGCTGTGCTCTGATTGGTCGAAAAGGAACGGAACGGTAACGGTCAACCGCTACGACGGTTAGTCTGATACAGGCTTAACGGTCCGCCCCG
This sequence comes from Wyeomyia smithii, assembly GCF_029784165.1. Lineage (NCBI taxonomy): Eukaryota > Metazoa > Arthropoda > Insecta > Diptera > Culicidae > Wyeomyia > Wyeomyia smithii. Next base: position 176,481,528 of record NC_073696.1, on the reverse strand, counting down.
GATGTTAAGGGGGTGACACTATAGAGATAAGTGACTTTTCATCTACGCACACTAGGAAACGTGTAAACCCGTGTAAATTTGCTTCTGTTTCCTCCAAACTGTAAATCATCGCAGCTCGTTGCTTCGACTTTTATCACTTTTTAACATTTTTGATCAATTATGTTCAGCAGCTTCTTCCGATTTCTGATCACGGGTGAAAAAGTTCATTCAGAAACAAGTTTAAAACACATAATGAGTGTTCAACTGAATATTTGTCCAGCTGCTAAAAACATAGCATTGCAAACAAAACAGCTATTTGGAAATATTTTCCTCAACTAGTGGCACTAACACATTCGTACGTAAAAAGGTCTATAGATACTGTATATAGTGATAAGTGACTTTTCACTTACGCATACTAGGAAACTTGTAAACCCGCGTTGCTTTTGTTTCCTCCAAACTGTAAATCATCGCATCTCGTTGCTTCGACTTTTATTACGTTTTAACATTTGTGGTCGATTATGTTTGGCGGCTTCTTCCGATTTCTGATCACGTAAGAAAAAAATTATTCAGAAACAAGAACATACCCAACAAACAATTTTGTTGATTTCTAGCTTTTTAAAAGGTAAAAAGGTCTATATCACCCCTTTGGCATCACGCCATGTTTCAAGGGCTAACATCTCAACATATATGTAAAAACGAGATAGCATATCACCACATACATGAGACATACGTAACACTCATGAAGAAATCTTCCAAAAAAGTTGGTACACAATGAACTATTCGAATGGTACCACCCTCTGAATAAAATCACTGTTTGAGTTGTTTTTGAAGGCAGTGTACCTGCGCAGCCCTGCATTTGTCTCGTTCCTACTCGAAAAATGCTGCATTGATTTTGTAAATAACTTTTTGACAGTTTCTTATGAAATTTTCTTTGGTGCTCGATGAAGCCGAGAAAAAGAAAATTCGTTTTGTTCATTATTTGTCGAGCAGTTGGATAGGACGAGGTACGGAGTACCATGGGGCAACGTGTACCAGAAAAAAACGCCAGTGTCACGTATGTCTTATGTATGTGATATCACCACCTCCCTGACACGTTCGTAGCCTGTATTTTTGTATACGAGGGAATGAAGTGGCATGTTACACTGCTGTGCTTCACTTTGCTATGAACAGCGACATCGATAGATTAGGCAACACTGAACGGGAGTGAACAGCACGTCAGATGTCTTCCTTTTGCGACCATTGTTGTTTGGGGCTCGGAATCGAGGGGTTCGTCATAATGGGGGTACTGTCAAACTATAGGTAATGGGATTACGATGTCAGGGAGGTGGATATCACCGTTTCTTTTCATACATCTTTATCTTAGTGCTGATAGCGGGCACAAGTTAATTTGAGCCCAATACATGAGTTCATTGGCGTTGACGGTGTTGCTGATATTTGTTTGGTTTTTGCATGCGAAAAAGAAGGAAGGAAATATTTTTGCTTTTGTCATCACGCACATTTTGACAATTACATATGAGTGTTCACATAGGTGCGAACAGCCTTCAAAATCTCTTTCAACACGAATAACCCGAATTCACTGTTACTTGGTATAGGGATGCCAAACGCTCGGTATATATAGACCTGCGCAGTGAATGGTAGCAGCACTGGCATCGCTGATTTTTTATATTGTTGTTATTTGTTTAATATAAACTTTTCATTATGTTCATTTTAGTTTGCTCGTTTGACAGTTGTTTTGGCTCGCTGTCCGCATATAGTGTCTATAGGATTAGATTATTGAAACATAGATATCCAACTCAACCAACAATATGGGCAACAAATATGTGGCGCCCCTCCGAGTATGATGACGGTTGGGTGAACCACATTTCATGCGCACACACAGAAAAATATCAAGGTAATTGCTATCTTTTTACGCTGGGTCAGATTTATGCGGTATTTTCAACAGACTAATCTATATGGTCTAGATAATAATAATAATCTATTACAACAGGAATAAAAAGCAAATGATGAAATTATCAATGTATGAAATGACCATGATATAAATAAATTATTTCGATAATAGTATGACTTCAAAAATATGTTTTAAAGCATAACCAATGACTAGTGCACAAAACCCTAAGGTCTAAACACAATTGATACGTTGCGGCTGCGTTTGCGGCAATTTGACAGTTAGTCCATACATTTTCTGTCAAATTCATGTCAACGCAAAGCAAACGTAATCCATTGTGCTCCATTGGGCCTTTACTCTTGCAGTATGCAGCGGACACGAGTTTCACTGCGCGTGAACGAAAATCGAACTAATTTGTATACTGTTAATTTGCTGATGACGACAAGGTGGTGAAAAGTGAAGCATTTTTTTCAATATCATTGTATCTAATCAATTGTCATCTAATTTTCAATATCCTCATACGGTATTACCATCTTGTTTTCGTTTTCATCTGGCGGATTGAACACGATAACTCGATTTAGCTAATAATCACAGTTTTAGGCGCCTTGAGGTCATCAGATGGCAGCACTTACCGATACAGCTTTAATCCCTTGTCGGCACTGCTTGGGTTAATAATTCTGCCTCAGCCGTCAAAGAATGCTGTAGAATGGTCTCGTATTCGGTTTGTAGCTTCCGTTGCAGATATATTTATTTTGGTGAATACTGCTAAAACTATTTTTAACTAAGTTTTTACATTACTGCGTTGAATGTTCTTGCTTTATTTGAAATTAAAAAAGTTTTTAGCAAAAGTAAAGTATTGATCAAGATTTTGTGTCAGACTGAAAATCATTGTTTTATACGTCTCTTGATATCCACAGAACTCACTTATAACGAGTAGCAAAGCATAGCATACCATATTCCGTCAAAATTCACGTACGTCAAGTACAACATAAACAATGCTAAAATAATTTAAGTGATTGTGAAGCATTTTTTCTTCTCTTCGTCACCTTCGCCAATTTAATGAGAGTATCTATGAGATGATTACATTTTGTGACTCACGTTAATTTGTAAAATTACGAGATTTGCTTTTTAGTATTGTTGTAATGAATTGAAATTGCAAACCATCTAGACCATATAGGATAGTTGATTGAAAACAACCGTACAAATTTGATTGAAAGAAACATGGTATTTTTCTGGTTGTGCGCGCACCACTGAAATGATAGGAAGTACCATGATATTTTTCCGTGTGCATATGATTTAGTTCACCCAACGGCCTACAGATGGCAAGTTCATAGTGTTGCCTTGAGATTATATGCAGCGAAGCCCAACTTGGATATCTATGTTTCTTTAGTCTGCCTAAAAATGCCTAAAGTCAATGAACAGATGGCGCGTCTGAAGGTTGATTTCTAGAAATTTATCGAGAATCTGTCGCAGGGTGAACATTTGGTCCGTAGTGGAGCATCCCCCTCGAATACCACATTGGTAATCACCAACAAAGGTCTCCGACAACGGCCTTAGTCTATGAAACAGAATACGGGACAGAATTTTGTAAACGTTGTTGAGAAGGGTTAGGTCCCGATAATAAATACAGTCCAGGCGGTGGCCTTTCTCGTAGATTGGTTATGTGAGACCCTCCAACCAGTCTGAGGGCAATTCTTCATCGGACCACACTCTCAGCATGATCCGGTGTAACGCACGATACAGCTGTTCGCTCTCGAAAACAAAAACAGGTCAAAGGTAAAACAAGACAACAAGAGCAATGGGATGAGGATAGAGATGTCAGTGAGTTGGCTCGTACCAACGCGAACTCTCATATGCAATTGTCAACATGTGCGGGATGAAAATAGCAAAAATATTTCCTTCCTTTTTTCTCGCATGCAACGCGAATTGCGAAATTTGTAGGGTTGCGTCAAATGTCTGTTGGCCGTGTTGCCAACTGCTGGAAATGTGGTTATTATTGGTTTTCGAACATGATATCCGCGGTAGCTAGGGGTGGGCGAAACGGCTCTTTTGCAAGAGCGGCTCTGAACCGCTCACTCACGGTTCTGAACCGACTCATATGAACGGCTCATGGTTCACAATGATTCACGAGCGTTGACAGCTCGTGTTGTCTCGGTAAACTTCGGGTTCGCGCGAACCAAACAGTTCTGGTGCGCTCAAAGAACCGTGGTTCTTTTTCGTGAGCCGTTCGTTCTTTCGCTCTTTTCTAAGAACCGGTTCATATGAACGGCTCGTGAGCCGTTCGCCCATCCCTAGCGGTAGCATGTAGCCGAGGTGGTATCCGTTGACAGCTCGATTGTATGGGATATCAGGTAATATGGATGGTGATATGGCCTCGATAGCACGAATCGCCTGATATCAGGTGATATGCGGGGTAGTGTGAACGGGGTATTATGTTGTTCTTCTTGGAGCCTCTCGCTCGCATGTATTTCGTTTTCGACGCATTTATTCGGCTTTCAGTCGGGCGTAAGTTTCCTCCGCCGTCACAAAGCCCAGAAGCTGAACAGACCTTGTGCCTCTCGTGTCGATGCCTGCCCTGGATCACACCCTCAAGGGCGATGCTTAATAGCAAAAAGGAAAGTCCATCACCTTGTCTTAACCTTCTGCGCGATTCAAAGAGGCTCGAGAGTATCCCCAAACACGCACATCACTTGCGCCATTGTGGCTTTGATCAGTCGAGGCAGTTTATCCGGAAATCCGTTTTCGTTAAGTGGATAAAGATGTGATGTGTGCGCACGTTGTACTCGCAACATTCCTGTAAACACGTGTGATGGTAAATATTGGTCGCTTAAACACAGGGATGGGAATTTTACAGATTTTCAAACTAAAAAAGCAATCCAGAATCCGTATTACAGAACTACAGAATATTGCCAAAAAACAGATTTTACAGATTTTTTTACTATTCCGTCGAACTGAAATCAATTTCATATCTTGAATTCTATTAAAATTAAAAAAGAATTTCAAACTTGAATTGTTCGAAGGCAAACTTAAACAAGGCTGACAATGGAAAAAACATCGTCGTTACTGTTTCTGTTTATGCAATTGTCAAATGATTTCAAAGGGAAAAATTTGTCATTGTTGCCAAGTAAGAGCCAGTGTCATTGTTTCCAAGTCTAAGTAAATGTCCCCTATTGCGTTTTCCAAAGAACTGAAAGAACTCGTTCGGTTACGAAGGAAATTATTGGTTATGTTGGCTCTAACATATGAGAGAAAAATACCTTTATTTGATTAAAAGTGCAAAACATGAAAACTCGCTGTTCTAAATCAATCGCTTTGTCGAAAAATGAAATTACGCCAGGTCTAAATTACTAGTTTTCCTACAGGCCGGAGGTATGCAACCAGCTATTCCTGTTCGTGATATCTTGGAAAGCTTACAGGTCCCTTATATACGTTTTCTGAATTCCGTCCATGCCCAGTCTAGTCCCATTCCCTGCCACCTATATCCAACTCAACTGCAAGAGCACGTTCGGACCCCGGATTCGAAACCAGCAACTAGACCTTGCACGATACGCTCAGAGCCCGAGGAACCCTATTTCCCAGTTCGGGTCCTGGCTAGCAGAACATACTTCATTATTTATGGCTGTTTGAAGAACATCAAGGCGTCCCCAGCAACAAATCACTGATTTTAAATGAAACAAAATGTTTATGGAAAAAACGTCGACATGCAAATGAATACCTACTACCTGAAACAGTTTAATGGTCTTGTAATAATTAACGAAAAAACAATGTTTAGGTAACAAAACGAGAGTATTACCTAATTTCTTAAAATAAAATATTTCCTTAAGTTTTGGCATAAATGTTTCGAATTATTTACTATCGAACATTGCAATCTCCTGAAAATATGGCTAAAACGTGTTTCGAAAACTTAACAGCTGATTTGAGATGATAAACGAGCAAACGTGAGCCGTTTGGGCTAGGATAACACGTTTGCAAAAACCTGCAAGCAGTAAACAGACCAGTTTCCTAAGTGAATATACAGCGAAATACTATACGTGATGAAAGCATCTCTCATTCGCAGCATATGTTGCACCACATAGAGTGCGAAAGCACCGAAGAGTTTATCGTTGAAAATATAGTACCGCATGTAAACTATGTCAGGCCTGGCTCTTGGTACGTTATGAAATGAGCTTTTACTAAAAAGAACTCGTTAATATAACGCACTTATTGAAGAGTTCATCATTATTTTAGAATGAGATTATGACAACTCTCGTCAATCGGTTAATTTTAAATTTCATTTGTTCATTTCGTTAATCATTTATTTATACATTTTATTGCATTCACTTCTAATAAGGTTTTCTGACAGTTTTCTGATGCACACGCTCGTAAATAATAACTCTAAAATGAGTAACATTTGACGCATTTTCGTAAAAAGTGGAACAACTCTTAAATTGAGCCACAAATACTCAGAACTGAGTAACACTAGGCGTCTTTAAAATGAGTCATTATTACTCAAAATTTGAGTACGACATTACTCATTTTTTGGGTACAGTTCAGTTTCATTACTGGCTAGAAATCCGCCACGGCCAACGACACCACATGTTCATCAATAATTACCTTGTAATAAAAGTAAACAGTTATAATACCTTCTGAGGCGCACACAATTAAAAAACATATGTCACAAACTGAAGCACATCGTAACCATCATTCAAAATGGACGTCGTTATATGCGATGTTACTCAGAAAGAAGTTATATGGAGGGAACCCAAAAAGTGAGTCAAAGTTACTCAAAATGAAAAAGGACTTCTACTCATTTTTTGACGTCTACGAACATCGTTCTAAACTGAGTCAGAGTTGCTCAGTTCATGAGTTATTATTTACGAGCGTGCATGCAGAATGTAAATTTCAACACCTTGCAAATTAACCTTTTGGGCCAATGAGTATATAAAGGTAAGAAAGAAGAAGACATTAATTCTGGAGTATTTTGTGATAAGGTCGTATGGCTAAACGTAAACAAAACGAGTGAGAGATGATTTGTGCTTGTGAAGTACAAAAGATATAACTCTCACTCGTTTTGTTTACGTTTGAACATACGACCTTAACACAAAGTAGTCGAGAATTAGTCTTTATTAAATATCAAGTCCACAAAAACTTCTTGAGGTTTGGAATATTTCCCAAAAAAACAGGGACGCAGCCCTTGAGCTCCTGGGAGTAAAAGGATGCCGACTATCAAATTTAAAAGTAATGATTTTTTTTCATTTTCTTCTTTTTGTTATGTTTTATCTTCTTTTTTCCACCCATAAAACCACATTACCACACAGTTTACTAGAAGCCCAATCAATGCAGTTTTCCACGAGCGGTAATAAGTTACAAATATAAAAATGTTGCAGCGTAGCATATCAACTTTTAAATATAAGCAGTTTCGTTTATTTTAATCCGCGCATGAGCACGACGAAATTTAACCCTTAAATGCGCAATGTTGTTTTAAAACAACAGTACTAAAAACGTTTTGTAATATACACATTTTGGTGTTTTTTAGAAATATAACTCATTAGAACAGCTCTCTGGACTCTAACGAAGAAAACTTAACAGCTGGAAGTACTGTATTTGAATGTTTTGTTTTTATTTTTGCTGTCAAAATCTCGGAAACGAAAAAAAAAACATGGCGAGATTCCCGACTGGTGCTGACTGTCTTTGAAAATAAATTTTAAAATAAGGTTGCTGGTTAGTGAAAACGTCTGAATGATCAGTAATTATACTAACAAAAGGTCAATTTTAAAGTTACTGTTAACAAAAGTAATTGTTTCGACTTTTTTTTATATAGGGGGGGGGGGGGGGGGGGTAGTTTGTAATGATTTATTTATGTACTAAAATATCTATTCAAAATAAGTATTGTGTGTTCTGCCACAAATGGTGACATTTCAACACTATTATATATATTTGTACGCTATTTAGTATTATTGAATGTTATAAGCTTTCGCAGTTAAGATAATGTAATTGTAGGAAAGTTATTAAACCTGCTTGTCAAGAAAAAAAAAGGAATAAAAGGAATAAAACGAAACTTAAAATAAACTTAAAACTATCTTACTGACTATAAAGTGAGCTAATCGTTGAAATTGAGGATTGCAACGATTTTGTCGGAATTTGTTGATAATTTGGCTTGACATATTTTCTAATGTTTCTACATTAGTGAACTGGTGGCACAACAACTTGTCCAGATGGGAACTGCATATAACATTGCTGGTCTAAATATTTGTTTGTAAATTAACAGTTTATTCTTGAGCCAAAGTCTAGAATTCCTGTTGATAAGAGGATATAAACATTTGATATACTTATTGCACTTTGACTGGATATTTTCAATGTGCTCCTTGAAAGTAAGATTCTTATCATAAATTAGCCCTAAGTATTTAACTCGATCAGACCTATTTAAGACCACACCGTTCATCTTAATAACGTGGTTATGGGTGGGTTTGAGAAATGAAACTCTTGGCTTATGAGGAAAAATAATTAACTGTGTTTTTGAAGCATTAGGGGAAACCTTCATTTTTGTAAGTATGAAGAAAATATATCTAAACTTTTTTGAAGCCGACTGCATATAACACGAAAGCTTTTTCCTTTTGCGGAAATGCTTGTATCGTCACAAAACAGAGATTTCTCACAACCTGGTGGTAAATCAGGAAGATCAGAAGTAAAAATGTTATATAAGATTGGGCCCAAGATACTCCCGTGAGGCACAACAGCTCTAACAGGCAATCTATTAGATTTACCATTTAGATAGTTAACCTGGAGAGTGCGGTCAGTTAAATAACTTTGTATCATTTTTGTGAAATAAAGCGGAAAACTGAAATTTGACATTTTAGCTATTAAACCTTTATGCCAAACACTGTCGAATGCCTTTTCTATATCTAGAAGAGCAGCTCCAGTCGAATAGCCTTCAGATTTATTAGTTCGAATCATATTTGTTACTCTAAGTAACTGATGAGTAGTGGAATGCCCATGGCGAAAACCAAACTGCTCATTTGCAAAAATTGAGTTCTCATTAATATGTGTTATCATTCTATTAAGAATTATTCTTTCAAAAAGTTTGCTAATAGAGGAAAGTAAACTAATTGGTCGATAACTTGATGCCTCAGCTGGATTCTTTTCGGGTTTTAAAATTGGAGTGACTTTGGCATTTTTCCATTTCGTAGGAAAATGTGCTAGTGCAAAGCATCTGTTAAAAATTTTTACCAAGAAATTTAATGAGTATTCGGGAAGTCTTTTGATGAGGATATATAAAATCTCATCATCTCCTGGTGCTTTCATGTTTTTGAATTTTTTGAGAATAGTTCGCACCTCATTCAAGTTTGTCTCCAATACCTCTTCGGAAAGAAATTCTTGGGTGGTGATCTGAACATACTTTTGGTTTACTTCATTTTCAATAGGACTTAATACGTTCAAATTGGAGTTATGAACACTCTCAAACTGCTGAGCAAGTTTTTGAGATTTTTGTTCATTCGTTAGAAAAATGCAATCACCATCTTTAAGGACTGGAATGGGCTTCGAGGGTTTCTTAAGAACCTTCGAGAGCTTCCAGAAAGGTTTTGAATAAGGTTTTAGTTGTTCAACTTCTCTCATGAAATTCTCATTTCGCAAGAGAGTGAATCTATGTTTAATTTCCTTTTGTAATTCTTGAAAAATAATTTTCAAAGCAGGATCACGAGATCTTTGGTATTGACGTCTCCGTATGTTCTTCAAACGTATAAGAAGTTGAAGTTCACTGTCAATAATTGGTGCATTAAATTTCACTCTTGCCTTAGGAACTGATAAATTCCGGGCATTGAGTATTAAGCTGCTAAAATTTTCTAATGCTCTGTCAATGTCAGCACTATTTTGTAAAATAATATCATCATTCAAATTTTCTTCGATCGTAGAACGATATCTATCCCAATAAGTCTTGTGATAATTTAACACAGATCTAGTGGGATTTAAAATAGTTTCATGGGAAATAGAAAATGTTATGGGAAGATGATCAGAATCAAAGTCAGCATGAGTTAATAAATCACTGCATGAATGGCTTTGATTTGTTAGTACCAAATCAATTGTAGATGGATTCCTAATAGAAGAATAACATGTAGGACCATTTGGAAATAAAACTGAATAAAATCCAGCCGAGCAATCATTAAACAATATTTTTCCATTGGAATTGCTTTGAGCATTATTCCAAGATCGATGTTTCGCATTAAAATCACCGATGATTAAAAATTTAGATTTATTTCTTGTGAGTTTTTGTAAATCTCCCTTGAAATAATTTTTTCGCTCACCAGTGCATTGAAAAGGCAAATACACTGCGGCTATAAATAAAATGCCAATACTTGTTTCAATTTCAATTCCCAAACTCTCGATAACTTTGGTTTCAAGATGGGGTAAAACACGATGTTTTATTCGACGGTGCAACCCCACCACCGGCAACATCAATTCTATCAAACCTATGAACCATGTAATTTGGGTTCTTTTTTAGTTTAATATTTGGCTTGAAAAGCGTTTCAGTCACAACTGCAATATGCACATCGTGGACTGTTAAAAAATTTAAAAATTCATCTTCTTTCGCTTTTAAAGAGCGAGCATTCCAATTTAGAAAATTTACAGCATTATTTAAAATCATTGCTGAATTTCAATTTCATAACAATATTAGTTGTAAATTTTATACCTTCTTGAACAGCCTCGTACATCGAGTTACAGTTCAACAAAACGGACATTAGCTGCAGCATGGATTGTTGTAGGTATTCAATCTTTTCTGGAGTTGAATATAAATCAATACTGGCTGACTTTTCAGCACCAAGCACGAATGGTTTGTTACTGTTTGAATTTGAAATATTACCTTAAAGGACACTGGCATATGAACAGCCTGGTGTTGCCTGAACAGGATTATTTTTCTGAAATTTGTTATCTGAATTTAAATTATTACCTACAGACACACCTGCTAATGAAAGTGCTGGTGATGCCTGAACAGTATTGAAAGTCTTTTGTATACCCACATTGACAACAGGTTGCTTAGAATTCCTACGTTGTCTAGAAGCAATAATTTTTGACCTCACAGGACAATTAAAGAAATTAGATTTGTGATTTCCCCCACAATTTACACATTTGAAACTATTAGTGATCTCTTCCACGGGGCAGATATCTTTCGTGTGACTAGTGTCACCACAAATCATACATTTTGCAGCCATATGGCAGTTTCGAGTTCCATGACCATAGGCTTGACAATTCCGAAATTGCGTAAGATTATGGATTCCTCCATGTCTCTTGAAATTTTTCCACTTTATTCGCACGTTGAATGAAACACGTGCTTTTTCCAAACATTTTAAATTATGTACTTTGGTACGATCAAAATGTACTAAGTAATTTTCCTGGTGTATTCCAGTTTGAAAAATTTTGGCATTTGCCTTTCGTTTCATCAAAACTACTTGGTTGGGGGCAAAACTAAGTGATTCTGACAAACAATCTTTGATTTCATCAATACTTTGATCATTTGAGAGACCTTTCAACACAGCCTCAAACGGTCTCTCGTTTTTGGCATCAAAAGAGTAAAATTTATACATCTTTTCAGTCAAATACTGTAAAAGATGTTTATGGCCATCAAAAGATTCGGCCAAAATACGAATTTCGCCTTGGCGACCAATTTGAAAATTAACTTTCACATTCGATAGAAATGATGAAAGTTCTGATCGAAATGCTTTAACGTTTGCTACAAATACCACAATAGGTGGAACTTTAACCTTCTTCATAACGGCTTTATGCTCAGTATGAGAAGTTTGGAATTCTAGATCCCCAACACAAGAAAGAATATCATACCTGTTAGTCGAAATTTCAGTGTCACTTGGAGGAGATGCCTCACGTTTCCTTGATGCCGCATCAAAGCGAGCTTTTTTATTTTTTCCAGGCATAACTGGACAACTTCACTACACTTTCACTTCACTATAGAATTTAAGTAGAAATATCTCAAACCAAATTAATTCACTAAACACTCGTTAACTTCAAAAACAAATTTATTACTTTGCCTTTCAACAGGTAGTCTTTTAAAAAGATTGCCTGTTGAAAGCGAAAAACAAAATTTTAATATCTCTCGGTAGTCTAAGACTAAGCCTCGAGCTGTTGGTAAAATGCGACCGTACTGTAGGACAGTTCAAGTCGATCTAATAAAATGCGACCGTACTGTAGGACAGTTCAAGTCGATCTGAGATTCGACTTTATTCTGCGATAAAGTCACAGTGTTGTTTAAAAACAACATGTCAATATTTGCACATTAATAAGTAAATCTTTCAATTTTTTATGCAAATTGGTTAGTTTTAGGGCAGTAAACCTGTTAAACAAAGACTTAATGTTTTTAGATGATTTTTAACGTCGTGCGCATTTAAGGGTTAAATAACAAAACGCTCATTGGTTGTTGTTGTTGCTATGCAGCGTTACGGTGTTGTTATAATTTCTACTCCGCTACTGCGATTGAAAATTACCAGACCTGCAGTGTTATATGTAATAAAAAAAATATCTCTGTTGCAGTCTGTGAAAGAACGGAATTGCGTTCGACCAGAGTGAAGGCCCAAACAAAATGGATACGTTTGCGTTGCGTTGATGTTAATTCGACAGAAAATGTATGGGCTAACTGTCAAATTGCCGCAAACGTAGCCGCAACGTATCCATTGTGTTTAGGCCTTGAACCGTAAACTACAGGCAAAATTTTTCCTTATTACTTTGAAAGCAATAACGCAAAATGGCCCTCTAGGAAACAAATCCGTTACTTAAATAGCAAGAAAGTTCTTCTCCAGTCAAGTAACAACATATTACGGAAGTACGACTATCTAATAGGACTTTTGCTACACATACATGCATAGCATCTGTCGGGCACACATTGCAGATTTGCACACATTGCAGACTAGACAGATTTTTATTTTTTTCGCGGCAAATAATTCGAACAATTAGTGATAATTATCACTTCATTATTTCATTTTGTAAAAAATATCTCTAGAACGTGTGCACTTTTTGGCGATTATGAATCTGCCGTGTCTAGCGAAAAACAGACTTCAATCTTATTTCTAGATATAAATAATTAATAAGATAGAAAGCGAAATACAAAATAACAAGATTTACTACTTTTCAGACGTCAATATCATGGGCGTAGCCAGAATTTCGATTAGGGGGGGGGGGGGGCAGGTTCTTCAAAATTTGAGAAGTAAAAAAAAAGGTATTTTGAAAAATATAAATTAATAATAGTAGTTAGTGATCAGCAGGGATTTGCTCGGTACTTTTGCCGCTGCAATGTCCTTAGTGGATCAACTGAAAAACCTGTGCAATTCCACGCGACATAGGGCAAGCATTTCAATCAATTGTTTTTGATCTGGCTGATACTTTGCCCGTAATTCAAAAATTGGTTAATATGCCATTTTTACCAAAAATGAGAAAACAGTTTTTCGTGATGGTAAACACCCTAAACAAGGTCCCTATGGAAGCCGATTGTCGAAAAATGCATTTGGGAAGACAAATGTGAAACAATTTTGGCTAGTATCCAAAATAATTGAGAAACTGGCTAATATCAAATATATTTCAACCTGTAGCTTGTACACGAACCAGTGTGTTATTACTGTGCTTTGTTTCGTCTAACTTTCGAAAGTGTGTAGTAGCCTGGTGGTTACTGGCGTCAGATAACCGATCCTTGCATCAAATTTAGCTTTTTTTACGAAGACTATTCGATGCAACAAGAATTTATTTGCAAAACTCAATTATCAAAAAACGTGACTGTTTCCTTCTGTCATAAATATTCACATTTTCAGAAATGCTATTTAGCTCTTTGATTACACTTTACGAACTAATTTCATTTTTTGTCATATTGACCTACATTTTAAGTTTAGTAAAGCGGGCAATGTATGTAGTTTCGCGGGAATGCGAAGATGAACGGGAATAGAAGGTGTGACTAGAATTAGAAAAAATTCTGGACGAGGGAAAAATTTTTCTAATTCTAGTCACACCTTCTATTCCCGTTCATCTTCACATTCCCGCGAAACTACATGCATTGCCCGCTTTACTAAACTTAAAATCTTTGATTACAAATAATATTAAAGAGAAGAAGATTGGACTCGCAGCTTTTGAAAATTACAGCGTAGTGAAGCTGCTTTTTTTCCTTGGTTCAATAGCTCGAGCCTCACGTTTCCGCAACGGTCTAATCGGTTGCACGAAACAATTGTCTCGTCGTCCTTCTCGTCCACACTTGTGCTTCCGTATTGTTTCACTTACGTTTCTAACGTAGGGGAACTGCTCCATTATTCATGTCATTAAGCCGATACTCACGAAGAATGCACGGATTAAACACCAAATTTTAACGAAATCATTGAACAAATATGCTAAATATGCTTACGTACTCTTATGGAATCATTTAGCATTGTATATTTAGTAAAATTAGCTAGATTTATCCTGAATTTTGTAAAACAAACCATTTTGCACAACGCTTTCATATCCATCTCAAAACTTGAATCACTGTTCAATTATTCATCTCACGATGCTCCCATACTCATCTCACTGTTAATCATGAATGAGTCACAATATCAGGAATGAACGTAGCCGTAGCCCGTCGTAGTAGGTTACCTAGATATCCGCTGTAGTTGTTTACGTGCAAAAATGGTAACCTAGGTAACCACTGCAGTGCTCTCGATTTATATCAATTATGTCGGAATTATTCAACATTTTCAGTATGATTTTTTCGTATTTACAGAAACTGATTTGGAAACTCTTGATTTTCTTCAACGCAGTGAAAACAGATGAAAATACAAACAGTTGAAATTTAGGAATTGTAGAAATTCATCTCATATATTTCTGCTAATTCAAGCTTGTTTTAGGAAATTTGAGGTGAACATTTCAAAGATTAAAGTATTCTTAGTGTTGTGAGTGATTTTGTTTAGTGATTAAATAAAAAGTGGTCCGCTAGTGACGAAAAAAAACTTTGGTTGGCTGCTGAACGAGTCCCGTTGTAGCCGTATAGAACGGTACGCGGATTTCGTTTTCTGAGGTAGGTGATTGAACTAAATGAGTTTTCGAGTGCTGATGCCCGACTATAATATCAAATTTAGTGCTTTTAATTGAGTTTTTGAGAATTATACTTTATGAGGAATCTAAAGTGAACTAAGAAGAATCCATTTCATGGATTAGCAGATTAGTTTTAGAAGAAAATATGCGTTTTTTCCTGTTTTCAATTGTGTTCACATGTGGAATGAGATGAATATACGGGCTGAGATGAATAATGGAGAAGTTTCCCTATGCGTTAAAAAAATGGATTTTTTTCGGATAGTGGTAAAAAATAACTAGGACAGATAATCGAGTTTGATAAATTTCCTATGGAAGGTAATTATGTTAGCTTACTTGCAAAAAATCTACGCTCTTGCGTGCGGCCTTCCGGCAGTGAGCCGTAACATTCGCCATAGCGGACGAAAACATGTGTGTAGGCATGTTTTTTAATTCTTTTTTCGTTTTATTTATCAATTTCTCCTGTAATTTCGAGACAAAATTGTTGAAGTAGATTTTACGCTTCGGGCTTGGCTTGGAATAGTGAGCCGACTCTAGATCCGGCCAATACACCGTGTCTTCGGCCTTATGGTATTTTTTGGTAAACGACGCAACATCCGGCAGGTACTTAGTACTATAATGCCCTACCAGTCGTTGCCATCTAGGGTGAGACAGGTCTCGTCGTCCATCACCACCGCCACGCCGTGAATTGCCGGGAAAATCGATTTGATCATCTTATTCAGGCGCTGCCGCTGCGTCATTGCCTGCAGCTCCGAGACTAGTGAACGGGTATTGACCGTCCATGTTCGCCAAGCACTGTTTGATCGGTTGCACAGACCTCCAGGCCAAGCGCACGCAGCGATGTAGCCACTTTTACCTCGGTCTTCCTCTTCAGTATCCTTTGGAGTTTCTTGTCGCTCAGGGTCGTCGGCCGTCCGGAACCGGGCTTTCTTTCAATGCTCTGATTGGTGTCCAATAGTGCCAAGATGTTGTAGATGCTGGAACGGGCATATCCGGTGTTCACGAACTGCCGCGCGATTGTCCGTTATTTAAACACGCAAATGAATTTTTTTCTGATGAGTCATGGTTTAGTTTCGTCAGTGCGTGTAAAGATAAACCCATGAAAAATTGACAATTTTTGTCCATTTTTTGGCGCAAACGTTATTAAAGTTATGGAAAATAAAATTCTGCGCCCCCTACCCCCCCCCCCCCTGCCCCCCTCTGGCTACGCCTATGATCAATATTGATCAATAATTTAATCCGAACGGAAGCAAAATAAGATCCGAGCATAACGTTTTTATTACCCGGCATTTTTCAAATTCATCTAAGCTTTTTAATTCCTTCATACAATTTACGTCAGTATCAGCCAATCATCAATATATTCTGCGACAACAGAAAATGTAATATTTTTTTGAGCTTTCTGCTGCTCCAGAAAGAACCGTCCACTTTGCCGGTCAATGAACGAATAAACAATTTGGTTCCCGAGATGCCAGAGCTATTTCGTGTAAATCCGTAGATTCTATGGATTACTAGGGTTTCCCCTGATTTTCCTTCTTTTCTACGGATTTTCTATATATTTGAGTTCTTCTCCAGTAACCAGCCGCGCTGACTTTCTCGCTCTTATAATATCGATAATTATCGTTAGCTTAAAAAATCAACGATAATATCGATGTCTGGAATTTATTGATATTATCAATAAGTATCGATAAGTTTCCCATCACTAGTGAAAACTTGAACTTATAATAACAATTTAGAAAGTCCGGGATGGCGAAGTATCAGACGATTGATTTCTTGAAGGTTGAGTTCCATAAAGTTATTCCTCGTTATAACTTAACCGTTATTTACACAATTAAAATAAATGAAGAACAGTACTAACATTTTGAATCATGCCCAAAATGTGTTAAGAAGTCACCATTTGTGATTGGACACACATACTCATTATTTACTAATACTTATCATACATACTTAAGCTACTAACAAATCCCCCTCTTAAAAAAGAAAAATCTTGTCCAAAACACTAATAAAGGTCACAACACAATTGGTTAACGTAACCAAGTGACGGAAAAGTTACTTGTTCTTAGTAGTCATTTGAAATCATAATGACCAACTTTCTAAAAGTTGCTGATTTCGAGATATTTCTTTTTTAATTCCATAAAATTTGCAAATGTGCCCGTTTTTTTAAAAATTTTCGTCATTCTCCAGGAACAATCATAAGTTCAACGGAATGTGTATAATAATACAAGATTGTTGCTTTATCACTTCGAAAAAAAAATCATAAAACCCACATTTTTTGAAGTGATGAGAAGATCGAAGTGATTTAACAATTGCTAAAAAAAACTGGCAGCATCGAATGTTCAAAATAAGACAAAATCAGGACACTATCAGTTTTCATTGTAGCCTCAAACTGCTATGAATTAGCTACCCTTAAATTGAAAATAGATTATGGATTGATGTTGCTTTGAATATTAAATGAGTAAGAAAAAACAAGTCGATAGCTATTTGGTTGCACAATGTTTCTATGATCAAATGTATGGTCGAATACTTGTCGCAGTAATATTTTGTATTCTACAACTACTATCTGGTGCAACTTTGCTTTGCTTTCAGCCGTAGTACCGTACATATAAAAATTTATTTTGATAGTAACATACTGGACTACAAAGCGTGGGACTTGTTGAGTTTAGCCTAGATTCGCCGTCGAACAACTTCAGCCAGTTGGGAAAAGGAGAAATAAATTTTCAAAAACCAAGTCTTTCCAGCCCGGTACAAGTTGTGATTGCATCTGCACTTCTCGGGCAATATGGCACTGAGATTTATTTCCCGTACCCAGTTCAAAATCCAGACACGACCCCGAAGGAGAGATTACGGAAAACGTTTAAAAGCAGCTTCCGGTTGGTTATTTGTTGATTCCTCTCGTTTCCTTTGCCGATTTCTGAATCTGCTGCAAATTGAAATATGTTCGCACAGGATGCAATCCAGTGCACGAGTTGCTAGTGCGATTTTCGGAAGAGAAAAAGCAGGAAATAATTCCTTCAGCTCTACCGGATCAGGATATCAACAACTATAAGTAAAAGCAATCTGTGCCATATACATTGCCGCAAAGCCCTCCGTATTGCAATTCGTTAAAGAACAGATGGACCAGCAACATATTTTACAAAACTTTCATAGCCGAGTGAATTCAGCGGCTAAGAATTTAAGATTGTGTGGGATGTACCAACAATGCCAGGAAGCAAGAATGGAAGTTAAACTCTTAAAAGACTGTCGAAGATCTAAGTCGGACCCCATTTTCTTCGCACGGTTGGATAAATTGGTCCAATTGTATATAAGCTTTTCTCACCCCTTTACGTTTCGCTGTTCGGAACCTTTCATGCCGCTTCGTTGTAGGAGACGGTCTTCTCCTAGGGCATATCGAAGGCTCTCCATCTGTTATCATAAATCCAGAACAACCAGTCGTCACAAATTCGGCTTCTGTTGAATCTGAAAAATTGGAATCGTTTTTTCCTGCAGCACACAATGTATGTCCTAGATTAAGACAAGCTGAAGATAAATCAAAAACAACAACTAGTGAGGGCAGTCCCATCATTTGTCTGTATTTGAAGCTTTCGTCAATAAATCTGCCGCAAATTTTTTTTCTCACGAATCTTTGGATATATCGAAGTGTTGAATTGAATATCATTCATGTTTGAGCTCAAGGTTTTTAGTCATTTTGCTCATAACTAACACGTCATTGAATATTTAATTGAACAATAATTAACTAGCTTGGAAAATGAAACAATGAGGAATCAATACGTTGGATAATAAACTTTTTTCAGTGCGAAATAAACAGAAATAATAAATATTTTTGGACGTGTCATATGCAACAACTGTTAGAATATCTAACATTCTTTTTTTACCTCTTTCTTGAGGTGGCTTTCAACATCAGGTAGGTTCACCACCGGTATCTCAGATTTAAACGAAAAGACCGTACGAATTGTGAAACTGAACTGTTGATTTTTTTCAAATGAGTTTACCAAAAGAATGCTCGATTGTTTGTAGTCTAACATGCGATTGTGTTACGTGGTCTGACGTAAAAATTGTATTAAGAGACGAAATTTAAAAGTAAGATTTAATCCTTAAACCCTAAACGCGGTTTTTTCGATAGTGCGGGTAACATTAATACCGCATAATGATCTACACATAGCTTTTTATATTAACAATAGCTGTCTTACTACTATTTTGTGGTTTAGGTATTACCGTTTGTATAAAGCAATGATTATGTTCTGTTAGCGTCATACATTTTCATACATTCTAATGCATTATTTTAACAGTTTATCGAAAGGGACACTCTTGTGAGTCTGCATTGAATTTGGTGTTAGCAAAATGTAAAGAGACAATTGAAGCTAAAGAAACTATTATTGCGGTGTTTCTGGATCTAAAACGCGCTTTTGAAACAATTTCTAGGCCGTTATTGCTGCAAACATTGATGCGCTTTGGTATAGTAGGGACAGCATACAAATGGTTTAAAAGCTATCTGTGTGCTAGAGCTCAGAAGACTCGTTTTTATGATTCTGAATCAGTTTCCATTGCTAATACACTGGGTGTACCGCAAGGAAGTGTTTTAGGGCCAATTTTTTTTATAATTCATATGATTGAAATGAAGCGAGTTTCACGGTTTTGCGATGTAAATTTATTTGCCGACGACACTGTTCGGTTCATTGCGGCTAAAAACCCAAATGATGTTGAAACACTTTTAAACCAAGATTTACATTATCTGACGAGTTGGTTAAATTAAAAAAAACCTAAATTTATCCACCTAGCGGTCAGACCCAGCCTTTCTCATTCAAACTTTTATTTGTAAAAATAGATTTACATGAACGCTTCAATCCAATAAATGTATATTCACTCTTTAGGTTCTAAAATATTGATGTTGTAATTTATACATATAAAAATGTAGTCCGGTCTGTCAGTCTATTTGATCCATATAGGCTCGAAAACTACCGAACCGATCGATGTGAAAATTTGTATGTAGGGGTTTTTGGTCCCGATGAAGGTTCCTATGATAGTTTGAGACCCCTCCCTCTTCTGGAAAGGAGGGGTCCAATACATATGAAACATACATTTCTGCACAACTCAAGAACAAACCTAGCAAATGAAAGCGAATTTGGCATTGGATGTTTTAAAGGGTAATAAATATGTCCATAATGGTTCGACGCCCCTCCCTCTTATGGAAGCACATGTGTCTGCACTAATTTCTGCACATCTCGCAAACTAATCAACTAAATGGAACCATTTTTGGCAGGTGAATGTTTTTAGTGGTAACAAATGATACACAACTGCTGAAATCGACCACAGACCCCATTTTGGATTCTAGGTTGACGACTTCCGGTTCCTGGGAAACAGCGGAAAATGATCGAATTACACCCAATATGGGTGTTTCTTCAACCAGAATGACGCTCAGAGGCCAGAAATTATTTTAAATACCATTTTGAAATCCAAGATGGCGACTTCCGGTTCGTGAAAAACAGCCTAAAATAACCAAATTCCATCCAATATGCGTATCTCTGGAACCAGAATGATGCAATGAGCTAACAATTGACCTTAGGCACCATTTTGAATCGCTAAATGGCAACTTATAGGAAACAGTCGAAAATGACCAAATAATACTCAACATGGATATTTCCGTAATCGAGATGATGCATAGAAACCTAACATTGACCCTTGACACCATTTTGAATTTAAAGACGACCACTGTTAGTTTCTGGAAAACAACCAAAATAACTGAATACCTCCCAATATGGGTATTTCCGGTGTCAGATTGATGCCAGAAAATCTGCTGAAAATGACCGAATACGACCCAATATGAATATATTCAAAATTAGGGCGCCAAAAGCCAAAAGTCGAAGATTTTGTCATTTCGATAAAACCACTCACGGAACGCGACGAGAGACAGGACACAACACTTATTGTTCTTACAAAACATAAAAAAGGAATTTGATTTACCTTTTTAGTCGACCGGTTTCGGGCAGCGATCTTGCCCATCAGCTGGACGATGTCCGACTAGTTGCGCATAGTAGTTGTTGTTTTCTATATATCACAATTTCACCACTGTTACAGCTTCGTCAGGTGGAAGAGCGAAGAGAGTATTGGGGGATCATCCTCATTCATTAATGGATTGTCGGCGGTGGTGATGTACATTCCCATGCGTTTAGGTTCGATGTTTTTCGTACATTTTTTAATATTTTGGCTTTTTCCCAGTCGATGGCTTGGTTTTGGGATATGGTGTGTGCTGCCACGCTCGATTCATTAGCCCGATCGTTGTCAACTGCATTCTTATGCTCTCGCAGATAAAACCATTCATTTCAAACGATTTGTCTTTTGACTTTGATCATATCCTATGGCCGATTCGTCGTGCACTTGCAGACTTTAAACACATCGCAAGGAATCAATGAATTTGGAACGTTCAAATAGTACAAAACCACATTTAAATTATGTTGAGACCACATATATCAATCAAAGCAGGTATAGTTTTAAATAGCCTTTGAATTTCATTTCTTTTCATAACTTTTGAGCCACATATCAAATTGTTATGAAGTTTGTTATTTGTAAGTTTAAGAGGTGACTTGTTCGTATGACACTAGATGTGTTCAAATTAGTCATGTAATCTTTGGAATAATAGACTTTCATTGTTTTATTAACAATTTAATACTTAACGATGGCTTAAGTTCAATTATAATCAAATGAAATGGGAACGTATAGGGCAGCCAAACTTTGAAACCACGTGTTCAATCATAATTCATCAGTTAACCCTTAACTAGCCCGCTCATCTGATATTAATATTGATCAAATCGGTTGTGTAGTTTCTGATATAATGAAGTTTCGTGATTTTCACATTTCGGTACTTTAGAGACGAAGTTACAGTCCGATTACAGTAAAATTTAATAGGGTGTTACGAGGCAGCTAGACTTATTAGTTGACACTAATTTTGTAGAAATCGGGTCAGCCATCACTGAGAAAAGTGAGTGAGTTCAAGTAGGCTTCGGAATATGTTCCTTTTCATAGCTGAATTTCACATTTTTAAACATAACAGGAAAAGTAATAGTCTGATTGCAAAAAAAATCGATAGGGTCTTATGGGGCAACTAGACCTTCCATTTGACACTGATTTTATGAACATCGGTTCAGCCATCTCAGAGAAACATGAGTGAGATTAAGTAGTATTCAAAACACGTTTCTTGTCATACCTTTTGAACCTCAACTTCAATCTTTATGAAAATCAAAAGTTAGGGGTATTTCAGGTAGCCCGTTCATTAAAAATCAATTTTGTTCAAATCGGTTGTGTAGTTTTCGAGATAATGATGTTTCATGATTTCTACATTTAGGTACATAACCTCTAAACTAAAAATCCGATAACAATGAAATTTAATAGGGGCTTATGGGACAACGAGACCTTTTTTTGCATTTGATTTCATGAAAATCGGTCCAGCCATCTCTGAGAAAAGTGAGTAAGAATAAAAATCTGCACATACACACACACATACATACAGAAAATGCTCAGCTCGTCGAGTCGAGTGATATATGCCATTCGGCCTTTTGGAGCACTTTTATACTTTCGGTTTTGCAAGTGATTGCTATACCTTTCTAGGAGAAAGGCAAAAACCTAAAATAAACATTAGCAAAACAAAATATTTGATTATTTCTTCGGCCAACTCCGGACCAGACGTAAATATTGCAACTAATGGTGAGACGATTGATCGCGTGAATGACTTAAAATATCTTGGAGTAATCATTGATCACAAGTTAACTTTCATGTCTCACATTGACAACGTCATCAAAAAAATTGATAAAAAAAAACGGTATTCTGTGCCGTTTAAAAAAATGAATTGACTGTTAGTAGTAAAATTTTGTTGTTTAAATCAATCATTTCACCACATATAGACTTTTGCTCATCCATCTTATTCCTTGCAAATAATAGACAAATATTGAGATTACAGCGGTTACGAAATAAAGTAATGCGCTTAATATTAAGATGTAATAGATACACTTCCTCAAGTTTCATGCTGGACGCGTTGCGAGGGTTTTCTGTGAAGCAACGAGTTTATTTTTTGACAATGGTGTTCCTTTATTAAACGGAACAGATAATCCTTTATAAACGCAACAAAACTTTCTGTTGTACAAAGGAAATAACTTTTTTAATTCGATGCCCATACAAGTGAAACGTGCAGCAACAATGGCGGAGGTTTTGTATTTCACTCATAAAATCTGTTTTTGTTTGAATATAGCTTTTTGTTTGAATATAGCTAATAATATCAAATAGTAGAGTTAAAAAATGAGTTGACTACACATGTTTGAGCCACGCGCGCGTAGACTGACATAGACAATCTGGATACTGAGTACATCAGGGTTAAACCCCTGGAATTGAAACAAAAGGCATATCGGGTTGATAAGTTGCTTTTTGGTTTGCACTAGTATATATATCTTTATCAAGATTTTTAATATTTATCTGTTTTCACGATTTAGAACAAAGAGTTGGGATAAAAAACTGAAATGGCTTGGGTTTTCCTCTGGATTGTAAAGCTCGTTATCGAGAACTATAGTATCATAGGATCTCTCTCGTAGTTCTGGATCGTTATCCAGAACCAATTCTGATTAGTTAAAGCTCCTAAATGTTAGGTTCGATATATGCCGAATCGCATATATCACTCGACTCAGCTCGACGAGCTGAACATTTTCTGTATGTGTGTGTGTGCGTATGTGTGTGTGTGTGTGTGTGTGTATGTGTGTGTGTGTGTGTATGTGCAGATTTTCATTATCAATTATGATTGAAAAATCATCATGAATTATGATTGAACACGTGGTTTCAAAGTTTGGCTGCCCTATACGATCCCATTTCATTTGATTATAATCGAACTTGAGCAACCGTTATGTATTGAATTGTTAATAAAACAACGAAATTTTGTTATCTCAAAGATTACACGACTTATTTGATCATAGCTAGTGTCATACGAACGAGTCATCTCTCGAACTTACGAATAACGAACTTAATAACAATTCGATATGTGGCTCAAAAGTTATGGAAAGAAAAGAAATTCAAAGACTATTTAAAACTATACCTGCTTTGATCGATACATGTGGCCTTAACATAATTTTAATGTGGTGTCGTACTATTTGAACGTTCCAATGTCATTGATTCCGTGCGATGTGTTTAAAGTAGTTTGAAATGATTGGTTTTATCGAAATGACAACATCCTCGACTTTTGGCTTCTGTACATCGCCTTAATTCTGAATATGTTCATGTTGGGTGGTATTCAGTCATTTTCAGCAGATTTTCTGGCATCAATCTGACACCGGAAATACCCATATTGGGAGGTATTTAGTTATTTTGGTTGTTTTCCAGAAACTAAAAGTGGTCGTCTTTAAATTCAAAATGGTGTCCAGTGTCAATGTTTGGTTTCTATGCATCATCTCGATTACGGAAATATCCATATTTAGTATTATTCGGTCATTTTCGGCTGTTTCCTAGAAGTTGCCATTTAGCAATTCAAAATGGTGCCTGGCGTCAATTGTTAGCTCATTGCATCATTCTGGTTCCAGAGATACTCATATTAGATGGTATTTGGTTATTTTAGGCTGTTTTTCACAAACCGGAAGTCGCCTCAGCGTCATTCTGGTTGAAGAAACACCCATATTGGGTGTTATGCGATCATTTTTGGCTGTTTCCCAGGAACCGGGAGTCGCCAACCTAGAATCCAAAATGTGGTCTGTGGCCGATTTCAGCTACTGTGTATCATTCTAGATCCGGAGATACTCATGTTAGACGGAAATCGGCCATTTTTGGCTGTTTTCCAGAAACCAGAAGTTGCCATCCTACAATTCATAATGGTGTCTGTGATAAATTTTTAGCTTCTGTGCATCTTCCTGGTTCCGGAGATACTCATATATAATGGAAATCGTCCATTTCAGGCCAGAAACCGGATGTTGCCATCTTTTTTTTCCTCTGTGTGACTCATCACTGCGACCAGAGACATTTTGATCTATTGTGATAAAGTTGCCATATTACATTTTAAAATGTTGTCTGAAGTCGATTTGTGGCTCCAGTGCATCATTACGATTCCAGAAATACCCATATTGGGTGGTATTTGGTCGTTTACCGCTATTTTTTCGAAACCGAAAGTCGCCATTTTGGATTGCATAATGGCATTTGGAGACAATTTCTGGATTTTGAACGT
The DNA here is from genome assembly GCF_029784165.1 of Wyeomyia smithii. NCBI lineage: Eukaryota > Metazoa > Arthropoda > Insecta > Diptera > Culicidae > Wyeomyia > Wyeomyia smithii. Next base: position 176,456,458 of record NC_073696.1, on the reverse strand, counting down.
CATACTGGTTAAAGAAACACTCCTACCGAAAGAACCCGGAAGTGGGCGGAATTCAACATGGTATCTGTGGTCGATTTGAGCTCCTGTGTATCATTCTAGATCCGAATATTACTAAACTGGGTGGAAATCGGCCATTTTTGGCTGCTTTCCAGAAACCGGATGTTGCCATCTTACAATCCAAAATGTTGCCATCTTACAATCCAAAATGTTGCCTGAGGTCGATTATGAAACATATTTGTTACCATTAGAAACATTCACCTGCCAAATATGGTTCCATTTAGTTGGTTAGTTCTCGAGATGTGCAGAAATTTGTATTTCATTTGTATGGCACCCCTCCCTTCCAAAAGAAAGAGGGGTGTCAAAACATTATGGACATATTTTCTACCACTAAGAACATTTACCTGCCTAATTTGACTCCATTTCGTTGATTAGTTCTCGAGATGTGCAGAAATTTGTGTTTTATTTGTCTGGGATCTCTCCCTTCCCGAAGAGGGAGGGGTCTCAAACTATCATAGGAACCTGTATCGGCATCAAAAACCCCTACATACAAATTTTCACGTCGATCGGTTCGGTAGTTTTCGAGCTTATATGGATTAGACAGACAGACAGACAGACCTGACTGCATTTTTATATGTATAGATTACAACATCAATTTCTTGAACATTTATTGAATTGAAGCGTTCATGTAAATCTATTTTTGCAAAGAATAAGTTTTAATGAGAAAGGTTGGGTCTGACCGCTAGGTGGATTAATTTAGGTTTCATTTTCAAATTATTGGTATTCTTTTGAAGGGTTACTATGTCTGTATTAATAACCAGTCCGTTATTTGTTTGCCTACTGGTTAAATTGTATGTCTCTGAATAATATTTTTCATAGATAAATCGTCAGCTCAAACCGATGTAGGGGTATGAGGTGGGACCATCATCATCATCATTATCATCACCCAAGAAACTGAATTAACATTGTACATGCTTTTGAACTATTTTCTCATACACTAAAACAATCACTTATTTCTCGCACATCTGATCCAAAGATTAGTATTCCAATATAGTTTTATTAAATTTCAATATTATAGGTGTTAAAGTATTAACAAACGTTAATTCATAAAAATACCAATACAATAAATTTGTACCTACTATTCTGAGTAATATCCAACGTTTTAAGAATGTTATCATGGTTTGTTCATTAAGGTAGGTTGCTTCGCTTCCATACACCAACGTGTTAGTGTATGGAATGTTCTTCGGTGCCTGTTAATGTTCTTCGGTGCCTGTATATATTCACTTGGATGATTTGGACTCGATTTCAGAATCGGAATCACACTCAGCTTCTTGCTACTTTTTTCGCATCGGTGTTTGCTGATAAAGTTGCCTCCGATCATATAGCGGCGGCTGATGTTCCGCCCTATTAGACAACATTTGAAATTTTTACTGACTTGATACTGGATCCCGCATAGAAGATCAAGCGATCCTATACTCCGGGACCCGATGGTATTCCCGCTCATATTATAACCCGTTGTGGCATTGCGCTGGCAAATCCACTTCGCTGCATTTTCAACAAGTCGTTCGGGCAACGGAAATTTCCCGAGATATGGAAACAATCTTTTTTGTTCCTAGTTCTGAAATATGGTGATCGTCAAAATGTCAGCAAATATCGAGGCATAACTAGTCTCTCAACCGGTTCTATATTGTTCGAGATCATAGGTGATAACGTAATGCCCCACTTTACTAAAAATTAAAAAGTTAACAAAAATAATAAAAAAGTTCTAACTTACTTGAATTTACTTCGGTGGGCTTTTTACATATCGAATAAAAAGCGCAAATTGATGTCATCTACACTGATTTGAAGGCAGCTTTCGATCGTATTGACCATACCATATTATTGCGTAAAATTCACGGCTAGGAGCATCGCGTTCGTTTGTTGAGTAGTTAAGTTTGTATTTATGTGAAAAGATACTACGTTATAAGCTTCGTTCTTGTGTTTCGTCGCAATTCACAAATAAATCGGGAGTCCTGCAAGGTAGTAATATGGGGCCTTTACTTTTCGCGTTATTCTTCAATGATGCAATGCTACGGTTAAACATGGCTGTAAGTTGGTATACGCGGATGATCTAAAGATGTATCTGGTAGTCAACAATCGACGATTGTACCATAGTAAATGACTGGCAATTAGTATTGGAAAATGTGAGGTTATGATATTCCACTGCATTTTGAATCCGATTAAATTCGAATACTGCATTGATGTACTTGAGCTGAGAAGAGTTGACCCTGTTTGCGACCTTGGTATTCTGCTTGTCGCTAAGCTCACTTTTCACATACATCATGCCAGCTAAAGCGACTAGACAGCTGGGATTTAATGCAAAAATTGGCCGTGACTTCAAAGACCCTCACTGCTTCAAAGCCTTGTGTTGTTCTCTAGTACGACCACTACTTGAAAATTGTAGCTTTATTTGGTACCCTTTTCAGTTAACTTGGTGTCTACGGATCGAACGTGTTCAGAAGAGATTTGTCCGACTTGCATTACCTGGCGTGATCCGGGTTATCTCCCACCGTACCCTGACCGCTGTCGATTACTTGGCCTTGACACAAAATCCAGCAAGCTGCACCTGTTGCGAAATAGACTCACCGACGCTCCTGTTCCAGCTAAACTTCCGTGTCTCTCAACGTTCCCTACGATCAACTGGCCTTCTACACACCGCATTCCATCGAACATCCTTTAGATTTAATGAACCGATTACCGCTACAATCAGGACCGGTGTAATCAGGACTTAGAAGAATTGTTAGAGTTTGACGAACCATCTCGCAAATCTGTGAATAGGTTGAACAAATCAAAAATTTTGTGGACTTGTGACTCTCATTTTCAATATTTATTCAGAACTGTCAGATAAATTATGTCAGATAAATTATTGTAAATGATAAATAAAAAAAAATAAATAAATTCTAGTAAAGTTAGTATTTTTATGCTTTTGCGGTAGTCATTAATAGAAGGGATTGTTTTGATATTTTGAATGGTTACGCGGGACTATAAAAGCTTTCTTTCAAATGGTCTATTGACAGTAAATACACAAAAAAAGACTTCAAAAACTTGCACCTTTGCAGCACTTTATCATAGCATTAAAAAAACTTCCCGTAAAACTCAAGCCAGTTGTCTTAAAAAGATTAAATTCCAGTTTGAACTCTAGGGCAAAACCTATGTACCTTTCGGGATAATACTGACCTTTGTGTTTGTTTATCAAACATGAACCACCATATACATTCAGGGCCGGATTTACGATTGTGGGGGCCCGGGGCCCAGTTATAGTGGGGGCCCCAAAATAAAACAAAACTGTTTTTTATCGTACGAGTTAAAAGCATTTATTTGCTATTGAAAAATTACCAAAAATTTGTTAGAATTTTTTCTTAAGTCCTATTTAGAGTTCCAAGCGAAGTGAAAATCTCATACAAAAAGATCATTGTTTTACGCTCGTGAAAAATGCAACCTGCAAAAATTTCACTTCGCTAGGAACTGTAGACAAATTCGATCAAGCGAAATCGTTGTGCGATCGCGAAAGGTTGTGGATCTCATCTTTTTCTTGTGTTCACTTTTTCCACGCATGCAAACGCTAGTGAAAAAAGCAGCAGCAAGCAAAAACTTGCGTGCGTTTATATTCTGTCAGTTGCAGCCAATTTTCACTTCGCTCGGAGTGTAAACTCGTGAATTTCGCTTCACTTAAACTGTAAATTGCAGACTGGTGAAATACCTGCGTGTTCCACAAACGGGTTTTCACGACAGATTTCGCAAGCGAAAATTTACGCTTTTTTCTTGTCAAATTTTTCACTTCGCTTGGAAACTATGCTTTACGAGTTTTTTTGCAAAAAAACTTATTAATTAAATAATCAACATAACTTCTTCAGTATACTCGTACTCGAAACTTAATAATGCTAAGTTTGACTGCCTTTCATTCTTCACAGTCGCACGCAACCTATTTTTAATATGTTTCATCTTCAAACTTTTTTCTTGATACCTGAAAAAAAACTACCGCAATTTGAAAAAAAATGCGATCCACAGGCAAAAATTTGCACACAATTTGAGAAAGACTGCACAAATATAAGACGACTCTGACAATAATGGAAACTAGGAAAAAACTACACATATCTGCAGGTCAATTAAATTTGCACACGAGCTCAGAAAATCTGCATTTTGCAAAGCACATCTGGTATCCCTGATTCGGACCAGTGAGCAAAAGCAATGCATTAAAAAACTTGTGGGTTATTTTCTTTATCTGCTTTACCACCCATGCGCGCTAAAGCCCTAGAGTTAAAGTTTGGCCGACTGTCATTGAAAAGTTCCAATCAAACAGTCAACAGTTTTTTCATCATAGTTTTAACATTGCTGATGTTCGATTGGAACGAGTTTTGACACTTCGATTGGCGCTTTTAATGACAGTCGGCCAAACTTTAACTCTAGGCGTTTAATGCGCGCTGGTTCGATTCAAATGGTGTGTTAATGTGTGTCATTCCAAGAGAATCCAAGGTGAACTCTTATGGATGTAGTTGCGATATTGGCGCTCGCGAAAAAATAACACTTAAGGAAAGTGTCAGATTGTAATGGTCTGTTCGAATTTTCTTACTGTAAATCGAACTTTTGATTAAATCTCTTTTTTAAAGAGAAAAAATCTTTTTGTCGATTTGTGGGGGCCCTAAAAATGTGGGGGCCCGGGGCCCGGGCCCCCTGGGCCCCCCCATAAATCCGGCTCTGTATACATTAGATGGCGGTAGTTCAGGCCCAAAGAAATCCAGCAGTATTGGTAATAAAGGCGTTATTACCATGTATGAGGGAAAGGCACCAATTTTACTGCAACGGCATTACTATCTAATCAAGTATGTTTGAATGTGTATGTGTTTGAATGTACCTCTCACTGATCATTTTCAAATTGAAATATTTAGTCAAATAAACTTTTTCTTTAAATATTTTACTCCATACTTGCATTTATAATTTTACAATTAACTTTTTGCATTGTTTTATCATTTTATTCTAAAAACATTAGGCATTTGTTTCAGAGCAAAACAAATGAATGAATCAACTCAATAAACTCGTTCGATAAAGTAAAAACAGTATTTGTATAAATTATGCTTCCTAACCTTTTCCTAATCTACTGAGATTTGAAATTAATAAATCAAACCGAACATTTTCTCCAGATCCTCCTAGGAGTGCCTAGCCTATTTCACTGGTGTGGAAAATTCAGTGAGCTGTATCACATATCTAACAATTGTTCTCTTGCTCCACATCCCAGCTAGTGTGGAACTCCGAGATGATGGGGTCTGATGATATGAGTCATCCCGTGGTATATATAAGCTGATTTGATTTATTATGCTGCCAACAAAGAAAAATAAACAATCCTCCCCAGACTCCAACGGACAATTTATTCAACATCGGAGAATAGAAGGACAAATTTCGCTGCGGTGAGCCCGTTTCGCGTGGCAGGGCAACGAATGCGTGCCCTTGTTGTACTTGGCGATACTTACTTCTATACAACCAGAAGAAAAGTTTCCCTACTTGGTATCCTTTCAGTTGGGATTTCGTTTTTCCTCTGCCACGCATCGCTTCATATTTATCACACAAGATACAACTTTCCCTTTTTGGCAGCAGCGAGTTGGTTTGTTAGTTCGGCATGGATTCATCATTTTCAATTTTCTATTGATTGCTTGGGAAATATATTTTTTCTGATATGAAGTTCACTTTTAAATTTTTAACTACTTGCTGAAGTTGGAGCCATGTGATTCAGTTCCCAAAATAATGTTTGTACGGAGATTTGTTGGATAGCTATGTTGAATTATTGCGGGAATAAGTATTATTCTAATTGTATTTTTAACCATTAGTTAATTCCTAGACGGGCTTCGATAAAATCACTACGAATCATTATAAACACTTTTTAAGTATTTATTGAAGCTTTTTAAAGGTTTGACTGAAGCCCGCCAAAAGGCGGCATTGGGCACTAGAGGCTTAATATAGGTATGCTTGTTGTGTGTGTGACTGAAATAAATATCTCATGAAGAACCTCACGATGTTGTCGTTGACGGTAACAGACTGGCGCACTGATATAGTGGCATCTCACACCATTATAATACCCCACTATGGAATAAGAGTGATGTAACAATAAGCCAGTCACTAAACTAAGTATATGCTCAGAAGTGTGAAAGATGGGAGAGTAACACAAAACAGGATACTGGACACTTTGGATTTCCAGTGCTGCGGCAGTGTAATCGGAAACACATCTGACCGAATAATAAAAGTTGTGGGTCCCAGAGTTCCACCTGCTGTACTATATTTATCGAAGTTTCTACTATCTTATCTTCAGCGAGTCTATTTTTCTAGCATCATATCTACATTTACAGCCTCAATAATATTTTTTGAGATAAAGCATGACTGGTCTTGACTGGGCATGTCAAAATAATATGAATAAAAATGTTTTTTATTCAAAACTCAATTTTTTATGAAAAACTGAAGAAAATCAAGAGCTAGAAAAGCTTTAGAAAAACACTTGAACTACATGAACAGATATGATAAAAAACTATCGTATCCAAACCATAAGACTTGTGATGGTGATGGTGCCACTTCTCTGCACGCCAGCTTTCCGTATAGCACATTTTAACGCGAAGTTGAACAATAAGTTTGTCAGTCCGTCACCCTGATTCAAACCTTCCAACGTCACGAAAGCGTCCAAAAACTCACCGACTACCCTGTGGAACCGTCAAGGGTGGCACAAATCAGTTTAATTAGTTTTGTTGGAGAACCATGTTCGAGCTTGATCCGCCATAACTCATTGACCATTAAGGGGTTTTATACTTTTTTGCTCGAGAAAAAAAGAGCAAAGTTTGGAATTTTTTTAAAGCCTGTAGCACATTTTTCAATGCATCAAAGTAGAGATTTTCTGAGATTTCAGTTATTCAACAACAACAAAACCGTTTGTTTATCAGAAATACCAATTATTTGGGGTGTAATAAAAAAACTCATATTATTTCATTAGTTTAAAAGTACCTAAGTATTTAAGTTTCAGTGTAGACTGGATCCTTTTCCCGAAGGAACATGTTTCGAGAGCTTAAAATTGCATTGAGATTGTTTATTCGGCAAAAGTTGAACCTCGTGTATCAAAAATCGATAGTTCAATGACCGGGGAATTTCAAAGAGAACATTTAAAGAAAGATGAAGGAAATCGGTTCAGTAGTTTAACCACCGTGCTTACGGGCAGTCATTTTTTTTTCCGAGATTAACGCGTATAAAGTTTCAAGTTAAGCTTATGCGGCCGTCGCGAGGCGCGCTGCGCATCGCTCTAACTTCCTCCCTTTTGCTCAGATCTTTATAAAAAAATTGTAGAGTGGTTCTCAAGATGTTGTACTTTAAGATAGTGCAATAAATTTGTTTTTCGATTTTTGAAAACTCAAAAGGTATATAACCTTAACGCTGTCCTGTAGTCTATGAACAAATGGTGGGCCCGCAAGATGCGTTCTCGAATTTAATCGAGGATTTGTTGCAAGGCCGTAGTGGAGCGACAAAAAGGCCTTGGAAACCACATTGGCATTTGCCAACAAAGGTTTCCTGCAACGGCCTCAGTCTATGAAACTGCATACGGGAGAGAATTTTGTTTACGGTATTGAAAAAAGTTATGCCCCGATAATTACCTACTATAGTCCAGGCGGTGGCTTTTTTTAAAGCATAGGAGACCCTTCACCAGTCCGAGAGCAATTCTTAATCAGACTACACTATCAGCGTCATCCTATGGATACACACAATACAACAGTTTGGCGAGAATGCCGTCTTTCCCAGCTGCCTTGCGGTTCCTCTGCTTCTTAAGTACTTTCTTCACCTCGTCCATGGATGGTAGATCCTCAGCTTGTTTATTATTCCAAAAATCCATCATGCTCCTCTCGATGCCAACTCTGGATTGGATGAAACCCTTGGCCATCTCTAATTTATCAGTAATTAGGTTTCCTTCCCTGGAAAAGGCAGACACGTTTCGGTTCCTGATTCCATTAATCTTTTCATAGCAGGCCTCCGCCTCCACAAAAACACGCTAGCAATGCTGACGATAATTCATCCGACGATAATCCTGGTCCTTTTAGCGGTTCTAGCAGTTAGATATCTCCCTCCGCTCTGACTTTTACAGTCGTGACGTGGTTCTTTTCATTCGTCGTACACTGGCACTCAGCGTTGAACAACTCATTGGACGTGGCTACCGCACTCTGCAGCCACTCATCCAGTTGATGACCGCTGAATGTTGAACCTATGTCAATATGTCACCGGGCGCGGATCTTTCGTACCAAGAGATAGTGATCCGAGCCAATGTGTGGTCCTCTAAAAGATCTTACGTCTGGAACGTCTAAAAAGTGCCGGCCATCAATCTGAGAGCAGTTCACCTCATTTGGGTGTACCCAGGTGTGCTTTCGAATATTCCGGCATTCAAAACAAGTGCTACATATAGCTGGGATTGCGATGCCTGGTCTCGCGACGGTGCAGTCGTCTTAGAAATAGCTGTCGAGGCACTCAGCCGCTCGCTTCGGGACGCTGTTGTATGTCGCCCCTCACATGGGGATTCAGCCGCGTTCGACCCTGCTAACCCGATCTCCCCTAATGTTACTCGTGTCCTGGTCGGCACCTCGTGGTTGGGTTAGAAATTGCTGAACAGAGGTGGATGACCACAATAGGGTCTCAAGTGGCACACGTCCAGCCATTTACCAACCATATTCGCTATTTAACGGACTTACAAATCGATATTTTAACTAAGCATCTGACTACTTGGCGTCGAATTTTGGGTAAGCTCTACCGTGAGTTAAATTTGTTAAAGGGTTCAAAATTACTATTTAATTTTCGTTGGTGTTTTCGGCTTCGCAGTCTTGCTAGTAATAAAACGAACTAGTTTTTTTTCTGACATCCGATGTTTCAGTGTATATTGCACCTTCATCTGGGAATTAGAACATAAGTCTTTCGAACGAAGGTTTCTGTTTTGTATACTCTGGACAGGATCCACATGGTCGGTAACAACTCACCTAGTGTCTAACCACGTGTCCGGGGATAGCTCAAGCACAAGCATCGTGATCGATCCGCTCTCTTAGTAGGGGCCCCGCCAAAGTGCTGAGCAAGTGAAGTCCGCGGCTTACGCGTGTTTCTCAAAGGGAGTAGTCCGTTGGACCGCCGAACGACACGATCACCCAGTTGCACTCTTTCGCCAGTATCGTCGCGCTAGTCCAGCCGCGACAAGTCCGCCGAATTAGAAGAAACGGGGAGTGTGATCCAACTATCTCCTTAGGCGTGTCCGCGCTAGTCTCCACTGCCACCACCTCGAACAGGCAGTGCAGTTGGTGCTCGTGAGTTGCTTCCACCGACCGGAAATCGTCATATCCGCTTGCAATCATCGCATATTCAAAGCCTTAAACGTCCGGCCTTAGCCGTTCTGCTTGCAGTTTCCTCAACGGCGGCCATCAAAGTCATCGAGAAGCAGCCTCAACAGTAATCAACTCCGGTGGAAAAATGAGGTCAGACCGTTTTAGTTTATTTACAATTTAAACATCCATTGTATACGCACACTGAACTAACCCCCTAACTAAACCTCTCGTATAGTATAGAAAAATTATAATAGGTTACCATCAATATTGTCTCGTGCCTTCTTATGAAACCCACCATGATGTAGGTTCCGTCAGTGATTTGAATTCTGAAGATTTTTGAGTTTGGTCCCTGCGATCCATAGACCCGCCCTGGGAATAATAGTATAATATAACAATAGTTATTTGGGCAAATGAAACATGCATTTCTGCATCCCGTTGTAAAACGGGTTGGCGCATAAGCAGTTTTGTTATCTTTTTAACTACACGGTGACAAAAAAGTCCGGTCACACTTTTTTGGGGTCGCCTGTAGCCTACACGTTGCATCTCTCTAGTGCCATCTACATGTCAAATGAAAGGGTTAACTTTGCTGCCCAAAGTGGCAGAGTTTCGTTTCTGTGCAGTTTGTTTAAATTGAGTTGTGAGCCATGGCAGAGTTAAGAGCAGCTGTTATCGCTGAATATGTGAAAGGGTACAAACCCGGACATATATTCAAACACCTAAAACAGCTCGGAATCAACCGGAAATTCGTGTACCGGACCATAAATCGGTACCTAGAGACCGGAGGCACCGGGGACAAGGCACGATCTGGACGACCAAGGTCTGTGAGAACTCCAAGGCTGAAAAAGATTATACGAGACCGGATTCGCCGGAATCCCGCCCAATCTGCACGGAAGCTGGCCAGGAATCTTAAAATGAACCGAGAATCAATCCGCCTGCTTCTGCGCAAGGATTTGAAACTTACACCGTACAAAAAACAGGTGGTTCATGGGGTTACCAAAGCTACAAAGGACAAGAGGTACCAACGGTCGCGGGAGTTGCTCGGTTGGCGCGCAGATGACGAGATTATTTTTTCGGACGAGAAGCTGTTCGTTTTGGAGCAAACAGTCAATCGCCAAAATGATCGAGTTTGGAGAGTAAGCCTCCAGCAAGCTCCTGCCGACAAGCTGAACGTTTCCCGGTTCCAAAATAAGACGTCAGTGATGGTTTGGGGAGCCATTTGCAAAAGAGGTAAACTGCCTCTTATTTTTATCGATAAAGGGGCCAAAATCAACGCAGCGTACTACCTGGACACGGTTTTGAATAAAAATGTTCTACCTCAAGCTGAACTATTGTTTGAAGACGATTACTACTGCTTCCAGCAAGAGGGCGCCCCATCCCACACCGCAAAGGTTGTTCAGGCGTGGTGTGAGGAAAACTTGACCGATTTCATTTCGAAGAATGAATGGCCTCCGTCGTCTCCAGATCTGAATCCACTGGATTATTTCGTGTGGGGATACATGATGTCGAAGCTGAACGACTATAAAATAACAAATTCGGAGCAATTCAAGCGAGTTATCACGAAAATCTGGGACGAGATGCCGATGAAGCACGTGCGCGCCGCTTGCGACGACTTTCCGAGACGTCTGAAGCTGGTTCGATCAGAAAAAGGTGGTGTCATTCCGAGATATCGCCTGTGAAGTATCTTTATGAGTTACTGAATAAAGCTATGAAAGCCAGATTCAGATTTTCTTCTTAGTCTTTGAAATATTGAGATTTTCCTGTGTGACCGGACTTTTTTTGTCACCCTGTAGGGTATCGGTCCCGTCTGTCTGCGCTAGAAGAGTAGTCTAGTTGGGTTACATTCCGGCTCCACCTTCGCTACCGATTCCGGTGTACATGATATCTGACCGACCAGGCGTTCCAAGGACGTCAGTCCCGTAACGTTCCGTTAAGTTTTGTTAGGCAAGTCGGGCCCGGTCACCAATTTATCTGTTACACATATCCTGTCTTATATAAAAAGGTGTCAATATTCAACCTCGCAATAATTAAACTTAATACTCAAATTCGGTCACACACTCTCAAATAATATTCAGATATCTTAATATACTCAAGCATTCCAGACTATTTTAGAGCCACTGTTTGTTCATAACAGAAGTTATTTATATTGCTATGCATACCCAGTTATGGCATATCCATGGCTAACTTGCATACTGATGCTGCTTACTTTGTACCAAGGATGGCCATTGCCGTCCGGTAATATTTATTAGGCTCTTGATAACAAACTAAAGAGTCAAGCTGGGGTAAGCTTTCATCTGTTTAGCGTTCCAGCCAGCTTATGTGTAAATGGATTTTTAGTAAATCTCATGCACAGTTCGAGCATTGTGTAAGCATAAGTTACCTGAAAATAGTGAAACCCCAGATGGTGTCGGGTTGGTTTATTATAAAGTGCATGGTTATAAGTTAGGAGAAAATGCAGGTTCGTAAATCTTTTTAGTCGACAAATTTCAAGCATAAACTGTCACATTGAATGTTGATTTATGAGTTAAGATACAGCGAATATGGGTTTTCACATTAACTTTTTCAAAATATAAATGTTACACACGGTCGACGATTTGACACAATTTAATTTTGCCAGTGTATCAAAGTTAGACGGTTTTCAATGATTCTGAAAACGCTGATTAATCAGGAATTTTGCCTACAAAAAAAATAATTACTTAGTTTTCAGAATAAAACCATTTGGCATGTATGTTTTATGTTATTATATGCTGCAAGTTCTAATTGAAAATTAACATTTTTACCAAGAAAATGATAGAGTGTACCATATTAATTCGTCAATTTGCAATACTTATCTGCAATCAAAGCGCTTCATATCGTCGCACGTTTTTACTAAGATGATGCTGAGAAAAAGAATGTTATCGCCAGCCAGCAACGTGAGTCTGGTGCTGCCAAAGCTGACTGCCCGAATTAGGCTAAACACGTACAGGATACAAATCTAATTACGGACAACAACAACGACGGGGCGAACCGGCTGGTAGCACAACTAACGCACTCTTGTATTGTGCGCTTTCCTATCAACGGAGGGGACACAACACAACACATGATGCACAGACTTCGGATCGATGTGTAACGGAAGCAGGACGTTGGGGGAATGTTGATGACAGTTTGGCTGACAACTTTTTACGTACCATCAGCCGTAGAAAAAATCCACTCGCTTTGCAATGTTTCTGAGGCAGCCGGAAGTGGTCTTTAGTGGGAGGCAAGCGCAAGGACAAACAAAATAGAAAATTCAATTATGATACTCCGGAGAAATATACTCATCAGTAAGGGCATGCTAAGGAACTGTAATGAAATTGACATTAGAAGGGGGCCACAGGAGCGTAACACCGGATTTAAGCTGTACGGTGGTTGTTCTTCCAAACAGTAAATGGAATCTGACAGACATACAACATTATGGGGAAACTTTTGGCTGTCCGCTGGCAGAATAATGCAGCTCGTGATAAGACCAAATTCTTTTCGCAGTCGAGTTATTCTATGGGTAAGCTCTGTGTTCGTGCTGATCGGTTAGCATTGTCAAGAACCACAGTAATAGCCAGAACAACGAAATGTAACACCTTCCAGGTAATATAGGTGAGATTGATGTTTGGTACGTGCAACCGTTAAATTGGTCGTGCTTTCTGGTATAGAGGCCAGTTGATAGAATTGTTTATGGATGTTATTTAGTATTTTATTGGTAAGCATATGATAAACTTGCTTTAGTATGATGAACAACAACGCAGAATGATATTATAGTTAGGTATTGCGAGCTTGTGAGAGCATGCTTCTCTATTGTGTTTATTCATCAAATTGTTGCATACTGATTAATCCCTATATCGTGCACATTTGAGATCGGTTTTTCATACAGAAGGTAGACTATGATTATAAACTATATTTCACATACAAAGCGTCGAGGCATCCGATCAGAAAGAAAAAACAAAAATGTAACAGAAGCTGGTAGTTCGTTACGGAAAAAACCTTACAGGCTGTGTTTTCAATTTGATCTCGTTAGGTGTTAAAATAACAGAAATTATAACAAGATTGATTCTACTAGTATCAAACACATATCAAAATTAGATAGTATATAGAACAATATAATAACAAACATTGTTAGAAACAACAGGTTTTGGTAAAAACGAAAAATTAGTTAGACTTGTTTCAGAACTACTTCATTTCAGGGTTTGTTATTATAACTCGTTCAGATTTAATTTAGTTATCAAAATTTTATGGAAAAATACAAAATTGTATCAAAATATGTTAGTTGTATCTCGCGTTGATAGAATTTTGTAATTTTTTAGTTATGCTCTTCTGATCGGGTATTGCACATTGAAAATTGGATGTATTGGAAACCGATGTGAATTTGATTTAGTCAGAATTTTTTTTTTGTAGGATGCTGGTAAATAAGTTATTTATTTATTTATGATGATGATTTTATATTTAAAAACTCAATACCAGCAACATAGGAGCGAGTTTTGCGAATTTATAGCCTGACAACAACAAATAGACGATTCTTTGCCAACACGCATCAGTATCGGACGTGTGATCGGTGATCGCTCCGATAGAATATAAAACAAAAGACGTGTGAACAAGTGTTGGCATTGTTTGCCTGGTCGAGTGAAATAAATCCGGGTTCAAGGTCGCGCCTTTGTGCAACTGTTTCGCATCGTGACTACCAGCTGGTACGTGAGCCGATTTGGCTGCTGGCTGTATTGTGCTACAGCAGTGGACGAGACACAAAAGGGGAAAAAGAAGAAGCCATCAGTTGACAGTGAGTTGTATCGCTGTGTGGAGTGATCTCACATCTGGCTCGCTGCTGGTGGCTGTTTGGTGCTGCTGTATTGGTGCTGCTGGCTGTAACGGCTGCAACTTCGAACGAGCGGACAACCAACCTTACTGGAAGGGAGAAGTAAAAGGGTACGTGCTCTTGTCGGCGCTAGTGCGCCACACTTAGCGGGATGGATGTAGATCCCTCGCCTCCCGCGCCACCATCCCCGAACCCCTCTGACCCTGACCCTTCTGTTACCCCCTCCCCTGTTCATTCTTCAGTCCCCCCTCGCCCCAGGCTTTACCCAGACGGAGCCCAGGGCAGCTATACTGTCTATTTTCGGCCAAAGGCGGGACCGAAATCGAAACAGTTGAACCTCTTGCAGATTTCTAAAGACCTGACGAAGGAGTACAAGGGCGTGACCGAAATTTCCAAGGTCCGGCCTAACAAGCTCCGTGTCGTGGTCAGTAACCTGAAAGAGGCCAACGATATAGCTTGCTCTGAGCTCTTCACACGCGAGTATCGCGTTTACATACCCGCACGAGACGTGGAGATCGACGGTGTCATAACCGATTCGAGTCTGTCCGTCGAGTGTATACTGGAAAGTGCCAAAGGGTGCTTTAAAAACAAAACCTGTCCCGATGTAAAGGTGCTCGACTGCAAGCAATTGCGGTCAGCATCGATCATCGGTGGCAAAACAGTATACACCCCGTCAGACTCGTTTCGAGTTACGTTCGCCGGGTCAACGCTACCAAGCCACGTCTCGATCCACCGTGTTCGTCTCCCTGTGCGATTATATGTGCCTCGCGTCATGAACTGCCTGAATTGTAAGCAGTTAGGCTCACCGCCGCCTACTGCTGCAATAAGGCACGTTGTGGCAAGTGTGGGGAGAATCATGCGGATGATTCCTGCAGTAAAAATGCTGAAAAATGCATTCACTGTGGGGAGAGTCAGCATGAGCTCTCGACATGTGCGGTGTACATGCAGCGCAGGGATAAAATAAAGAGGTACATGCAGCGCAGGGATAAAATAAAGCGTTCTTACGCTGAGATGCTGAAGAAGACCGTTACCACTTCTCCCATTACATCAAACCCTTATGATCTGTTGTCCTCTGATGAAACCGATTCTGACGATTCACCAGCGGGAACATCTTACGCCAATCCTGGGGAGTCTAGAAAGAGGAAAAATATTTCCTCTCCAAAACTTCCCAGAAAAGGTCCTAAGATTTCTCAAAGTGAAATGAAAGTTACAAGCAAACCAAACAGTGCTGCGGAAAAACCGAAGCAAACTCCTCCTGGGCTTGCAAATTTAAAGTCCCAGAAGGAGTTCCCAGCACTGCCAGGAACATCTAAAACCCCAGTTGTTCCTTTTGCACATCCAGTTGATGACTCTGGATTAGTGAAATTTTCTGACATTGTGGACTGGATTTTTGAAACTTTCAATGTACCCGATCCAATTAAAATTTTTCTTACAGCATTTCTCCCAACAGTTAGATCATTTTTGAAGCAGTTGACTGCCCAATGGCCCCTCCTTGCAGCGATTATATCCTTCGATGCCTAATTCAACTGCGTATATGAAGGATTCTATCTCTGTCTTACAGTGGAATTGTAGAAGTATTTTACCAAAAATTGATTCGTTTAAAGTTTTGATAAATAAAAACAAATGCGATGCATTTTCCCTTTGTGAAACTTGGCTTACTTCAAATATTGATCTCAACTTCCATGATTTTAATATTATTCGCCTTGATCGAGACACCCCATATGGAGGAGTACTTTTAGGGATTAAAAAGTGCTATTCTTTCTATCGTATTAACCTCTCCTCGATTCCAGGCATCGAAGTTGTCGCATGTCAAATGACAATACAAGGTAAAGAGCTTTGTATTGCCTCAATATATATTCCTCCCAGAGCACAGGTTGGGCAACGGCTGCTCTTTGATTTAATAGAACTTCTTCCCTCGCCACGTTTGATTTTGGGAGACTTCAACTCTCATGGCGTGGCTTGGGGTTCCCCTTACAATGATAACCGCTCCTCTTTAATCTATAACCTTTGCGATGACTTCGACATGACAATTTTAAACAACGGCGAAATGACACGTATCCCGAAACCTCCAGCGCGCCCAAGCGCTTTGGATCTATCCTTATGTTCGACGTCGCTACGGTTGGATTGCACATGGAAGGTAATCCTCGATCCTCACGGTAGCGACCATTTGCCTATTCTTATTTCAATTAATAACGGGTCAACTCGCATGCGACCAGTTGACATTCCGTATGACCTCACACGGAATGTCGATTGGAAGTTATACGAGGAAATGATTTCAAAAGCGGTCGATTCGATTCAACATCATCCACCACTTGAAGAATACAACCTCCTCGCGGGCTTGATTCTCGACGCCGCGTTGCAAGCCCGAAGAAATATCCCGGCGTAACGATTAAAGAACGGCCTCCCACTCCGTGGTGGGACCAAGAGTGCTCCGATATCTACACGCAAAGATCCGACGCGTTTTTGGCCTACCAGAAGGGAGGTATACCTGGCGACTATTCGTTTCTGGATTCGTTTCTTTTTGTCATAAATGGCTTGTATGGTTCTTCTGTTATATCCATTCTGCTCGCCAATATCAAAATCGAAATGGAATATATTTTTGATATTGGTGAGCAGAATGGATATAACAGAAGAACCATACAAGCCATTTATGACAAAAAGAAACGAATCCAACATAGGAAATCTCACACAACACTCACTCCGCTAACAGAAGATCGGAAAAGAGTAGTGGTTGAATATGACGTCAGTTTCACTCGTCAACTTCGTAAAAAATTTAGAAAATTTGGTATCGATATTATCTACAGTAGTAGAAATAATCAAATGAAAACAAAGTTGGGGTCTACTAAAGACACTATTGACAAATTACATAGGGCGGGTGTTTATAAAGTTGCTTGTCCACATTGTGATAAAGTTTACATTGGCCAAACAAAAAGAAATTTAGACATCCGGTTTAAGGAACATATTTCAGAACTTGTAAAGGCTAAGAAAGACTCAGAAAAAGGAATAACTCACCATTTCAGATCCAAAACAGCCGAACATATATTTCATGAAGATCACGCTATGACTACCGACAACATTAGTTTAGTTCGATCAGTAACATCCCCTTGGAAATTAGATGTCGCAGAAAGTTTAGAAATTTTCAAACAAAATCCAGCTACCCTCCTTAACAGAGATCAGGGTAATCATTTCTCTTGGCTTTTTAAATTTCTACCGAAAACTCCCCGACAAGGCATGGATCACCAGGCCGCACATTTCTCTACCTAACTCAAGTTGTTTACGTTTTCTGAGTTAAAATTTGCCCCAGTCGTTTACCTAATTAGGTATAAAATTCCTGGGGTTTCGCTATTTTCTCCACAGTCCAAATAAGCACTGACGAAGGCACTATGTCAGTGCCGAAATACGTATTTGCAAGTGAAAAGTGATAGAATTAAATAGTGAAAGTGACAAAAAGTGAAAAGTGTAGTGAAAAAATTTTTCTATCAAGACGCTCGAACATAAGTGAATAAATTTGACTATTTACGGTATTCGGAGCTTGATACCAAGCTTAAAAGCTTGGCTGAAGCAAAGAAACGCGGATATTGGCGTCGGTTCGTGAACGAGACGTCGAGGGAGACATCGATGAGCATTCTTTGGAACACAGCCCGAAGAATGCGGAATCGCGTAACGGTCAACGAAAGCGAGGAGTCTTCAAGTAGGTGGATATTTGATTTTGCCAGGAAAGAATGTCTGGACTCTGTTCCTGAGCCAAATATTGTTCGTCATGCGTCTCCGGGCCACGACGCGATAGAATCACCTTTTACGATGGCAGAATTTTCAGTTGCCCTCCTGTCCTGTAACAATAACGCGCCTGGGTTAGATAGAATCAAATTCAACTTGTTGAAATTGATGGAAAAAATGATACTCCGTCGTTTAGACCATTGGGTCGAATCAAATGGCCTACTATCGGATACTCAATTTGGCTTCCGCCGTGCCAAAGGGACGAATGATTGTCTTGCGCTGCTTTCAACAGATATTCAGCTGGCGTATGCTCGCAAAGAACAAATGGCGTCTGCGTTCTTGGACATTAAGGGGGCTTTTGATTCCGTTTCTATTGACATTCTTTCGGGCAAACTTCACCGACAAGGATTTTCTCCAATTTTAAACAATTTTTTGCACAATTTGTTGTCCGAAAAGCACATGCATTTTACGCACGGCGATTTGGCAACTTTTTGCATTAGCTACATGGGTCTTCCCCAGGGCTCATGTTTAAGCCCCCTTCTTTACAACTTTTATGTAAATGACATCGACGAATGTCTGGCAAATCCATGCACGATAAGACAACTTGCAGACGACAGTGTAATCTCTGTTACAGGATCCAAAGCTGCCGATTTGCAAGGACCATTGCAAGATACCTTGGACAATTTGTCTGCTTGAGCTTTACAGCTAGGTATCGAATTCTCTCCGGAGAAGACTGAGATAGTAGTTTTTCTAGGAAGCATGAACCTGCTCAGCTTCAAACACAATTAATGGGTAAAACGATTTCTCAGGTTTTGGTAGGTTTTGGTAGATATTTGTTATCTTGGTGTCTGGTTGGACTCTAAAGGCACCTGGGGTTGTCACGTGAGGTATCTGATGAAAAAATGTCAACAAAGAGTGAATTTTTTTCGTACAATAACCGGACAATGGTGGGGAGCCCATCCAGGAGACCTTATAAGGCTTTACCAAACAACGATTTGTCTGTTATTGAATACGGGTGTTTCTGCTTCCGCTCCGCAGCAAACACACATCTGATCAAACTGGAGCGAATACAATATCGTTGTTTGCGTATCGCCTTAGGTTGCATGCAGTCGACCCATACGATGAGTTTGGAGGTCCTAGCTGGAGTACTACCATTGAAAAACCGCTTCTGGAGCCTGTCTTCTCGTATTCTTATCAAATGTGAGGTCTTGAACCGTCCCGTGATTGAAAATTTTGAAAGGTTAATCGAACTTAATTCTCAAACCCGTTTTATGACATTGTATTTCCATCATATGTCTCAAAATATTAACCCTTCTTCGAATATTCCAAATCGTGTCGACTTATCAAATACTTCTGATTCTACTGTGTTTTTCGATACATCCATGATAGAAGAAACTCGTGGAATCCCGGATCATTTACGCGTGCAGCAGATCCCCAAAATTTTTTCCAATAAATATCGAAACATCAACTGCAACAATATGTTCTACACTGACGGATCACTTCTTGATGGGTCCACTGGCTTCGGTATTTTCAATAACAATTTAACCGTCTCCCATAAGCTCGATAATCCTGCTTCTGTTTACGTCGCAGAATTGGCTGCAATTAAGTACACCCTAGGGATTATCGAAAAAATGCCCACGGACCATTATTTCATCTTTGCGGGCAGTCTCAGTTCCATTGAGGCTCTCCGATCGATGAAAGATGTTAAGCACTCTCCGTATTTCCTGGGGAAAATACGGGAACATCTGAGTGCTTTATCCGAAAAATCGTTTCAGATTACCTTAGCGTGGGTCCCTTCTCACTGCACGATACCGGGTAATGAGAAAGCGGACTCTTTGGCTAAGGTGGGCGCAACAAACGGTGATATTTATGAAAGACCAATTGCTTTCAATGAATTTTTCGCACTTGTACGTCAGAATACGATTATCAGTTGGCAAAATGCTTGGACCAGAGGGGAATTGGGAAGGTGGTTACATTCCATAATCCCCAAAGTATCGACGAACCCGTGGTTCAAGGGGTTGGATGTAGGTCGGGATTTCATTTGCGTGATGTCCCGGCTTATGTCCAATCACTATAGATTTGACGCGCATCTCTGTCGTGTTGGGCTCGGGGAAAGTGGTATCTGTGCCTGTGGTGAGGGTTATCACGACATAGAGCATGTGGTTTGGTCATGCCCTGTACACCGTGACGCCAGGTCTAAATTAATAGCTTCCCTGCAGGCCGAAAGTAGGCAGCCGGCTGTTCCTGTTCGTGATGTCTTGGCGAGCCGTGACCTATCCTACATGTCCCTTATATACGTTTTCCTGAAATCCATCCACGCCCCAGTTTAATCCTATTCCCTTCCGTCTACATCCAACCAAACGACAAGAGCACGTTAAGACTCCGGATCCGGAAACAGCAACTAGACCCGCACGATACTCTCAGGTCCCGAGGGAGACAACCCAATATGCCAGTCCGTAATATCTTGGCCCAGCAGCGGAACATATTCAATATGCTGCTTACCTATGGCGATGGAAAACCATCAAACAACAAATCAGTGCTTTTAATGCAAAACATTCTAGCTTTAAGTTAGATTTAGTTTCAGCTCGTAGTCGGCAGCGAGGATAAAAAATTTGCTTTTAGTTATTAAGATACTTTAGAAAGTAAGCTACCAGATATAATTGGCGCCGTTAAACATTAAATTGTATTTGTGCCGTGTCAAATAAATTATAGATAAAAAAAAAAACAACAAATAGACATCTGTACCGTTTTAAAATAAGTTGATAATATGTACGTTGCTTTTGAGAATATTTACGAGAAAAATGAACCAATTTCATCAGCACATAACCTCATCCCTTATAACAATGAATATTTTGATTCTATAGAGACTAGTTTCATGCATACAACTAAAACTGTTTACACAAACATGGTTATTTTGACGTCGGGAACAAAACGTTTAAATCCTTTGTTGTATGTAGGTATACTAATTGTAAACTCCTGGTTTATATTACAACCAAGTAAACTAAGCCTTATACCGCAGCAGCTCAAAGTTTCGGAAATGAATCAGTAATAAAGTTGCTTCCGGCAGTCAGGCTTAAAACAGGCAAACAGGATCCATTTGCTAACTTTGGCATGAACGTGCCTACCCATCTTGGGCGAGAAACAACGCAAACGGCTATTTCCTTTGGCTCTAATCACAACAAGCACGTGCGGCTTTGCTGCGATGGTTAGCGTAGAGTAATTTAGTGAATTTTGCGATTTCGGGTTCAAAAATATCCGGAGGCAAAATAATGGATGTTTGGTGGGATGAATGCGGTTAAATGAATCTTTACCGCGTTAACCTACACTTGGATTGCTTTTTGCGTGCTCGAAATTGAACTGAGAATAGCTTGACTGCTGAAGAAAATAAGGTATTATTTTAGAACGATTGATTCCGAGATCAACTACCTACACTGAAATAACTTTTTATGCATTTAATTTAACATAATTATGAGAATTGGTATACCTTACAATATTGATCTATGTAATAAAAATTGATCGATATCGGTAATGTTGGACATCCGACTAACTTTGCGCCTGTACAACAATATGTGTATAAATGACATATTGCAGATGCTGAAATGTTTGCATTAATCGTTCGGTCAAACTTAGGGTCAATCAACACCTTATCTCATTCCGCGTCGAACACTCGACAGAAACGGACGTGCAAAGTGGTCGTTCTATTACAATCCGGTCCGTGTGTACGAATAGCCAAACAAAAGAGTGTATTATTCGCGCTAAAGGCCAACTAGATTGTGAGTTGTGTCGCTACGTCCTGTACCCGGCTCGCAACTTTGGCTGTATTGGTGCAAAATACCAGCTGCAGTTTTGATCTGTGCACAGTGAATAGATCTTTCGAGTTCAAGGCCATCATTTGACAGTCGAGTCGTGTCGCTGTGCTGAGTGATCTCACACCCGGCTCACTGCTGGTGGCTGTATTGGTGCTGCTGTACTGGTGCTGCTGGCTGCTTTGGGTGCAGCTTCGAACGATCGGACAACCACTGCTGGAAGGAAGAAGTAAATAGGTACGTGTTCTTGTCGGCGCTAGTGCGCTACATTTATCGCGATGGATATAGATCCCTCGCCTCCCGTGCCACCATCCCCGAACCTCCCTGACCCTGACCCTTCTGTTACCCCCTCCCCTGTTCATTCTCCAGTCCCCCCTCGCCCCAGGCTTTACCCGGACGGATCTCAACAGGGCAGCTATACTGTTTATTTTCGTTCAAAGGCAGGAGTGTATTCAAAGCGATTAAACATACTGCAAATTTCTAAAGACCTGACGAAGGGGTACAAGGCCGTGACCGAAATTTCCAAGGTTCGACCTAACAAGCTCCGTGTCGTGGTCAGTGATCTGGCACAGGCCAATGCTATCGCTTGCTCTGAGCTCTTCACACGCGAGTATCGCGTTTACATACCCGCACGAGACGTGGAGATCGACGGTGTCATAACCGATTCGAGTCTGTCTGTCGAGTGTATCCTAAAAAGCGCAACCGGTTGCTTCAAAAATACCGAAACACAGGCGAAGATTTTGGATTGTAAGCAATTGCGGTCCATGTCTCTCGTCGGCGGTAAAAAAGTTTACACTCCGTCAGACTCGTTTCGCGTTACGTTTGCCAGATCTGCACTCCCTAGCCACGTCTCGATCGACCGGGTTCGTCTGCCTGTGCGATTGTATGTACCCCGTGTTATGAATTGCACCAATTGCAAGCAGTTAGGCCACACAGCCGCCTACTGCTGCAATAAGGCACGATGTAGCAAGTGTGGGGAGACTCATGCGGAAGATTCTTGCAGTGTTAATGCTGAAAAATGTATTCACTGTGGGGAAAACCAGCATGAGCTCTCCACATGCCCGGTGTACATGCAGCGCAGAGATAAAATCAAGCGGTCACTTAAGGAGCGTTCAAAGCGTTCTTATGCTGAGATGCTGAAGAAGACCGTGACCACTTTTACCATTACATCGAACCCTTATGATCTGTTGTCCTCTGATGAAACCGATTCTGACGATTCATCAGCGGGAACATCTTATGCCAATCCTGGGGAGTCTAGAAAGAGGAAAAATATTTCCTCTCCAAAACTTCCCAGAAAAGGTCCTAAGATTTCTCAAAGTGAAATGAAAGTTACAAGCAAACCAAACAGTGCTGCGGAAAAACCGAAGCAAACTCCTCCTGGGCTTGCAAATTTAAAGTCCCAGAAGGAGTTCCCAGCACTGCCAGGAACATCTAAAACCCCAGTTGTTCCTTTTGCACATCCAGTTGATGACTCTGGATTAGTGAAATTTTCTGACATTGTGGACTGGATTTTTGAAACTTTCAATGTACCCGATCCAATTAAAATTTTTCTTACAGCATTTCTCCCAACAGTTAGATCATTTTTGAAGCAGTTGACTGCCCAATGGCCCCTCCTTGCAGCGATTGTATCCTTCGATGCCTAATTCAACTGCGTATATGAAGGATTCTATCTCTGTCTTACAGTGGAACTACAGTGGAAGTTTTGATAAATAAAAACAAATGCGATGCATTTTCCCTTTGTGAAACTTGGCTTACTTCAAATATTGATCTCAACTTCCATGATTTTAATATTATTCGCCTTGATCGAGACACCCCATATGGAGGAGTACTTTTAGGGATTAAAAAGTGCTATTCTTTCTATCGTATTAACCTCCCCTCGATTCCAGGCATCGAAGTTGTCGCATGTCAAATGACAATACAAGGTAAAGAGCTTTGCATTGCCTCAATATATATTCCTCCCAGAGCACAGGCTGGGCAACGGCTGCTCTTTGATTTAATAGAACTTCATCCCTCGCCACGTTTGATTTTGGGAGACTTCAACTCTCATGGTGTGGCTTGGGGTTCCCCTTACAATGATAACCGCTCCTCTTTAATCTATAACCTTTGCGATGACTTCGACATGACTATTCTAAACAACGGTGAAATGACACGTATCCCGAAACCTCCAGCGTGCCCAAGCGCTTTGGATCTATCCTTATGTTCGACGTCGCTACGGTTGGATTGCACATGGAAGGTAATCCTCGATCTTCACGGTAGCGACCATCTGCCTATTCTTATTTCAATTACAAACGGGTAAACTCGCATGAGACCAATTGACATTCCGTATGACCTCACACGGAATATCGATTGGAAGTTATACGAGGAAATGATTTCAAAAGCGGTCGATTCGATTCAACATCATCCACCACTTGAAGAATACAACCTCCTCGCGGGCTTGATTCTCGACGCCGCGTTGCAAGCCCAAACGAAGAAATATCCCGGCGTAACGATCAAAGAACGGCCTCCCACTCCGTGGTGGGACCAAGAGTGCTCCGATGTCTACACGCAAAGATCCGACGCGATTTTGGCCTACCAGAAGAGAGGTACACCTGGCGACTATTTACGGTATTCGGAGCTTGATACCAAGCTTAAAAGTTTGGCTAAAGCAAAGAAACGCGGTTATTGGCGTCGGTTCGTGAACGAGACGTCGAGGGAGACATCGATGAGCACTCTTTGGAACACAGCCCGAAGAATGCGGAATCGCGTAACGGTCAACGAAAGCGAGGAGTCTTCAAGTCGGTGGATATTTGATTTTGCCAGGAAAGTATGTCCGGACTCTGTTCCTGAGCAAAACATTGTTCGCGATGCGTCTCCGGGCCACGACGCGATAGAATCACCTTTTACGATGGTAGAATTTTCAGTTGCCCTCCTGTCCTGTAACAATAACGCGCCTGGGTTAGATAGAATCAAATTCAACTTGTTGAAGAATCTACCCGGCAATGCCAAGAGGCGCTTGTTGAACTTGTTCAATAAGTTCCTGAAGCAAAACATTGTACCGCAGGATTGGAGGCAAGTGAAGGTGATCGCCATCCAAAAACCAGGGAAGCCAGCTTCTGATCACAACTCTTATAGGTCGATTGCAATGCTATCCTGTATCCGGAAATTGATGGAAAAAATGAAACTCCGTCGTTTAGACCATTGGGTCGAATCAAATGGTCTACTATCAGATACTCAATTTGGCTTCCGCCGTGCCAAAGGGACGAATGATTGTCTTGCGTTGCTTTCAACAGATATTCAGCTGGCGTATGCTCGCAAAGAACAAATGGCGTCTGCGTTCTTGGACATTAAGGGGGCTTTTGATTCCGTTTCTATTGACATTCTTTCGGGTAAACTTCACCGACAAGGATTTTCTCCAATTTTGAACAATTTTTTGCACAATTTGTTGTCCGAAAAGCACATGCATTTTACGCACGGCGATTTGGCAACTATTCGCATTAGCTACATGGGTCTTCCCCAGGGCTCATGTTTAAGCCCCCTTCTTTACAACTTTTATGTAAATGACATCGATGAATGTCTGGCAAATTCATGCACGATAAGACAACTTGCAGACGACAGTGTAATCTCTGTTACAGGAGCCAAAGCTGCCGATTTGCAAGGACCATTGCAAGATACCTTGGACAATTTGTCTGCTTGGGCTTTACAGCTAGGTATCGAATTCTCTCCGGAGAAGACTGAGATAGTAGTTTTTTCTAGGAAGCATGAACCTGCTCAGCTTCAAACACAATTAATGGGCAAAACGATTTCTCAGGTTTTGGTACACAAATATCTTGGTGTCTGGTTCGACTCTAAAGGCACCTGGGGTTGTCACGTGAGGTATCTGATGAAAAAATGTCAACAAAGAGTGAATTTTCTTCGTACAATAACCGGACAATGGTGGGGAGCCCACCCAGGAGACCTTATAAGGCTTTACCAAACAACGATACTGTCTGTTATTGAGTACGGGTGTTTCTGCTTCCGCTCCGCAGCAAACACACATTTGATCAAACTGGAGCGAATACAATATCGTTGTTTGCGTATCGCCTTGGGTTGCATGCAATCGACCCATACGATGAGTTTGGAGATCTAAGCTGGAGTACTACCATTGAAAAACCGCTTCTGGAGCCTGTCTTCTCGTATTCTAATCAAATGTGAGGTCTTGAACCGTCTCGTGATTGAAA
The DNA here is from genome assembly GCF_029784165.1 of Wyeomyia smithii. Taxonomy (NCBI): domain Eukaryota; kingdom Metazoa; phylum Arthropoda; class Insecta; order Diptera; family Culicidae; genus Wyeomyia; species Wyeomyia smithii. Next base: position 176,430,567 of record NC_073696.1, on the reverse strand, counting down.
ATTTTGAAAGGTTAATCGAACTTAATTCTCAAACCCGTTTTATGACATTGTATTTCAATCACATGTCCCAAAATATTAACCCTTCTTCGAATATTCCAAATCGTGTCGACTTATCAAATACTTCTGATTCTACTGTGTTTTTCGATACATCCATGATAGAAGAAACTCGTGGAATCCCGGATCATTTACGCGTGCAGCAGATCCCTAAAATTTTTTCCAATAAATATCGAAACATCAACTGCGACAATATGTACTACACTGACGGATCACTTTTTGATGGGTCCACTGGCCTCGGTATCTTCAATAGCAATTTAACCGTCTCCCATAAGCTCGATAATCCTGCTTCTGTTTACGTCGCAGAATTAGCTGCAATTCAGTACACCCTAGGGATTATCGAAAAAATGCCCACGGACCATTATTTCATCTTTACGGACAGTCTCAGTTCCATTGAGGCACTCCGATCGATGAAAGATGTTAAGCACTCTCCGTATTTCCTGGGGAAAATACGGGAACATCTGAGTGCTTTATCCGAAAAATCGTTTCAGATTACCTTAGCGTGGGTCCCTTCTCACTGCTCGATACCGGGTAATGAGAAAGCGGACTCTTTGGCTAAGGTGGGCGCAATAAACGGTGATATTTATGAAAGACCAATTGCCTTTAATGAATTTTTCGCATTTGTACGTCAGAATACGATCATCAGTTGGCAAAATTCTTGGACCAAGGGGGAACTGGGAAGGTGGTTACATTCCATAATCCCCAAGGTATCGACGAACCCGTGGTTCAAGGGGTTGGATGTAGGTCGGGATTTCATTTGCGTGATGTCCCGGCTTATGTCCAATCACTATAGATTTGACGCGCATCTCCGTTGTGTTGGGCTCGGGGAGAGTGGTATCTGTGCCTGTGGTGAAGGTTATCACGACATAGAGCACGTTGTTTGGTCATGCCCTGTACACCGTGACGCCAGGTCTAGATTAATAGCTTCCCTGCAGGCCGAAGGTAGGCAGCCGGCTGTTCCTGTTCGTGATGTCTTGGCGAGCCGTGACCTATCCTACATGTCCCTTATATACGTTTTCCTGAAATCCTTCCACGCCCCAGTTTAATCCTATCCCCTTCCGCCTACATCCAACCAAACGACAAGAACACGTTAAGACCCCGGATCCGGAAACAGCAATCAGCCTGCACAATACTCTCAAGGCCCGATGGTGACAACCCAATATGCCAGTCCGTAATATCTTGGCCCAGCAGCGGAACAAATTTAATATGCTGCTTACCTATGGCAATGAAAACCATCAAACAGCAAACCTGTGCTTTTAATGCAAAATATTCTAGCTTTAAGTTAGATTTAGTTTCAGCTCGTAGTCGGCAGCGAGGATAAAAAATTTGCTTTTAGTTATTAAGATACTTTAGAAAGTAAGCTACCAGATATAAATGGCGCCGTTAAGCATTGAATTGTATTTGTGCCGTGTCAAATAACCTATAGATGAAGAAAAAAAAAACACCTTATCTCGTGACGATTCATGGAATTTATTAAAAATATATTTAGTCGCTTTGAATGATTTCCATAAGCCCTCAAGTTCAATGTTAATATAATGAAACATCATTTCCTTCGATTCTGGCTGCCAAACAGGAACAAACAATGGTTGCCCGTATATAACTGGCCTTGGTTTTTAGAGTGTACATTAGTTCAAGAATCTTACTATTGAGGTAACTAGTTTAAATTAAAGTTATCTGAACGGTTCTATTTTGAAAATCGGATGATACACTAGCCGAGCCATGTGAAGCAACTGGTTTCTTGGAGTCTTTAAAGTGTTTGCACAAGAAAAATTTATTTTTATGGATAATATGAGGTATCCATGAAAATAAGCTTTTTTAATGAGTTACGCATCTATTGGAGAAGTACCTAGTCTTTATTCGAGCGAAGAAATTCCATATGAAACATAAACCACATAGAAAAAGCTATAAAATACTGTCCTAATTGTTGCTGCATCCAAAAAAAAAACATGGTCTTCTTATTTTGCTGCCAGCCATTTCTCACTGATTAGATTTCGCCCCTCGTTCGTAACTTGCTTCAATTCCTGCTAATTATTGCCGAAAGAATAAACAAGATGGATTCCTCGCACGATTACCGAAATGCCCAAGGGTGTAAACCGAGCATCACAAGTAAATCTGTTTTATTTTCTAAAGCAATTTGTTGCTCTGCTGTCGTTTCTGGCGCAAACTAGAGTAGAGAATTTTCGATCCTTGCTGAGCTTGCTTTAGTAGAGACAAGGTAAGCAGGCGCATGGTTTTTTGTTTACCCGGTATGGAGCCGCCAGCTAACACTGATGATCTCAATGTTGATACTGATGATGGAGATAATGAATCGGATCTCTTTTCCCTCAAAGACAAATAAGTTGCATCGTTATATATATATATATATATATATATATATATATATATATATATATATATATATATATATATATATATATATATATATATATATATATATATATATATATATATATATATATATATATATATATATATATATATATATATATATATATATTCAGACAAACTGTTCTCTAAAATTACAGAAAAACAGCCTCAGCTAAGGAACGCTGGTTTCACTCATTTGACGCATTCAAGCGGCGCGATGGAGAGTCGAAGTTATGGATTCAAACATCGGGAAAAAATGTGTCTACCGCAGCCCACGATCTCACGACCTGTTAGGTAGTGTAGTTTAAATGCCCTAGAAGAACAACATTTTCCACTTCGTTCAATTTTCCACCACCGCTAGCAACTTTGCAGCTTGTCGGTTAGCATAGGCGAAAAGGAGGTCATTAAAATGTTTAGGAGGCTATAAAAAGGCGCACAGTTGCCATTCGGGTGCTGTTCTGCCGCATCGAGTTAACATTTAAAAGCTCACTACCTTCAAGAGGGGTGGTGATTTGTAATTGCGATTGCCCTAGAAGCATATTTTAGTTACTATTTCGGATGATTTCAGGAGCGGCATATGTATACCACAAACTCTTTAATAGCGGTGGCAGCGCGCTTTCATTAAAACATTTATTGTGGGCAATTAATTAAAAAAGGGTTTAAAAATGTTGAGATAAGTGAACTAAAGTGTTACTATATGCGATATTTAAGCGGTTGAAAAAATATGCTTCACAGGTTCAGACTCTCAGATAGTAAAATTCGCTTTATTGAAAACTTTCGTGTGGTACAGTACCAAATTCTAATGCGAAACTTAGTTGCAGCTATATTTCAGTTCGTTTTACAACAACTAAAACAGCGCAGAAGCTAAAGCTAAATGCAACATCGTTGCTATTTCGACACATGTTTCAACCTGTAAACAACAGTGGGTATCTACCAACGCATGGAATCTGACAACATTATGAGAACAGTAACTAGCATGAAACAACAATTGAATATAGTAGTAAACGAAAAAGTTCAGATAATAACTGATACTTAAATACTTAAAAAATCGAATTGGAGGTAATGAGGTTTAACTTCAAATATTTTCAAATTCAATCTCCTTGTTATCATCATTATATTATGAAATTGTAAAATGATGGTCGGAATTTACATTATATAGTGGTTCGAAATGTTAGAAAAGAGCGGTCATAAATATTTTTACAGTATTGTTCTCAAAAATCATATATAAAAAGGGATTTTTGATTTAAGTAAACATTTCTAAGAATGCCATCATCAAATCTATTTTAATTTCTAGTATTCTCATTATTATGTACTAGTTGAACGTTGCTCGGGATTAAAGTGCTGGAAATAAAAAATTAAAAAGTTAAAAATTAAATTAACCACAACTTACTTGATAAATATTCATCACAGCACACATCTTATAATTCAACTATCTTTTCAAATACAACATCAACATTTTTAGAATGCACAGAGTGAAAACCCCAATTGGATTTAATTTGAGAATTCTTGGCTGTTACCAGAGCCGGATTTACGATTTTGGGGGCCCGGGACCCAGTTTTCAGTGGGGGCCCCAAAATAAAACAAACCCGTTTTTTCATCGTACGAGTTAAAAACATTTATTTGTTATTGAAAAGTTACCAAAAATTTGCTAGATTTTATTTTACGAGTTTTTTTTGCAGAGAACTTATTGATTGAATAATCAACATTCAGCTCCTTCAGAATATTGTACTCTCAACTTAACAATGCTAAGTTTGACAGCCTTCCACTCTTCATAGTCGTACGCAACCTATTTTCAATCGGTTTCATCTTCGATAAAGACCTTTCTCCAGTTGCGTTTGAGCTCATTAGGCTCAAATAAATCCTTAAATAAAATAATTTTTGCAAGGCACTAACGATTTTTTGATTTTTTCCTTCAAGTAATCAATTTTTTTGAGCTCCACTTTGATATACGCGAGGTTTTGTGGTGACAGCTCATTTTGAATAAATATAATAATAAATTCGGTTCTTGTTCACTGTTTATAACCAGATCTAACTGAATTGGACCAGAGATGCCAGATGTTTTCGAAAGATGTCTGCAACTGCTCGAAATCCGGAAATTTTTTCTTGGTATCTGGAAAAAACCTGCCGCAATTTGAAAAAAAATGCGATCCGCAGGCAAAAATTTGCACACAATTCGAGTAAGACTGCGCAAATATAAGGCTACGCTGGCAATAATCTACAGGAACTAGGAAAAAACTACACACATCTGCAGGTCAATAAAATCTGCGCACGGACTCTGAACATTTGCATTTTACAACGCAAATCTGGTATCCCTAATTCGGACAAGTAAACTTATTTTCGGAATCAACAGCATGCATTAAAAAAACTTGTGGATTATGTATTTTCTTTCCTGCTTGATCTCCCATGCGCGCTGGTTCGATTCAAATGGTGTGTTAATGTGTGTCATTCCAAGAGAATCGAAGGATCTTGGATGTAGTTGTGATATTGGCGCTCGCGAAAAAATAACACTGAAGAAAAGTTTCAAATTGAAATGGTCTGTTCAAATTTTCTTGCTGTAAATTGAACTTTTGATTGAATCTCATTTTTGATAGAGAAAAAAACTTTTTCTCGTTTTGTGGGGGCCCCAAAAATGTGGGGGCCTGGGGCCCGGGCCCCCTGGGCCCCCCCTTAAATCCGGCTCTGGCTGTTACTGAACATTGTTGTCGCCATTTTGGATTTCAAAATGTCGTTTGAAATTGGAATCTGGCCTTTGGCCATCTTGAATTTAAAATGGCGTCATATAAACAACACAAAAAAATGGTGGGCCTGTAAGTCATACTCCCGGAGTTTATCGAGGATCTATCGCTGGGTGATAATTTGAGATTTAGATTGGGTATATGAGGCCTTCCAACCAGTCGCCGAACCAGAAGTTCGGCCATCCTTACCTGTGGCCTTGCCATTTTCAGCTCACTAATCGCCTTTTAACCTCCTCCTGTGTTGGTTCATCGCTCAAAATCCTCATCCTGTTCCTGTTTTGCTCCTCTTGCTCTTCACCTTCCAATAGTGACTGAAAGGGCTCCTTCTACCTGGCTGCAATCGTCAGTTTATCCAAAAGCAGGTTGCTGTCTTTGTCATTACACATGGCACAGGGAAATTCCTGCTTTCTGTTCCATAGAAGCTCCGCCCGTCGTTCCTAGCAAAGTTGTCTTTGGCGCTGGTTAGCATCTGCTCCTCGTGCTCGCGCTTCTTTCCACGGTGGACTCAATTTTCGGCAGCTCTTGCATCCCTGTATCTCTCTCCGTTCTGTGTTCAGTGAGCATGCGGCTCCTATCACGGTTCCACTTGACCGTCGCTCTCTGGCATCAAACCAGCTGTTACGCTGTCCTTCACGCGTCGTATCTAACACCTCTCCCGCAGCCGTTTCAATGTCACCATAAATACTACTCCATAGCCAAAAGCAACTGACGTCAATTTCCGACCTTGAGGGGGGACCCTACCCTGGAAAGTCAAAAAATAATAAATTTTCCTAATTTTTTTTCAGATGTTTAAAGTATAGTGATGTGTTCGGCTATTTTGGCCATTGAATAAGGTTTATTTGGAGATGTATTTTGCATGGCCTGGATACAAATATAGTGAGAATTATGTTGTTGGCAGCGTTGCTCTCGAAACCATATTTTTCAACTGGTGGTAAGTTTTTCTCTACTGAACCGATTTGGTTGAAATCTCTTTTAGCGTGTAAAAATAGATTATCTAACTTGTTACATAGCCGTTTTTGAAAATTCCGAAAATTGCCATCGATATCAGAAAAAAAATCAGCCAAGTCGGTTCAGTAGAGCTTTTTGAATAAGATCTTTTAATGGAAGGCTTCAAATGGTTAGTTGACAACCTGGAAGGAGCGTCAAAAATAGCTTCGGCCCTCGCAAGTTCCTATCTCACACCTCCACGAGTCATATGACTATATAGACTGCCCGTTGAAACATGGATACAACTGGATGGTGTTGCCTGGGAAATGTTGTCATCTGACAATAGCTAAGTGAGAAGGTGCGACGCGGTCATTGGCGCGTAAACCATATTCCGGCGGTAGAGGAAATGCATCACCAACCCGAGCGTCTGTTCACCAAGATGGTGCGGCCCAAAACAGCGTCTTGTTAGGAGCGACATTCTGGTGGCAGCGTTAGACTCTAAATAGAGCTGACACAATGGTCCCCCGGCGAGACAGGAGTTCGGGGAAGGTCCGACGGGCCGCCCCGGAAAACAACATGTTACAAACAACGTAAGAGATAATACAACAATCGGCATGGATCTAGGCAACGAAATAAGGACTACGATTAGAAACTTGGGACATGGAACTGCAAATCGCTCTGCTTTCCAGGATGCGACAGGATAACTACGACGAGCTACATTCACGCAACTTCGAAGGCGTAGCGCTGCAGGAATTTTGTTGAAAAGGACAGAAGGTATGGAAAAGCGTGCACCGGGCGGCTACTTTCTACCAGAGTTGTGGCACCACCAGCGAGCTGGGAACCGGTTACATAGTACTGGGCAAGATGCGCCAACGCGTGATGGGGTGGTAGCCGATCAATGCAAGGATGTGCAAGTTGAGGATGAAGGGCCGGTTCTTCAACTACAGCAGTTGACACGTGCACTGCCCACAAGAAGGAAGATCCGACGACGAGAAGGCAGCGTTCTACGCGCAGCTGGAGCAGGCCTACGATAGCTGCCCGCGACGGGACGTGAAATTCATCATTGGGGACATGAATGCTGAGGTAGGACGGGAGGCAATGTACAGACCGGTAATCGGACACGATAGCCTGCATGTCATGTCTAATGATAACGGCCATCGGTGCGTAAACTTTGTGGCTTCCCGAGGTATGGTAGTCCGAAGTACCTTCTTTCCCCGCAAAGATATCCACAAGTCCACCTGGAGATCACCCGATCAACAGACAGGGAAACAAATCGACCACGTTCTAATCGATGGCAGGCTCTTCTCTAACATCATCAACATTCGCCCCTACCGCAGTGCGAATATAGATTCGGAACACTACCTAGTAGCTGTGTGCATGCGCTCAAAACTTTCGACGGTGTATAACACCCGCCGAAGTTGACCGCCGCGACCAAACATCGAGCAACTGCGGAACGCTGAAGTTGCATAGAAATACGCACAGCGGCTGGAGGCAGCGTTACCCACGGAAGAGCAACTTGGCGCAGCTTGTCTTGAAGATGGCTGGAGGAGCATCCGATCCGCCATAGGTAGCACTGCTGTAGCGGGCTCCGAATCATGAAAATGACTGGTTCGACGGTGAATTCAAACGGTTAGTCGAGGAGAAGAACGTAGCACGGGCGAGAATGCTGCAACACTGTACGAGAGCGAACGTGGAACGATACAGACAGTCACGGTACAGAAAAAATTCAGTCCTCCGAAGGAAGAGGCGCCAGCTAGAGCACCGAGATCGCGATGGAAAAGCTGTACCAAGGTAACGACACTCGAAAATTCTACGAGAAGCTGAACAGCTCCCGTAAAGGCTTCGTGCCGCAAGCAGATATGCGCAGGAGCTTGGACGGCAACCTCCTCACAGACGAGTGTGAGGTGATCGAAAGGTGGAAGCAATACATCGACGAGCATCTAAACGGCGACGCAGTAGAGCGCGAGGACGGTATTGCAACTGATCTTGGTGCACGAGCAGAAGACATCAGGATTCCAGCCCCGATCTCCTAGTGGTGGAGAAGGAGATTGGTTGGCTGAAAAACAATCAAGCTGCTGAAGTGGATCATCTTCCCAGCGAGCTATTGTAATACGGTGGAGAAAACTGGCTAGAGTCGTGCATTGGGTTATTGTTAAGATGCAGAACGAGTACTGGAGGAGTGGATGGAGGGTATTGTGTGTCCCATCTACAAAAAGGGTCATAAGCTGGAGTGCTGCAAATGCCGGGCAATCACTCTGCTGAACGCCGCCTACAAGGTACTCTCCCGAATACTCTGCCGTCGACTATCATCATTTGCGAAGCAGTTCGTGGGGCATTACCAGGCGGGATTCATGGGTGCCCGCGCCACCACAGATCAGATATTCGCGGTTCGCCAGGTTCTGTAGAAATGTCCCGAATACAACGTGCTGTAGGCACGTTGTTTATCGATTTTAAATCGGCGTATGACACAATCGATCGAGACCAGCTATGGTCTCGACCAGAGTATCGGGGGCTTTAAAGGCAAGCTGATGGTCTCTCGTGCCTACTGTTCAACATTGCCCTGGAAGGTGTCATTAGAAGAGCGGGGATTAACACGAATGGCACGATATTCCAAAAGTCGGTTCCGTCCAATCCAATCCGTCAGGGACGAGACGGAGAGGTGCTCAGCGGGCAAGGTGAATCGATCAGGTGGAAGACGACCTGCGGTCCCTACGCAGACAGCAGAGCTGGCGAACTGCAGCCATGGACCGAGTGAATTCCAATTCGACGACTCTTACGTTCAGCAAAGGCCACACCACGGCTTGGGACTGTTTGGTAAGGTAAGGTAATGGAAATCCCAAGATTTCGAAGACACATGATGGCGCAGGTATAGCAGTAGAGGACGTTCTCAATTGAAGTTCACGTAAAATGTTTGCGTTTAACTATTGTGGAGTGGGATTTCATGGAAATATTGCCAACACAAGCGCTCACGGTGTCTCTGGTTGAAGAACTTATCCAAAAAAAATTAGTATCGCTCTAATACTCGTCATTCGAAAGCTTGAGCTGTCCCCTTTAATATCCTACCAAAATTGAAATGTTCTATCGGGGGGTCTATAACAATTTGTTTTCGAACATATAGTTGTAATTGAAAACTAGTGAAATGGAAATTGTAAGTTATCGCTCACCACCCCAGCTTTTACGGGGCCGATTTATCCGGCGGGCGGTGTAGCACCGGGGTACTTTACCAAAAGGGGGTTAGATTGGGTGGAGATAAAATTTAATTAGGACAAATTAATAAATAAATAACAATTAAATAAAATAAAACAAAATAAATAGAAAACAGAAAAGAAAACCTAGCACTAACCTACTCTTCCGCCCTCCTCGCCGATTCGTCGCAATGGCGGGTTGGTGAACTCAAGCCGTTGGCCGTGAACTGTTCAGGCTGCTCGCTGCTGGCGTGGCGATCCAGCACTCTGTGACAGCTTTTTAACCGCACTGACGGGGTGTATTTCACGATGGGGCACACACACGGTTTCACTCCCGGCGGTATCGAAAACGGTACTCCGACTCGCGTTGGTTCACGGTCACGTAGTCACGGTCTTTCAAGTTTTGCCGGTCAAAACTCCTTTTTACAACAAAACGCGTCTTTTCTCTTCGGCGGTACAGAGCGATCTCCTCTGGCGTAGCATCCAAACAAACCGGCTGACGTTTTAGCCATCACTTTCGCCGGTTATGCTTCGCCTTTTTCTGCTCCGAGAGGAGAAACGGAACCTACTTTTATTTCACTCGTGAGACATTTCACACCGATAATTTTAACCCTATCTACTAAAACACTTGTCACAAACTTTTAAATAAAATCTAACGAGTTAACTACTAATTAGAATTAACATGCAGTGGCGAGTATGTTGCTTGCCACAACAACGAAAATCAAAACAAAACTCCTACACACTGACAAGCAACATATATTTACACGCTCGGCGTTGTTTACACAAATTTGTGTTAATTGCAACCTCGAGGGTTGCAATCTCGCCCACACCGAGGAAAAAAAATGTCTGCATTTTTTCAACTAACCCTTAAATCCCTATCACCGATACAATAATAAATAACGAGTTAAAATTAATAAATAAAATAAATAAATAAATTAACATGCAAAATAAAATTAAACTACACTACAAACTCTTTCCACAATTCCCAATAAACATGTCACAATCAGGGATATGAATCGACGCGACATATTATAAATCGGTGCTTCGACTTCAAATCTATCTACAGGTCAAGAGCTGGGCCTTGCCAACGAGTGGCAACAGCTCACCATTCTCACATTCAGGTGTCAATGGGTGAACTAAGGTATCCATCCTTAACCACGACGAATCAGGTTTGGCATTCCGCCCCCAAAATTCTGCAAATCGCCATAGGCCATTCGCAGCGGAATGCGTGTTATTATCTTTTGATCCAGTTTCAATATTCATACCAACTCTACAATTACGGTTTCAATCCTTTCCCAAATTCATCTTAGGTGAATCACACATCTATTAACATTTCGGCCCGCGTGGACAAAACATTTGTATAATCCCGCAAGCGGTCGAAATTAAACTTACTCCCTCCAAATACTAAAACAACTGGACAACACAGTACGCTCAGGTTGGTCTTTATCGCATCAAGAATGACTCGAAAAGAGTCGTTTGAGCAAGACCCTGGAAATCAGTCTAGTTCGTTCTGATTCCTCTCGGAATCAGAAGAATGATCCTGACGCCAACACATTAAAATAGAAGTAATAACAGGTTAAAATTGGACAATTAATAATAATAAATAATTAAATTCGGATTAAAGCATTATATTTCATGCGGTGTTGTGATTTTGATATGAAGTTAACGTAAAGATTTTGCCCAGTGTCTTCTCACTAAACGCTACGCGCAACAACAGTGAGTGGGCTAACTTCACGCACTCCCTCACTGAGAAGTGTCACAAGGAACAGAATGGAAATGATTCCCTTGATGACGTTACTCAGTCGGGAGGGGAAAAGAGAATAACAGAAAACAGTAAATAAAAACAAATAGGTCGCGACGTCGCGATTCGCCGCGGACCGCGAATTTTATTCGTTTTCGTCGATTTTGAGAGGGTTTTCGATTCGAAAACGCCCTCGGTCGTGAGTTTGAGTCCTTCCCCTGCAGAAGGAAGAGACTCCAACGTGAAAATCCCCGCTGAAGAGGGACAAAAAGTATTTTTTTTTATTCCCCAACAGGGAATGAGGAATATTCCCGTCGGTGGGATTGGTGTGGGTATTTTTTTTAATATTTTCCGGCCTACAAGCGGCCAGTCTACCGTGTTTACAAGTGTCACGGCAAACAGAAAGTGGTGTCTGCTGCAACCGGAGCAGCCATAAGGAATTTTCGACGCTGGTAGTACAGGTGACCCGTACCCGAACAAAGGGATTCGACATAAACCTATGCCACGGGGAAAAACGGACTACGCGGGTTTAATAAGATTCGCCGGCCAGAATCCGAGATTCTTCCCATTCGAATCGATCAACTCATTGGAAGAAACACCGCGCCGACGAAGAACTTTCGCGGGTAAGTATTGTGGTCCGAGTTTAGCATTATACTTAGCGGCAGCGTCCGATTGTTTTAAATTTCGACGGTAAACAAGTTGCCCCTTTTCAAAGGGTTTCGCAAATTTACGGTGTCGCAAATTGTACTGATGACGGACGTTGTCGCTAGCTTTTTGCAGATTTTTGACCACAATTTTCCGAATCTTCGCTAACCTTTGGTGTCTTACTTTCAGATCGTCGTCTGAAGCGCCTGAAGTTCGACTGAAGTCATCTCCCGAAGCCATTTTTTCACCATGGACAATAAAGAAAGGACTAAACCCGGTCGAACAGTGGGTAGTTGTATTGAGAATCCGCTCCACGTCAGAGATGTGGAGGTCCCATTCCCGCTGATCTGTGCGAGCGTAAGCTCGAATAGCGGTATTTATCGATCGATTAACTCGTTCGACCGGGTTCGCCTGTGAATGGTACTTGGTATTCAACCAGTGTTTTACCCCCTTTTTTTCAGGAATTGACCAAACTCCTTCGACACGAAGGTGGAAGCGTTGTCGCTCAGAAGAACTTCAGGACATCCGTGACGATTAAACCACTGCTCCCGAAGAATGGAACAAAGGGAGCTGCTTTGGATTTTCCGGACAGGGGCCAACATGACGTATTTGCTAAACACGTCCAGCACTACAAGCAGGTGTTGGTTTCCCCGTTTACTTCTTGGGAGTGGGCCAATATAGTCCACCGAAATCATCCTCCATGGTGAGTTTGATGTTCGGGCCTGCCCTAGTTCAGGTTGGACCGGAACAAAAGGAGCTTTTATCTCCTTGCAAGTCTCACACTGCTGCAAATACTTTCTTATTTGCGTTGCCATGCTTGGCCAGAAATAACGGAGTTTGATTTCATGAAGGGTTTTTTCAAACCACACGTGGAGAAGATTTTCGTGCGTCTTCTCAATGATATCGGGGCGACACTCCGGAGCTGGAATCAGCTTCCAACCGAACCGCGAGTCGCAAGGAACATCCTCATCCCTGACGTACTTGTACAGTTGACCACTTTCGACTTTAAAGTCACAGTACTTATCAGGGTCTGCGATTACCTTGGATTTTAGACTGCAATACCAATCGGACTTTGTCACCGCCGAGATTTCGTTCACGGCACGAGACAAAGCGTCTGGGACGACATTGTCTTTGCCTTCACGGTGCTCGATAGTCATATCGTAGAGTTGAAGCTTTAAACTCCAGCGACTCAAACGGGAACCAGTCTTCCACTTGGTTTGCATAATTCAGGTAATCGCTGAGTTATCTGTGACCAGTCGAAAGTGGTAACCTTCCAAATAGCCTCGGAAGTTTTCCACTGCCAGAACGACCGCAAGCCCCTCCTTTTCGGTGGCATAGTAGTTGTGTTACGGTGTAGTAAGCTTATGAGAGAAGTAAGCTACTACTTTCTCGCCATCGGGATGCTGTTGCGCAAGCACTGCTGCCACTGCAGTGTCACTCGCATCAGTTTGGAGGATGAATTCTCTCGAAAAATCCGGTGAAACCAAAACTGGTGGAGTGATCAATTTCTCCTTGATCTCAAGAAAAGCCTTTTCGGCTTCGGTGTTCCAGCTAATCTTCTTCGACTTCGTTTTGAGCAAATCTGTAAGCGGCGCCGTCACCTCACTGTAGTGATTTATGAATCGGCGGTAATATCCGCTTATGCCCAAAAACCGACGAAGTTTCGTTATCGTGATCAGTCTTTCATAGTCGAGAATCGGCTGGATTTTCTCGGGATTGACTTTCAAGCCATCGCGAGAAAGGTAATAGCCTAGAAATTTTAGCTGTGGAACACCGAAACGGGATTTCTCAAGATTTACCGTCAAGTTGGCTTTCCTTAGGCAGTCGGCAACCTCTTTGAGCAGTTGTACATGGTGCTCGAAGGTTTCGCTTACCACGATGATATCATCGAGGTAAACGAAGACGTACGGCTCGAGTTTGCCTCGACCTAGGGCCCGGTCCATCAACCTTGCTAGAGTCGCAGGACTATTGACTAGCCCAAACGGTAATCGGGTGAAGTGAAACATTCCGCGACCAGGCACGCTGCAGGCTGTATACTTTCGGCTGTCTTCCGCTAGCGGGACCTGAAGAAAAGCTCCCTTCAGATCAATTGTCGACAGAAACCTAGCTTTCGGAAGACTACCCAGTATACGACCGGGGTGCGGAAGCGGATAGGCATCGCGTACCATACGCTCGTTAATGGGCCTAGCGTCTAGGCAAAGGCGAATGGAGCTATCGGGTTTCGTTACGGCCACAATGTTCAACGACCACTCCGAATCGGATTCTTCTATGATTCCCATCGAACGCCATCTGTCTACCTCGGCCCATACTTTGGACAGTTTTTTTGGACTCATCTTGTACGGATAGCGGATTACTGGATCCTTACCTCGGAACTCCTCTTTTATTACAATCCTGTGCTCAATCAAGGTGGTTGTGTTCAGTTTACCTTGAACAACGCCCTGGAAGAGAGACTTTACCACATCTACCCGCTGCGCTTGTTCTGGAGTGAGTGTCGATTCATTCGAGCACTCATTAGCCTCCAAAACCCGCATCTGACCAGGGTTAACCACAGCACATTCATGTAGTTCTGGAGTAATTCCAAAGGTTCTCCAAAAATCCATACCCAACAGACAATCCACACTAAAATTTTCGACGATGAGGGTACAAACGACTTTGGTCTTCTTTTCGAAGGTGAAAGGAAGATAGCATTGGCCTTGAACAGACATGATCTGACCACCAGCCGAGCGTAGCTCGCATGGCTGATCTAAATCCTTCAAAGAGGTGGGGGAAATTCTCTGTAGAAGTCGCATGCTCATAATTGTGGCATTACTGCCACTGTCGAGCAGGGCTGCGAACTTCGAACCAAGAATTCAACCCAGGAAAATGGTCGATTATCCGAAGGCAGATTAAAACTGATCGTTTGTACGGAAAGCTGGTCGCAATAGTCCTCATCGCCGGCAGGTCGAAAATTTTGGAGCACTTCAGGAGGTATGACTAATTGTTCGATAGTGCGCTGGTCGGGTACCAATGGCGGCTTTAATTGGACCAATTTCCGTTTTTTAGGCAATATGGACAATGGGAAGCTTCAAAACCCTTAAATCCACACAGCACACAGAAAATTCTCTTTGGTTTCTGACACTCTTCATGCTCGTGTTCGCGAGTTCCGCAGTTGTAACAGGAACCGAGATGCAGTGGACGATGGTTTTCCACCAGGTAACTCAAAGAGATGACCTTTTTCTGTGACTGAGCGGGTTTATTCTCGTTGTTCGCTTTCCCATGGAGATTCTTATCCGACTGGCCTCGCGGAACCTACGCTACCATAACTGTTATGATAGTTGTAGTTCGGGAGCGGAGATTGTTTGAAATAACTGGGATGGGGATGATGAATAGACAGACCAGAATTCTTAGAAGTGCCCCTTTGATTCATCGGATGTTAAACTACGGGAAGATCCTCTGGTTCGGGATAATCATCTTCATGATAGTTATCCATTTTAGGTGGAGGATCTTCACCAACAGGTTGTGAAATATTTCTTTTGATGAATTGCTGTAATCCCGAAACAGTTTCCCGTAGCTCTTTCACCTCTTGTTTCGTTTTCTTGAGATCTGCAGCAATCTTTGTAAAGGCGGTCATTTCATGACCCAGGACCTCTACAGATCGTTGAAGAGAACTAACACGCGCATCGTTGTGAGTCTCATTCTTGGCCATTTGATCCTGCACACCCCGAATTTCCGCCCTTATTTCCAGTAATACACTCAACAGTTCTTGTCCGAATGCCCTGTCGCTGACATCATTATCATTTCTGGCCGGAGTGGGTTTCGGATCGGGATTTTGACCCGGTTTTCCCATCCACATCTTCGTGGGAAGGAATAGGTGCAATAGGATTTTCACCGAAATGATAATCGTACAGCGCCATGACATCCAGGAAAATGTTTTTAATTTCCGTAAAAATCTCCCCAATGGCATATTTTTGCAAAAGTTGAAGTCGAAATCCCAAATGGAGCAGTCTGCTCCGATAAATCTATTTGTTTGGGCACCTGTACTGGAGATTTTCCATAATGGACTCAAACTTCCCACGACACAAAGCGATTTTTTCCTGAACATCTGCCTTAAATGAACGAACAGCTTCCGCTGTTTGTTCCATTTCGATGTTCAGTAACCCTCTCAAACGACGACGTCGCTGCGAACCCGATTTGCCACTCTCCGAAGGGATCACAACACCGCGGGAGATAAGTTCAAAATCGACCTCATCGGGATGCAAATGGTCGACACGCATTTGCAGATACGCTGCGTTGAATTCCTCAACGGACAGTGCTATGTCGGCCAAGTTAAGGAATAAATGTGTAATCCACAAATTCAAAACCGGAAGAGGAATTGAATCTTTGTAATTGTAGGGTATGGTATGATTACGGTAGGATTACGTTCACTTTTTTTTATTTTATTTATTTTAGGAATTTCGCCGCGAATGTTAACCTATGTCGGTAATGGTCTCAAGAAACTTCGTTGCAAGAACAAAGTTACGCCGAATAAGCAAGAAGTCGTTCTGCAAAACAATAAAATGAAGCCTAACACCGACCTAGAATATGAGAAAAAACAACAATATACGAGAAAAAAACGCGACTATTGCGGAAAAAGTCCTCGCCACTGTGTTTATTCCACCCAAAACTAACTTTTGGTGGAAGTACCCCACGCTCGGGAGGAAAAATATTCCTTCAGAATATTTTTCCGAAAAAATTCTATTTCAGTTGGGCGCCAATTGTAAGTTATCGCTTACCACCCCAGCTTTTACGGGGCCGATTTGCCCGGCGGGCGGTGTAGCACCGGGGTACTTTACCAAAAGGGGGTTAGATTGGGTGGAGATAAAATTTAATTAGGACAAATTAATAAATAAATAACAATTAAATTAAATAAAACAAAATAAATAGAAAACAGAAAAGAAAACCTAGCACTAACCTACTCTTCCGCCCTCCTCGCCGATTCGTCGCAATGGCGGGTTGGTGAACTCAAGCCGTTGGCCGTGAACTGTTCAGGCTGCTCGCTGCTGGCGTGGCGATCCAGCACTCTGTGACAGCTTTTTAACCGCACTGACGGGGTGTATTTCACGATGGGGCACACACACGGTTTCACTCCCGGCGGTATCGAAAACGGTACTCCGACTCGCGTTGGTTCACGGTCACGGAGTCACGGTCTTCAGGTTTTGCCGGTCAAAACTCCTTTTTACAACAAAACGCGTCTTTTCTCTTCGGCGGTACAGAGCGATCTCCTCTGGCGTAGCATCCAAACAAACCGGCTGACGTTTTAGCCATCACTTTCGCCGGTTATGCTTCGCCTTTTTTCTGCTCCGGGAAGAGAAACGGAACCTACTTTTATTTCACTCGCGAGACATTTCACACCGATAATTTTATCCCTATCTACTAAAACACTTATCACAAACTTTTAAATAAAATCTAACGAGTTAACTACTAATTAAAATTAACATGCAGTGGCGAGTATGTTGCTTGCCACAACAACAAAAAATCAAAACAAAACTCCTACACACTGACAAGCAACATATATTTACACGCTCGGCGTTGTTTACACAAATTTGTGTTAATTGCAACCTCGAGGGTTGCAAAATAAATAATATGTTTCAGAAATACAAAAAGTTATCAGGGTTCTCTGATCGTACTGGAATATTCAGGGTTGTTTTTATTTATATAACAAAACAAAGCTTTACATAATATCAGATTTTTTGAAAAGGGTTAAGAGGGGTAAAAAAGACCCTTGAAAATTTGGAGTCGAAAATCAGCTGAAAACAAATAAAATTTTGTGACTTTGTATACATTGATTTTGATTGATGATTGATTTGATTGATTTCTTAAAATCCTATAAAAAAAAAAATGCCGGTTGTTAAGAGTTGCTGTCGTGGTTTCATTATAGGATACTTGCATTTTTCTTCAAAAAATGGTGATTATTACAGCTCTTTTTTGCTTGTCAACAAAACTGGACCCTGTATCTAAGCTATACGTTTTATAGAGCAACTCA
Source organism: Wyeomyia smithii (assembly GCF_029784165.1). NCBI lineage: Eukaryota > Metazoa > Arthropoda > Insecta > Diptera > Culicidae > Wyeomyia > Wyeomyia smithii. The sequence continues at coordinate 176,412,912 of NC_073696.1, read as the reverse complement.
AGAGCTTTCATTTGACGTTATTAAAAACTGCGTCGTTTTAGTAACTACCGAGAAAATTTCATTATTCATACATGTTTTAAAACATTATTTAAACCCATTGTGTCAGAAGCGCAACTACGTTTTGTATCGATGTCCCCCAATCGAGCTTAAATTTGTTTGTTCATTCATGAAATAATTTGTACATATAAGTTTTTTGGGAAAAGTGTTAGTGGAGTGAAAAGGTCTCCAACCTGTATTCACGTCTGGTCTACACCAGAGGGACCCCTGGTGTCGAAAGGCCCGGGACATTTGCCCTCCCCACCTTAATCCGGCCTGGTGAAATGGCATTTTGAACTCTAATGTCCAGGTGCTGCTAAAATCATAATGTTACTGTAACTTTGAGTAGAATGCATCGATTTTTCTGCAATTCGGTATGCTTACTGAACCATTGTACCACAGATGGTCGAGTTTGGCTTTTTTCAAACCCGTACCCGAATTTTGTTTTTCGGTTGAAACCCGAACCCGACCCGAAACTTTTTTTCCGACCAAACCCGAACCCGAAAATTTTATTTTTGGGAAACCCGAACCCGACCTGAACCCGAAGCTGTGAAACCCGAGCCAGACCCGAACCCGAGATTTTTTGGAGGTCAAACCAATTTGAGACTGGGATGTTATAGAGCTATAGCCAGCATTTTAAATTTAGGTACAAAATGGAGTTGCGCTCCTTGTGTAACAGGTTCAAATGATGGCCCGAACCTTGTTATAAAAAAATCGATTTATTTTTAAACGGTGAACTTTTTGAATACGTCAAATAAAAACTCTTGAGTTGATTTATAAAACGTATTGTTTAATTGTAGGAACTAGTTCTGACAAAAAAACTCCAAAAATCACCATGTTTTTGAAGAAAAATGTAAATATCCAATTATGTAACCTCGACAGCAACTTTCAAAAACCGACTTTGTATATTTTTATAGGATAGAATTACCATATCAATTTCTAGAGAAATCGATTAGTTATAGCTTTTTTTGTCTTTTCAGCAGTTTGTACACTCACAATTTTCGAGTCTTTTTTACCCCAATTTACCCATTTCAAAAAATCTAAGATTATGCCAAACATTGTTTTATTATATGAAAAAACAAAACTTGAAGGTTTCAACACTATCTGATCGGGCTCCCAGCACCTAAATCCCTTGATAAGTATACGTAAGTCCCATTCCACCAGCTTTTCAATTACAAGAAAAATGTCTGACAACAAAAGGTTCTGGACCCGCCGATAAAACATTTCAATTTTAGTAGCATATCAAAGGGAACACCTTGAGCTTTCGAATGATGAGTATAAGAGCGATACTAATTTTTTCGGATAAGTTTCTTCTACCAGAGACACCGTGCGCTGTGTCTATTTTTAACGAAATTAGTATTTGTTGCGCCCAATGAAAAGCGTTTTTCGAAGCTTAAGCAACATTCAGCACCGGGGCTGAAAACAACAAAAGTTCATAATTTATCTATCCATCTGTAAATCTGGTAATATGATAACTTGATATCTTAGAGGATGAAATATTGGTTTACGCAGTCGCAATGTGCGAAGATTATTTTCAATGATCAGTGACCTACAAAAAAATTAAATGAATCAAACGGCCAAAACTAATATGTATACAAACATGCTTATCTTGACGACAGGAATGTTGAGGAAAAAAGTTTTAGTTTCTGGAACAATGTTAAAAATATTCTAACCAGTCACAGATATCGAAGTTTTAGTAATTCAAATTTGTACCCTTGCCGGGCATATGAAGACATTCTATTTTTGTCAAGCACATAACGGTGAGGCTACTCTAAGAAAGTTTTGTTGTAACTGTAAAAATTAAGACTACCGAACCATTCAAACGAGTTCATTTGTACGAAGGGTAGGTGTTTAAGTGAAATAAAGTTTCGCAGCAAACCTAATCTATTTTCTATGTTTAAATTTTCGTAACTTCTCTGCAAAAAGTTAGCATATGTACGGTATTTTATAGCCAATACTGCGCATATTTTTTTCAGTCATTCCCGACGACTATGCGGTTCGGGTCCTTTCACTCGCAATCTTGAAAAGGTGGTGCTGATCGGATAAATGGAGAGAACCCATCTGTGCTGACTGCGGTATGCTTTGAAATCATCATCAAGGGCGCTTAAAATAATGGCTTTTCAATTTGATCGATTTTGTCGTTCAAATTATAATTACTGCAGAAATGGTTTCGTAATTTTTATTAACAAAACAGAGCTGTTGTGACTGTCAGATGGGAATAATGCTGTTTTTTCAGAAATTGATTCTAAAACAAGAACTGCCGCCCCACTTATATTCTTTAAAGGTTACTGCAAATTGTAAAGACGAGCAAAGCTATTTGTTTGACTTAAGCCTATGGAATCTGCTTACGAAAATTAGACAAGCATTTTTCATCTTAAATTGAACACAACAAACCGGTGAGAAACTTAGTTGCCATTTTTGTCTTGTCTTCGATTTACATGCTGCCGCAGGTTCCCCATCGGTAGCTTACTGCGATAGTCATTATCCTGCAATCCTAATGCGGACGATAGAATCGAACTTTTATTTAATTAAGGATGCTCCATGAGGAATTTATCGAATAGGCTGAAGGCGACAGAGAAATTAATTGAAGAATCCCAGTTCGCTTTCCGACACGATCGATCGACCTATCGTGCTGTGAATGCAATGTGTATAGCGTTTAATTGAACATAAACAGCTAATTGACCTAATTTACTATTAGCGGGTATGGCTAGAATGAAAACAGAAAGTAAGAGTTTGCAGTTTACATTTATATTTTACCAATAATCACAGAACAAGCGAAAAAAACCGATTCATGCCGTTCACTGTTTACGATATTTCACGAACTTTTCTTTCATGTAAAATTTTTTGTTTGTTCATCTTTTCAGTAGTGGCATTTATTAAATATCAACATGAAATATGCACTTGAAAAGGCCTTTATTTTACTCCTGTTAAAGCAAAGAATTGTTTTGAGTTCTACTAAATTTTACTCATTGGTATTCTGAACATTCGAACAATTGAGCACGGTACCTATAACGCTTTGCATGGAACTACATGTTTTTTGAGGGATTTGTGCTAATGAAAATGCATTTATAGAATGACAACAAATTATCAATTATGTAAATGATAAAAACAGACCCAAGTTTCAGAGTTATGGCTAGGTAGATTTGCAAAAGAGAAGATCAAAATCCATTGCCACGTATTAGCATGTATTGCTAAATCAATCAATCACTAAACTAAATAAACTAAAGAAGTCAAGCCTTGGTGCTACATTCCGATTCGGAACTCGACCTTCTGTTTATTTATACACAGACTTCGCAAGCCACCTGTTCAGTGTATAGGATAATTGCGGGGTTAGCGCTACGATCCTACTGACACTAACAGCCGAGATTCGAACCCACGACGACTGGTTTGTTAGGCCAGCATCGTACCTCTAGACAAACAGGGAGACAAGATACCTAAACTATTTTTGTTATTTTAATCAGTATTTTCATCCTGGTGACGCAGCTGAATGAAACGACAAAATAATTGACATGGAAGGAAAATCTTGCCCGACTGACGTGCCGGAAAAATTGGAATTTCCAGTTTGACGTGGCGTACAGGAGGGAAAACGCATCAACACTTTCACCCTAATCGACCAGCAGCAGCCTCACGCACACGAACCGTCAAAACCTTACTGTTGAATCCTGATGACTGTCAGCTCACCGGAGCTTTGATGAATGGGAATAAAATTATCATTTATATTCATTTATTCCACAAAACAAAGCCAGTTGCCTGGGATGCTGGTGGAAGGCTTCCTGTTTTTTTTCGAAGGGGAGCTACATAGCAAAACGTGATGCGACTGGCAAACTTTTGGAAAGTTAAATTATGGTCGTTTGCACGGCAGGGGGATTTTGGTGCGTATAGGTATGCTGACTGTAAGGTTTCATGATTGGGAATGTGCTGCTGCTCGTCAAGACATATTATATATTTTGTTTATGCATTGTCTAAACGTTTTATTAATAAATGCCGGGTAAGTACATGTACTTTTAATTACTGTTGTATGTAAAATATGCTCGAAAATCAGTCGAACAAATTGAATCTTTTCATTTCCTGTGTATACCGGAAAAGCTTAGTATTATAGTAAAAGACCCTATGATTCTTGTACCACACAATTTTCACCTTGCGCTACTGGACTGATTAGTGAAAAAATCTATTGATGATGATGATGGTCAAGCCTATTACCCCTACAAATATTAAACGATTTATCTATATCAGTGTTATCTTTCGACAAAAGCGAAAAAAAGTTGCTCTAAAACTCAAAATAGCTATCCTAGGAAGATTTAAGCTTTTTAACCATTCCTCTGAAATTTGGTGCCTCTAACCCGTGTAGAGATGCGTCAACTCACGTGAGAGTGTCGCATAGTAATTGTCCGCTGCGGTCGTCACTTCAATGCTATGTTTACGAGAAAACTCAAACGTCTCTCAAAAAATGTTGATAGCTAGAGGCACCAAAATTCACAGGAATGGCTAAAAACCTACAACACTAGTCAACACAGGTGCGCTCCAAAAGCTCAAACCGGAATGATGGCGAAATTGTTATTCAGGTACCTTTGAAAAGTTACGTGAGATCTCTATGAATTTGATGGTTCGATTTCTGAAGATGTTAAAAAAAATCTGTATCTGCTAACATCCCGTACAGTCATATGGCAGGATATCCCATGAGTCATAAGCACCAAACGTTGGAACCTTGAGTAAAAATTTAGTTATAGCTATTTGGAGCTTCTTATACTCCAAAATAAGATTTAATTTCTAACGAATGTACTTTTTTCGGCAAAACATTCTTTTTCTCCAGCTGAATATACTTTGTGTGTATCATAGACATACATGCAATCTAATTACATTATCCGCACGCTGCAAGGGCAAATCTGGCGTCTAAAAGTCGCGCCATTCTGGCGGTCCAGCTGTTGCATTGTGCAATATAGCAGTGCATGATGTTTCTGCTTCTGCTATTTTACATGTTGTGTTTTCCATGTTGATTACCACCACTAAATGAACTGATTTTTGCTATTGGAAACAGAAAATACTTGCAAAAACAATAATCTTCGGTACTGTAACACAGTAAAGTAAAGCTTTTTATGTTGAACGAAAAAAAAGTTTAACAACCGCATCATCTGCAATCAGTGACTGTCAGCCACTAGTTTCTCTGTGTATATTTGAAAAGGACAGCAGGCCTGTCATCCGTTGGAAGATCAAATCTTCTATTTCTGTGCCAGTTCACTTCCGGTCCGTGAATTCTGCATCAATATTCGGGTTGTCTTCGGTAATCGAATGTTTCGCCAATCTTATTTTCAGGCACCATGAATATTTAAACAGCAGGGAAAAATGAATAAATAAGTAAGTAGTGGTGGTACCAGCCATAACTGCCCCTTGATGCGTGTTACAGGTGCATGACGAAATAGGATTTTGTTGATAGAATGCGGATAACTTGTTATATGGTAGCGGCAAAGCCGATTATTTTTTGTTTAATGTAGTTTTCTCGTATGCTAACTTGATTGATGTTAGAATTGCGAAAACATTTTATGCATGGAGTGTACAAGTAATACGGCAATTGAAATGTGACCTTTTTAAATTTCATAATCTCGACGTATGCTTCAGAACGGCATGTTCGGTAAAAAACCCGTTTTAACTTGTGAACATGTTACATGCTCAATTTCGGTTTTCATCGAATATATTTCAGTAGGTATGAATAGTAAACAGACGTAGTTCAACGTTAACAAATATTGCTAACACTTTCTAATAAAAACTAATGCGCAATTTCAATACATGGTAGTGTATCATGATCAAAACAATTTAGACTATTTTCAAGAAACATTGATTTTCATGTCATATTTTTGCCTATCCTATCGCATGTTTTCATATAAAAAATACGTTTAAACAAAAAAATGTAACATGATCGGACCAGCCATCTTATTTCAGATCTATTCGAATTAAAATTTGTTTAGATAGACAATTTGATTATCTAAATTGCCAAAAATGGGCACTCTACAGGAAGTTTTACTAACATAAACTTTCCATGAATTGTACTCGCATGAAATCCATCATTATATCAAGCCCAGGCAAAGTGAAGCAGTGATGTTTCAGACGTACCTAAGCTGTTCCGATCATGATTCAATGCTGTACCGAACAAGATACAAAACAGGCCTTCGCATTTCATCAATATTAATTCAAACTTTAATGTTAATATTTCACACAAGAAGTTTTTCTAAATGAATTTCAATATTATATTAGAATTTTACTAAAAATATACTGCAATCTTTGAACATTTGATTCCTCTATCACTGTTTGACAACAAGTCGTGATAGCAATCGTAATGGCGAATTGTGCTCGAAAATGGACCCTTTTTTGAATTTTTGCCTTTCTCCTAGAAAGGTAAAACAATTACTGCAAAAACCAAAGGTATAAAAATGCGCCAAAGGGCTGAATATCGTATATCACTCGACTCAGTTCGACGAGTTGAGCATTTTCTGTATATGTGTGTGTATGTGCATCACTTTATTCTCACTCACTTTTCTCAGAGATGGCTGGACCGATTTTCACAAAATCAGTCTCATATGAAAAACCTTTTGCCCCATAAGGCTCTATTGATTTTTTTTGCAATCGGAATATTACTTTACCTGTTATGTTTGAAAATGTGAAATTCAGCTATAAACAGAAACATATTCCGAAGACTACTTAAAATCACTCACTTTTCTCAGAGATGGCCGAACCAATTTCCACAAAATTAGTGTCAAATGAAAGGTCTAGCTGCCTCATAATACCCGATTAAATTTCATTGTAATCGGACTATAACTTTGCCTGTAATGTATCAACATGAGAAAATCACGAAACATCATTATGTCAGAAACTACAAAAACTATTTGAACAATATTGGTATCAAATGAACGGGTTAACTAATGAATTTAATAATGATTGAACATGTGGTTCAAAAGTTGTCAAAACAAATATGTTCCGAAGTCTTTTCAAATTCATTCGTTTTCCAAGAGATTGCTGGACTAATTTCAACAAGTTATAATCGGACTTTTTTTTCAACCGTTATGTATTAAACTGTAAAAACAACGAAAGTCTCAGGATAACATGAGTTATGTTCAAATAATAACTAGTGTCATACAAACGGGTTTTCTCTCAAACTTACAAGTAACAAATTTCATATAAATTTGATATGTGGTTCAACAGTTATGAAAGAAACGAAATTCAAAGACTATTTAAAACTATAGCTGCTTTGATCAAAATATGTGGCCTCAACAAAATTATAATTTTGTATTGTACTATTTGTACATTCTCGGTATTGCTCGTGATTGAAGTGTTCGTAATTCATTTCTTTTATTTCGCTATTTCTCCAGCACAAATATTGCACTCTTATTATTTTTGCCTTTCTTCTAGATAGGTATAGCAATCAGTGCTTGAGAAGGGATCGAAATTTGATTGTGACTGCGATGAATGCACATGCTTTTTTCGTTTGAATTGAACGGCAGAAACGATCGGGCGAACGAAAAAAAGTTTTTCTCTTTCTCTCGTGTGACGATTTTTTTTCTAACGATAGCGACCGCAGTTTCGGAGAAGTCGATTTTAAAACTCTCTCGCTCGATCATTTGAATTTATGTTGAACGGAGCAAACTAGAGTATGATCGGCAGCATGTGGCGTGTTTTATTTTCGTTTCTCTCGTTCTCGACTGGTTCTTGACTGGCTGTCTGAACGGTCAAAAAACGGTCGATGAATGCTTTTTCGCTGCATCGGATGGGATTGGGGCACTGCTTACAGATGCACGTTATTTTTTGGTGGAGAAGTTTGTTGTTGTTGTTGTTGATGTTTAGCGATAATTGCTCGAGGACAAATGAGGTGGAGATATAGTTTGAATATTTCTTCATGCGAAATGCTGAAGTCCGTCGTTGTTATGCGTCGCAAAGCGCCGACAGGCACAAGTAGTGTTTTTACTTCTGCCTACGCGGCTAGCATTATACCATATGTTGCGTTGCGCGCGGCTGTAATTTATATTTTTCCGAAGCTTATTCAGATTCTTGCTTCGCTTATATCATTGGCCCAACAGATAAGCCGATATATACTCTATTCTTTTTATATCCATCGTTATCAGTAGGGTAATTTTTCAGTCAATTTTTTTTCTGATTCGTTATGCATAAATAGTGGAAAAAGACAATCCTTATGCCCTGACAAATCACGTTCTACAATTGAGTTGATAGTTTTGTGATGTATTGGTTGATAACCGTCTTACAAACTGTGTTTTTTTAGATGCAAAAAATTAAAGGTAGATTGCAAATCAGCAGAAACATTAGAGGCCACCTAAATTGAATTGTTGAAACTAGCTCAATTTTAGTTGTGAGTTGTTAGTTGTTTCTGGTACCCAGGAGCGGATTAAGGCGAAGGCGAAGCAGGCGGACTTCAAAATTGATGTTTGATGCATGAATAGGATCATCAACAATGTATGGAGAACACTATTAATGTATAACGAAAAATGAATGTAAAATGTAAAATGAATAAAATACATTTTTTCTCTGATTAGATTATATATAAAATTCGATTATATATAGTGGAAAAAAATCAGAGACTATATATAATCGAGTGTGACCTGTACTTAGCGATGCGAAAATCTACATTAGCTTCGGACAAAGTACACCACCGCACAGTGGGGAATCGCTGGCCATCGACCCAAAATTGAAAATCTGAATTTCATTTCAATTATATTCTTCCTATAGTTGTATACTATTGAAGTGACAGGATCCAAATTTTTAGAGCATTACGACAAAATTTGAATTTTCTATGATTTTTCAAAGTGTACTGAGTCAGCGTTTTTTAGCGTTTTTCTTGAAAAAAAAAATGCAATGTTGCGAAATTTGCTGGAGCCCCAAGAGTAACTTGAATCTTGATGACGTCTAAGTAAAAGTTGTCTATAAAATAGTGGAGAATAAATCCTAATCATTGGATAATGTATAATCCTCATCATTGGATAATGTATATATGTATAAATTGACGGAATCAAAAAATTACGTATTTTTTTTTTTAAAACAGCGTTTAAAGTTTGAACGGCAGAGTTTGGCACTATTGGCACTAGTTTTAAAAGATAGCTTGGAAAAAATGCCTTAAAATGCATCTAGTCCGAGCTTGCGCAGAGTTGCGCAGAGTACCTTTCTTTCGAAGAGAAACAACGAGTGTTCGGCACATGTCGGATTTCAAAAATGTAAATTTGAATTGTACACTGCAAACCGTCTACATAATAACAAATGGCTCATATTAGTCTGATAATAGCAACGTTTTCGAACAAGTTTCAGTATAATTAATCACACTATTTGCATATTTACAAGTTTAACTGATCTATATTTCGATAATTTACGAAGTATCAAAAACTAGTTTTTTTTTTTTAATCACTAGCACTGACTACCAAAATCATGTTTTAAGTTTATATCATACCAGTCACATGTAAAAACAATCGTGTAAACATAAATTATGACATAATACATCACCTGCTAATTTCTACAGAGCAAATAGTGAATAGTTATTTTGACGTTAGAAACTGCATTTTGAAAACCCTTCTTGAAGATATTAAAACTGTATTGAAAATGAACACAAAAATAAAGATGAAGGTGAAAGTGAATGGAAAAAAATGCAAATGGAAAAAAATGCGAATGCGATAAAAAGAATCAATAGTCACTTTGAAAAAAAAAAACAAGTCTTAAGTAATTTTCAACACGAAGCATATTTTTCATTTTTTTTTCTTTTTCTTGATAACTGATTAATATTTAATGTTTTTTATGGCATATGAAAGTCTTTCAAGCATCATGCATTTTATTTTCCAAAAGATTGAAGCCGACGTAAAATTTTCCTCATATAATATATATAAAAAACATGAAATTTTCCCTGGCGTCAAAAATACGCATTTTCATGCAAAAATAATATCAAATTCGTACTCAGCGTCCCAAAATCATATAAAAACCATGTATTTTCCATGATTTGAAGATAATTTTTCGCTTGGCCAGCATTTGTATGGAGCCGCCCCACTGTGCACCGCCGCGACGCGAGCTGCGCAACATAAAGTGCTAGCCGCGTTGGCAGATGTAACTACACTACTCATGTCCAAACGCGATGCTTTGATTTCCATGGATGCTTTGAGAGATGTATGAAGAATTAATCAAACAGCTTCAACACCTTACTTTTCCATAATCGCTAAACATTAACAACAACAACAACAAAAACAAGCGCCTCCAGCCATCAAAACGCTGTAACAGAACATACGCATCAGAAGCATACAGCGACTGCCGGTCAAATGAATTTTTTTCCGGTCGTTCATTGCCACTAAAAATCAATGGATATTGAACAAAAGGAAAATGCGAAAAAAAATCGTCATAAAGTAGTGCGAACAGGATTGCGAGGATTCCAAGGAGAGGAAAAGAGATGATCGTAATGCCCGTTCGTTTTATTTTGCAATCGGAAAACGAAATTGAACGCGACAGCTCGGAAAGACGAACGGTGTACGAAGTCTCGCACAAAACGGATAAGATGAAATTGAATGACTGATATTTTTGTGTTCGGTAGAAAAAAGGATTGATCAGAGCACTGATAGCAATCACTTGCAAAACCGAAAGTATAAAAGTGCTCCAAAGGGCCGAATGGCATATATCACTCGACTCAGCTCGACGAGCTGAGCATTTTCTGTATGTATGTGTGTGTGTATGTGTGTGTGTATGTGTGTGTGTGTGTATAAGACCCTATTAAATTTCATTATAATCGGATTTTTAGTTTAGAGGTTATGTATCAAAATGTAAAAATCATGAAACATCATTATCTCGAAAACTGCACAACCGATTTGAACAAAATTGGTTTCAAATGAACGGGCTACCTGAAAAACCCTTAACTTTTGAATTTCATAAAGATTGAACATATGGTTCAAAAGTTATGAAAAGAAACGTGTTCTGAAGACTGTTCAATCTCACTCATGTTTCTCAGAGATGGCTGGACCGATCTTCATAAAATCAGTGTCAAATGGAAGGTCTAGTTGCCCCATGAGACTCTATTGATTTGTTTTACAATCGGACTGTTACTTTGCCTGTTATGTTTAAAAATGTGAAATTCAGCTATGAAAAGGAACATATTCCAAAGACTACTTAAACTCGGCCATTTTTGGCTGTTTTTTCAGCCAAAAATGGCCGATTTCCGTCTAACATGAGTATCTCTGTATCTAGAATGATACACAGCAGCTGAAATCGACCACAGACCCAATTTCGGATTCTAGGTTGGCGACCTCCGGTTCCTGGGAAACAGCCGAAAATGATCGAATAACACCCAATATGGGTGTTTCTCCAACCAGAAACCAGAAGTTGCCATCCTGCAACTCATGATGGTGTCTGAGGTCAATTTTTAGCTTCTTGCAACATTCTGGCTCCGGAGATACTCATGTTGGGTGGTATTTGGTCACTTTGGGCTGTTTTTCAGAAACCGAAAGTCGTGATTTTGGACTTTAAAATTGCCTGTGAAATCAATTTCTATCATCTGGTTCCAAAAACATTCATATTGAATGCTATTTGGTCATTTCCGGATGTTTGCCAGACATCGGAAGCCACCATCTTAAAATTCACGATTGTGTCTGTGATCAATTTTTAGCTTTTGTGCATCTTTCTGGTACCGCAGATAGTCTTATTTAATGGGAATCGTCCATTTCAGGCTATTTTTCAGAAACTGGAAGTTGCAATCTTACAATTCAAAATGTTGTCTGAAGTCGTTTTGTGGTTCCAATGCATCATTCCGATTTCGGAAATACCCATATTGGGTGGTATTTGGTCGTTTTCCGCTGTTTTTCCGAAACCGGAAGTTGCCATTTTGGATTACATAAAGGCATTTGGAGACAATTTCTGGATTGAACGTCATACTGGTTAAAGAAACACTCATATTGGGTGGTATTTGGTCATTTTCAGCTGTTTTTCAGAAAAAAATGTTGCCTGAGGTCGATTATGGAACATATTTGTTACCACTAAAACATTCACCTGCCAATTATGGTTCCATTTAGTTGATTAGTTCGCGAGATGTGCAGAAGTTTGTGCACCACTATGGACAGATTTGTATTTTCTTGATAGCGAAATGAGCTGTGCGAAATTTGTGTTTCATTTGTATGGGACCCCTCACTTATAGAAGCTTATAGCACTTAGAGAAAAAAAAATTCGCTTATAGGGTGTCAAACCATTATGCACATATTTGTTACTTCTAAAAACATTTACCTGCCAAATTTGGTTTCATTTAGTTGGTTAGCTCTCGAGATGTTCAGCAATTTCTGTTGCATTTGTATGCAACCCCTACCTTCCAGAAAATGGAGGGGTATTAAACCATTATGCACATATTTGTTACCTCCAAAAACATTCACATGCTAAATTTGGTTCCATTTTCTCGGTTAGTTTTCGAGATATGCAGTAATTTGTGTTTTACTTGTATGGCACCCGCCCTTCAAAAAGAAGGAGAGGTGTCAAAACATTATGGACATATTTTTAACCACTTAAAAAATTTACCTGCCAAATTTGGTTCCATTTAGTTGATTAGTTCTCGAGATGTGCAGAAATTTGTGTTTCATTTGTATGGAACTCCTCCCTTCCAGAAAAGGAAGGGGCGTCCAACTATTCCAACATATTTTTTACCCCTTAAAACATGAAACAATATCGCACGCTAGACTGGGGGCTATTGCGGTCTCGATCAACTAGATTAGTTGAGAGAATTCGTTATCGATATTGTTTTCGACACATTTTGCATGTTGTAGGATAAGTACAACGATACACCGTTCCCCAGTGCTGAGTCGAGAAAATTTCCAGCTCGAAAAGTTCCTCGACCTGATCGGGAATCGAACCCGATATCACAACCGTGTGAGAGAGCTAGCCGACTGACATCGCTAACCACAGAACCACGGGGACCACCCCTTAAAACATCCACATGCCAAATTCGGTTTCACTTGCTTGATTTGTTCTTGAGTTGTGCAGAAATTTATGTTTCATTTGTATGGGACTCCTCCCTTCCAGAAGAGGGAGGGGTCTCAAACTATCATAAGAACCTTTATCGGCACCAAAAATTTTCACGACGATCGGTTCGGTAGTTTTTGAGCCAATATGGATCAGACAGACCGGACTGCATTTTTATATGTAAAGATTACAGCATCAATTTTTTAGAACCTAAAGAGTGAATATACATTTACTGAATTGAAGCGTTCGTGTAAATCTATTTTTACAAATAATAAGTTTAAATGAGAAAGGCTGGGTCTGACCGCTAGGTGGATTATTTTATATTTTAAAATATATTTGATATTTTTTCATTTTTATTGTCTTTCTCTATATTTTGCAGTTGTTTTATTTTTAATTTATTTTTAATATTTGTTGAGTTTTATTTATTTTTTTATTTTCTATAATTCATTTTGATGCCTCATATATTTTTTTTAAATTTTTAATTTTATTTTATGAATGAACGTCCATTAATTACGCAGAACAAAAATAAATATTTAATAGACATTTTTCTTTTGTATAGATGCTAAAAATTTTTCGCATGGGTTGCAATACTTTTCCAGATAGCTTATCCTGCCTTCTCTTCAAGCGTTATGTATTTTATGGCGTTTCCTGACTAAATTTCAGAAAAGTCATATTTAAAATAGAAACACAAAATTTCCTTCTCTAAATAATCAAATCGAAAATAATATATAATCGAATGATACATAATCTAGTCCGACCTATATATGAGTACAGTGATGTTTCGTTTATACCACGAAAAAAAAAAATCGCGTCATATATATGAAACATATTTATTTATGTTATTTGCATGAATGTGTTCAATGTATGTTCATATGTGTGTGAATGTTATGTTTAAAATGTTCGGTTTAGTTGAGCTTTTGGCTACCACAAATTCGTTATAAGCAGTGGTGGGCACCGCTAACCGAAATTTTAGCGACGCTAATCGCTAAGTCGCTAACCGGAAAATTTAGCTCGATAATCGCTAAACGCTAAACCCACATTAGCGGAACTTTCGCTAATCGCTAATCGCTAACTTTTTAATATGTAAATAGTCATAGCGCTATATTTATTGCTCGTGTTTTGTAAGTATTAGACCACTTTGATCTGTTTTGGTTAAACAAACGAAAACAATTACTTTTTAAAGCTTTTTACAGTAAGGGGTTTACGAAACGGTATTCTTATTTGACTTTGTATAAACAAGAATAACAAAAGTTATTTAGCTTGCATTGAAAATAGATACTCTTAAAAAAAGTTTTCATAAAAATTCAATTATTATCTGAATCGAAAAAGTAGAACCAAAGTTGTCATAATTTCAAGCGCATTGCAATTTACCAAAGTTCTTGGTGTGCCGAAAATTCAAGCTAGACCTTGTGTTTGTTCTTCAAAATGCTCCTGTGGCTTGTACGATAACTGAAACTCCATTCTAGGGTAAAAAACTGACAAAAGTAACTTTCGCAGTAAAGTATGTTCATCTTTCGAAGCAATTTACGTACGCCATCAGCAATTCACAGTTTTTCTAAATATTTTTATTGTCGCTTCACTACAAAATTTAGCGAATTAGCGATTAGCGTTTCGAAGGCCAAAATTTTAGCGACGCTAACAGCTTCGCTAACCAGCTCAAAAATTAGCGAAATCGCTAAATCGCTAACTGAATTTTAGCGTCGCTAATTAGCGAATTAGCGAATTAGCGGAATGGTGCCCACCACTGGTTATAAGATAATTCACAAAAATAAATTCAGCAGAAATTATCAAGCTGTATTTCTTTTTATAAATTGAAGTGTCCGTGTAAATCTTTTTAAACAAATAATAAGTTTGAAAGAGAAAGGCTGGGTCTTACCGCTAGGTGGATTAATTCGGGTTTTGCTAATAGTATTCCTAAAAATTTCGAATGAAACTTTCTAAACATTATCAGGAAAAGTTTTTTTATGATGCTGGTAAATATTCAAAGTGATTTTTCGTTATATAGTGAAGCAACTTCCCATACGAAAAATTGACGTTAAACTTTTCGTTTTTTCAGTTAAATTTGTCGTCTTTTACGAGGTTTTACGTAGTTTTAAAGACATTTTTTTCATGTCGTATTTTACGCGGGTTTTGGATTTGTCGGAATTATTTTTCACTATTTACAATTAAGTTTTTTTTTCGTGATTTACAATTAAAGGGATGATGGGTTCAATGATGGCAATTTCGGTCACGGGTTTCTTTAAAACACGTTTTATTATGTCAAAGCCGACGTTTCAAGGATATATTTCCTCGTCCTCAGGGCAAAAACAGAACAAACAAGTTCTCGTCAAACATTCTGTGATGAACACGCATCAGTATCGGACGTGTGATCGGTGATCGCTCCGATAGAATATAAAACAAAAGACGTGTGCACAAGTGTTGGCATTGTTTGCCTGGTCGAGTGAAATAAATCCGGGTTCAAGGTCGCGCCTTTGTGCAACTGTTTCGCATCGTGACTACCAGCTGGTGCGTAAGCCGATTTGGCTGCTGGCTGAATTGTGCTACAGCAGTGGACGAGACACAAAAGAGGAAAAAGAAGAAGCCATCAGTTGACAGTGAGTTGTATCGCTGTGTGGAGTGATCTCACACCTGGCTCGCTGCTGGTGGCTGTTTGGTGCTGCTGTATTGGTGCTCCTGGCTGTAACGGCTGCAACTTCGAACGATCGGACAACCAACCTTACTGGAAGGGAGAAGTAAAAAGGTACGTGCTCTTGTCGGCGCTAGTGCGCTAGACTTAGCAGGATGGATGTAGATCCCTCGCCTCCCGCGCCACCATCCCCGAACCCCTCTGACCCTGACCCTTCTGTTACCCCCTCCCCTGTTCATTCTTCAGTCCCCCCTCGCCCCAGGCTTTACCCAGACGGAGCCCAGGGCAGCTATACTGTCTTTTTTCGGCCAAAGGCGGGACCGAAATCGAAACAGTTGAACCTCTTGCAGATTTCTAAAGACCTGACGAAGGAGTACAAGGGCGTGACCGAAATTTCCAAGGTCCGGCCTAACAAGCTCCGTGTCGTGGTCAGTAACCTGAAAGAGGCCAACGATATAGCTTGCTCTGAGCTCTTCACACGCGAGTATCGCGTTTACATACCCGCACGAGACGTGGAGATCGACGGTGTCATAACCGATTCGAGTCTGTCCGTCGAGTGTATACTGGCAAGTGCCAAAGGGTGCTTTAAAAACAAAACCTGTCCCGATGTAAAGGTGCTCGACTGCAAGCAATTGCGGTCAGCATCGATCATCGGTGGCAAAACAGTATACACCCCGTCAGACTCGTTTCGAGTTACGTTCGCCGGGTCAGCGCTACCAAGCCACGTCTCGATCCACCGGGTTCGTCTCCCTGTGCGATTATATGTGCCTCGCGTCATGAACTGCCTGAATTGTAAGCAGTTAGGCCACACCGCCCCCTACTGCTGCAATAAGGCACGTTGTGGCAAGTGTGGGGAGAATCATGCGGATGATTCCTGCAGTAAAAATGCTGAAAAATGCATTCACTGTGGGGAGAGTCAGCATGAGCTCTCGACATGTGCGGTGTACATGCAGCGCAGGGATAAAATAAAGAGGTCTCTCAAAGAGCGTTCGAAGCGTTCTTACGCTGAGATGCCGAAGAAGACCGTTACCACTTCTCCCATTACATCAAACCCTTATGATCTGTTGTCCTCTGATGAAACCGATTCTGACGATTCACCAGCGGGAACATCTTACGCCAATCCTGGGGAGTCTAGAAAGAGGAAAAATATTTCCTCTCCAAAACTTCCCAGAAAAGGTCCTAAGATTTCTCAAAGTGAAATGAAAGTTACAAGCAAACCAAACAGTGCTGCGGAAAAACCGAAGCAAACTCCTCCTGGGCTTGCAAATTTAAAGTCCCAGAAGGAGTTCCCAACACTGCCAGGAACATCTAAAACCCCAGTTGTTCCTTTTGCACATCCAGTTGATGAAACAAACTCTGGATTAGTGAAATTTTCTGACATTGTGGACTGGATTTTTGAAACTTTCAATGTACCCGATCCAATTAAAACTTTTCTCACAGCATTTCTCCCAACAGTTAGATCATTTTTGAAGCAGTTGACTGCCCAATGGCCCCTCCTTGCAGCGATTGTATCCTTCGATGCCTAATTCAACTGCGTATATTAAGGATTTTATCTCTGTCTTACAGTGGAATTGTAGAAGTATTTTACTAAAAATTGATTCGTTTAAAGTTTTGATAAATAAAAACAAATGCGATGCATTTTCCCTTTGTGAAACTTGGCTTACTTCAAATATTGATCTCAACTTCAATGATTTTAATATTATTCGCCTTGATCGAGACACCCCATATGGAGGAGTAATTTTAGGGATTAAAAAGTGCTATTCTTTCTATCGTATTAACCTCCCCTCGATTCCAGGCATCGAAGTTGTCGCATGTCAAATGACAATACAAGGTAAAGAGCTTTGTATTGCCTCAATATATATTCCTCCCAGAGCACAGGTTGGGCAACGGCTGCTCTTTGATTTAATAGAACTTCTTCCCTCGCCACGTTTGATTTTGGGAGACTTCAACTCTCATGGCGTGGCTTGGGGTTCCCCTTACAATGATAACCGCTCCTCTTTAATCTATAACCTTTGCGATGACTTCGACATGACTATTCTAAACAACGGCGAAATGACACGTATCCCGAAACCTCCAGCGCGCCCAAGCGCTTTGGATCTATCCTTATGTTCGACGTCGCTACGGTTGGATTGCACATGGAAGGTAATCCTCGATCCTCACGGTAGCGACCATTTTCCTATTCTTATTTCAATTAATAACGGGTCAACTCGCATGCGACCAGTTGACATTCTGTATGACCTTACACGGAATGTCGATTGGAAGTTATACGAGGAAATGATTTCAAAAGCGGTCGATTCGATTCAACATCATCCACCACTTGAAGAATACAACCTCCTCGCGGGCTTGATTCTCGATGCCGCGTTGCAAGCCCAAACGAAGAAATATCCCGGCGTAACGATTAAAGAACGGCCTCCCACTCCGTGGTGGGACCAAGAGTGCTCCGAAGTCTACACGCAAAGATCCGACGCGTTTTTGGCCTACCAGAAGGGAGGTATACCTGGCGACTATTTACGGTATTCGGAGCTTGATACCAAGCTTAAAAGCTTGGCTAAAGCAAAGAAACGCGGATATTGGCGTCAGTTCGTGAACGAGACGTCGAGGGAGACATCGATGAGCACTCTTTGGAACACAGCCCGAAGAATGCGGAATCGCGTAACGGTCAACGAAAGCGAGGAGTCTCCAAGTAGGTGGATATTTGATTTTGCCAGGAAAGTATGTCCGGACTCTGTTCCTGAGCAAAATATTGTTCGTGATGCGTCTCCGGGCCACGACGCGATAGAATCACCTTTTACGATGGCAGAATTTTCAGATTGGAGGCAAGTGAAGGTGATCGCCATCCAAAAACCAGGGAAACCAGCTTCTGATCACAACTCTTATAGGCCGATTGCAATGCTATCCTGTAACCGGAAATTGATGGAAAAAATGATACTCCGTCGTTTAGACCATTGGGTCGAATCAAATGGCCTACTATCGGATACTCAATTTGGCTTCCGCCGTGCCAAAGGGACGAATGATTGTCTTGCGCTGCTTTCAACAGATATTCAGCTGGCGTATGCTCGCAAAGAACAAATGGCGTCTGCGTTCTTGGACATTAAGGGGGCTTTTGATTCCGTTTCTATTGACATTCTTTCGGGCAAACTTCACCGACAAGGATTTTCTCCAATTTTAAACAATTTTTTGCACAATTTGTTGTCCGAAAAGCACATGCATTTTACGCACGGCGATTTGGCAACTTTTCGCATTAGCTCCATGGGTCTTCCCCAGGGCTCATGTTTAAGCCCCCTTCTTTACAACTTTTATGTAAATGACATCGACGAATGTCTGGCAAATTCATGCACGATAAGACAACTTGCAGACGACAGTGTAATCTCTGTTACAGGAGCCAAAGCTGCCGATTTGCAAGGACCATTGCAAGATACCTTGAACAATTTGTCTGCTTGGGCTTTACAGCTAGGTATCGAATTCTCTCCGGAGAAGACTGAGATAGTAGTTTTTTCTAGGAAGCATGAACCTGTTCAGCTCCAAACACAATTAATGGGTAAAACGATTTCTCAGGTTTTGGTACACAAATATCTTGGTATCTGGTTCGACTCTAAAGGCACTTGGGGTTGTCACGTGAGGTATCTGATGAAAAAATGTCAACAAAGAGTGAATTTTCTTCGTACAATAACCGGATAATGGTGGGGAGCCCATCCAGGAGACCTTATAAGGCTTTACCAAACAACGATATTGTCTGTTTTTGAATACGGGTGTTTCTACTTCCGCTCCGCAGCAAAAATACATCTGATCAAACTGGAGCGAATACAATAACGTTGTTTGCGTATCGCCTTAGGTGCTTCTGGAGCCTGTCTTCTCGTATTCTTATCAAATGTGAGGTCTTGAACCGTCCCGTGATTGAAAATTTTGAAAGGTTAATCGAACTTAATTCTCAAACCCGTTTTATGACATTGTATTTCCATCACATGTCCCAAAATATTAACCCTTCTTCGAATATTCCAAATCGTGTCGACTTATCAAATACTTCTGACTCTACTGTGTTTTTCGATACATTCATGATAGAAGAAACTCGTGGAATCCCGGATCATTTACGCGTGCAGCAGATCCCCAAAATTTTTTCCAATAAATATCGAAACATCAACTGCGACAATATGTTCTACACTGACGGATCACTTTTTGATGGGTCCACTGGCTTCGGTATTTTCAATAACAATTTAACCGTCTCCCATAAGCTTGATAATCCTGCTTCTGTTTACGTCGCAGAATTGGCTGCAATTAAGTACACCCTAGGGATTATCGAAAAAATGCCCACGGACCATTATTTCATCTTTACGGACAGTCTCAGTTCCATTGAGGCTCTCCGATCGATGAAAGATGTTAAGCACTCTCCGTATTTCCTGGGGAAAATACGGGAACATCTGAGTGCTTTATCCGAAAAATCGTTTCAGATTACCTTAGCGTGGTTCCCTTCTCACTGCTCGATACCGGGCAATGAGAAAGCGGACTCTTTGGCTAAGGTGGGCGCAACAAACGGTGATATTTATGAAAGACCAATTGCTTTTAATGAATTTTTCGCACTTGTACGTCAGAATACGATCATCAGTTGGCAAAATGCTTGGACCAGAGGGGAACTGGGAAGGTGGTTACATTCCATAATCCCCAAAGTATCGACGAACCCGTGGTTCAAGGGGTTGGATGTAGGTCGGGATTTCATTTGCGTGATGTCCCGGCTTATGTCCAATTACTATAGATTTGACGCGCATCTCCGTCGTGTTGGGCTCGGGGAGAGTGGTATCTGTGCCTGTGGTGAGGGTTATCACGACATAGAGCATGTGGTTTGGTCATGCCCTGTACACCGTGACGCCAGGTCTAAATTAATAGCTTCCCTGCAGGCCGAAAGTAGGCAGCCGGCTGTTCCTGTTCGTGATGTCTTGGCGAGCCGTGACCTATCCTACATGTCCCTTATATACGTTTTCCTGAAATCCATCCACGCCCCAGTTTAATCCTATTCCCTTCCGCCTACATCCAACCAAACGACAAGAACACGTTAAGACCCCGGATCCGGAAACAGCAACTAGACCCGCACGATACTCTCAGGTTCCGAGGGAGACAACCCAATATGCCAGTCCGTAATATCTTGGCCCAGCAGCGGAACATATTCAATATGCTGCTTACCTATGGCGATGGAAAACCATCAAACAACAAATCAGTGCTTTTAATGCAAAACATTCTAGCTTTTAGTTAGATTTAGTTTCAGCTCGTAGTCGGCAGCGAGGATAAAAAATTTGCTTTTAGTTATTAAGATACTTTAGAAAGTAAGCTACCAGATATAATTGGCGCCGTTAAACATTAAATTGTATTTGTGCCGTGTCAAATAAATTATAGATGAAGAAAAAAAGTAGAAGGTTATATCTGACACACAACCGCATTATTGACGTAGGACTACTCCGAGTAATCGTTCATTGACACACAACACAGTGAGCAAGAGGAAAGAAA
The DNA here is from genome assembly GCF_029784165.1 of Wyeomyia smithii. Classification (NCBI taxonomy): domain Eukaryota; kingdom Metazoa; phylum Arthropoda; class Insecta; order Diptera; family Culicidae; genus Wyeomyia; species Wyeomyia smithii. The sequence goes on along the minus strand of NC_073696.1, from coordinate 176,391,794 downwards.
ACTAGAATTACCACATCTTTGATTTTTCAAGACTTTTATTAAATTTATAAAGAAAGTTAATTAAATTTTACTCAACGATGGGAATTTCGAGCCCAGTGAATGGACAGTGAATAATAACAGGTTCGTTTTGCTTCAGAAACGGTGCGCTAGCTTGTTTCAACCGGCAGCAATACTGTTGTAATGTAAGATCAAAATCGAATTTCATGGCTATTAGTGTTTTAAAATCGTTTCTGGGGGTTCTGACGAGCAGTGGCAAGCCGTCGTAAATCAAAACTTAAATTGAATTCATTTGTCCTGCCGCAGATTGCTTGAGATAATTTCTCATTGCGTGTGATTGCGGGAACATATGCAGCTAAGGAAATGAAAGAAAAATTAAACCGGGCGGAGCTTATCAGTTGCCAGTGTGCGAGTATAAAAGGAAAAGAACCGTCCGCGCGTTCAGTCATTTCGCATTTTGAGCTAGACCTGTGCGCGTCGCGGTCGCAGCATTTCTGTTTGGAGCTAGTGGAACGCTGGATGTTCCTGTTCGGATTAGACAACGAACTCTAATCATTTGACTGATTCTAGCGCTAACACTGGAGACGGAGAAAAATAGTTGTGATGAAAGTGATGGGCTGTCGAAAGGCTACTCTGCCGTTCCAATCATAGTAGTCCCATGTTCTACACAAAACTTATGCACGCTGGGACAACTATGCTTGGAAGGGCAGTACTTGTAGTAAACAAATTTGCTGCAGCGAAGGAATCTGCCGAAGCCCAGCACACAACTTTATCAAGCAGTTCAGAAACAGTCTTTTTCAAGACTTTTGAAAAATGTATAAGAATAGTTAATTCAATTTCATCCAACCAAGGATATTCATACTTTTTCGAAGCTGTATTTTAAATGGAATAGTTGTTTAAAATGTCCGAAAGCGTAACAAAAAATCAATCACGACGTGGCATTTCAAGAATCAATTTTACGTTTACATGCGCCATGGTTTGTGTCTACTCATGAAGTCTGTGCCAGGCATGCGCGCACGTGATTGGTTCATTGTAGGGGAAATTCGATCTTGAAAGTTTTCACTAATTTTCACTGTTGAACAATTAAGTAATAATGATCACTGAAGTATCACAAAAATGTCCATCATTTTATCAATCCAACGACATATTGATCATTGTAATCCATCATGTGGTTACACAAGTTATACCGTTTGAAATCTTTCATTCCGGCGTTACACCTTGGTTTTTAGTTTTCTCAGAATGTATCTCAATATAGTGCGGTTAGACGTAGTCCTACGTCAAAAAAAAAGTTCTCGTCAAAATATGGTGCATTGGTGTAAAATTGCTTTAGGTTAACTGCACTACAACAGTATCTTCCAACACACATCACACACGAATCGTGTGTGATGTGTGTTGGAAGATACTGTTGTAGTGCAGTTAACCTAAAGCAATTTTACACGAATGCACCATATTTTGACGAGAACTTGTTAGTTTTGTTTTTGCCCTGAGGACGAGGAAATATATCCTTGAAACGTCGGCTCTGACATAATAAAACGTGCTTTAAAGAAACCCGTGACCGAAATTGCCATCATTGAACCCATTAACTATTTATTGGTCAAACACCGCTTAACATTAAAGGGATGTTTTGCGAGGATCTTGGTTTTCAAGCGAATACGTACATAAGACTAAAGGCCGAAGCTAAACGGATCGGACTGGTCATCAATGCATCGAAGACGAAGGTAACTGCCAACAACGATACCAGCAGAGAAATTCACCGGCGCGCTATGACAGAAAATCGTACACACTTTGGTTTCCGGAGGACGCTCGATACAATAGAATTCGCCGCCGCACCAACCTACGGATGGAGAACGGAACGTGGAGAAGGCAAATGAATCACGAACTGCAGGAGCTGTCGGACAACAGCCCGGTAAAGATGGTTCTTGAAACCAATCCGTCAAGGACGAGATGGAGAGGTATACAACGGGGAAGGTGGATTGATCAGGTGGAAGACAGCCTACGGACCTTACGCAGACTGCAGAGCTGGCGAACTGCAGCCATGGACCGAGTGGAATGGAGACGACTCTTACGTACAGCAGAGGCCACACCATGGCTTAGGACTGTTTGGTAAGGTGAGGTAACAAATTTTCTGTTATCTGCCCGGCGGTTGTCTTGCTTTATATATATATATATATATATATATATATATATATATATATATATATATATATATATATATATATATATATATATATATATATATATATATATATATATATATATATATATATATATATATATATATATATATATATATATATATATATATATATATATATCATTGTTATTTCATAGGTTTTGTTCATATTACAAAAAAAAAAATATATAAATGTAGTACAAAATCTTCTCTCACCGGAAAATTATTTTTCATTTGTGGAGTTGTAACAAGAAATATTCCCCGATAAAATTATTCCACAATTTATTACAAAGACACGATTCTCAACTGTCAAGTTCAAGATTTTGTTCATTTGTTTTTTGATCGTGAACTACATTCGCCTCGAATATATGTTATGTACTACATACACTACAATTCCCAAATGTTAAATAACATTATTCGCTACTTTCCCCGACCGTGTTGTGCTCTCTAAACAGAAAACTAGCGACAATACAGAACGAAACAAGTTTTTCTTCTGACTAGTAAATCCATAGCCATTTTTCCCTCTATCTAGAGAAAACAGCATCACATGATTCCCTTTTATCGTCACCACGAAGCATTCATCAAATGAAATTCACTCTTTGCTCATTTCTTGTAGTTGCTGCAGCCACTTCGCTGTAATTTGATTTGTATTCTTTGGAAGTTGTCGCTAGAGGGGAGCTCTCTGGTGGCAAAAAGTAGCTAAACGAAGACCATCTCCTTCAACATTTACGCAAATGTGACGTGACTTAGCCGTGGGGTGATTTTAGAAAAATACGGTTTATTTATGTAGGTCAAATTGGATTTGTGTAAAAACAACAGTCACATTTCGTCATCATTTTATTATCGTTTGGTTTGCAAAAAGGCACATTGGTAAACGCGGTATTGTCCACCAGACCAGAGCGGTATTTTCTCTTTTAAACAACTCTATGTTAATTGGCTATTAAGTGCGAAAACATCAGGTTTTTGGTAAAAGCCATGCCCGGTGATGTCTTATTATAACTTCAATGTCTTATTATAACAACCCATAAACCAAGCAAAATTTGCTTTTCCTGTTTCGTTGATGCGATACCTGTGCAGCATATCACGTTTTCCTCTTATCCCGTCGTGTTTACATTAGGCGAGAAAATTCGTTTCACCATTTTGCTCGTTTTCATTCGCCGTATCTGAACCGCCGGGGGCAGGGATAGAATTGTTGAATGATGTTGCAGCAAAGGTAAGCCAGGGTAAAGTGGGAATGGGTTTGTTGGAAGAGCAGTTTAGAAGTTTGTTTTTAAAGTTAATAGAAAAATTCAAACCGATGTTTATAGGGGCGGATTAAATTTTAATTTTTAATAACTCACTTTCCCCACTGTACCTTACGTCTGCTTTTTGCATGATTGCAATGGTGAAATAGAAGATCTCGAACAAATACGGAAACGTGCGGTCTTAACCTTAAATTGCGTTGTGATGCATGATGCACACTGACATTTGACAGCTTGTATCTAAAGCTTTTATTCTTCGAATAGTGGCTATTACAAACCATATCGAAAACTATGATATATCGCATAGATAGATGACATTTCAATTTATTGTTTTGAGTAATAATCATAAAGAGTATCATGTGTGATTTTTTATATTTGGGACTACATCATGTGGTAAAAATCTCATCTCATCCATCTTGTGGTTGCGCTTGCGGGACAGATCCGCTTTTGTAAAACATAAATCTGTAGAGTCTAGCTGGTTTTCAACGCCATCTGGTGTGTCGCAAGATAGCCACCTGGGTCTTTTAACCCTCTGATGCCCAATTTTTTTTTCGCTTGAAAAAATTCTAGCCGCTTTGTTTTGTGATCCGTAACACATGTCTGATAATAAGAAAACTCCTTTTTTGAAAAATACTTATTTTAAAAAAATATTAAGACCGCCTAGAGGCGGCATTGGGCACTCGCGTGAAAAAAAATGAAACGAACATTATTTCAATCCTTTTACGATGTGAAACCAAAATGGCCATGTGCGTCACACAGGACAAACAATTTCATGTCCCATTTATGTGGTTTGTCTGGCATACATTGTTTCAAAAAGGTTTTCATTCCGGGTGGAGCACAACTGCTAATCGACGCATAGTGCTGCTCCATTGGAACTGACTGTAAGGTTTGGTTGAAATAGTTAATTATAGGTGAGAACCGCTCTTATATTCATCTCAACACCTATATTCATCTCATTGCTCTTACTTGTTCAATTTACTGTAAAATTTTACTTTTTTTTAAGTAAAAGTAGTTTTATTTTACCTCTAGATTAGGTCGAGTAGTCCGAAGTTAAAAGCGGTGTGAAGAGCTAAATAAAAGCGGCGTGCTTAGATGAATATTGGGGTGGTTACCTCGCTTATTCTTCATCGAAAAATCTTAGAATTGCATTTCTTTGTTTGGTTCTTAGGGTACTTCTTTTTGAATAGGAGTGGTGCAAAATCGTCAAAATTCAATTTATTCTATTTTGATTTTTTTTACTTTGAAGCCGTTTGAGTTGATATAAAAATGCTTGGGACTACTGGAAAAAACTTCATGCATACTTTCCAGTCAATCATGTTGTTTAAATATACGAAACTGATTATTTTACAACTGACCACCATACGTCTCCATATTTTTATTTTCAAAATATCTCCCTATGAGCAACGATGTGTAAAACGGGTCCCAAAAATCAGAAAAGTACAATAAATTTCCCATTGATTGTTGGTTATTCTATCGTTGCAAACTGTTTCACAAGATTGTACGGTAGAAATGTTATTAGAAATACATGTTTTTTGCTTCCCTGCAACATGTTTTACCTCGATTGAGAAATTGGTTATATTTTTGGAAAGTCTTGAAAATCAACCAATTAGTACATAAATTTCCCTTCAAAATGAAACTTGTTGAATCAAATTCGGATCAAAACTGAGGGAGTTAGAGGTGTTTGAAGTTGAGCTCAAAATTATGATTTCAAACATAAAAATCATCGAAATTGCCTGATATAGCAACTTTCAAAGTGCGGTTAAAAATTGATATCTCAACTGATTGTCATGAACCTTTGGGAAAAGGTCATTTACATTTTGAAAATCATCGGAGAAATGCAAAACATCAAAAATATTGACATGGCAAATTAGTTTTCCTCTCCTCCCTCTCCCAACCCACTTTCCGCTCGTATCTTTCCTCCTCTTTCTATATATCCAACAGCGTTTCCGGTTTCCCAATCCAGCAATGTTTCAAGAGTGTTTTGTGTCTAGTGTATTGACAAACATTTAATTTTTCCTTAAGCTAGTCTTAGACTGTACATAAATAATTATCATGCCTTTTTTTAATACTACCTCCTAACATACCTTATCTAATGCTCATTAAACACATATGACGGAAATTCAGACATTGATGACGACATTAAATTTCAGTACTAACAAGCCTATCATACTGAACAGCAGTATGCCTTGTTTCTCGCTGGTTGCTCGTATGTGGTATATGGGGTAAAATGTGTAAACGGTAACAATGCGCTTCGCATGTGTAGGATAACTGAGTCTTTTTTAATCATCGTCACTATCAAAATCATCCAAAATATCACAGTTCAGGTCCTTATCACTGTCAAGTTTCTGCACCATCAGCTCAGTAATCTGTCGGGCAGACAACGATCAAAAAACCATGCTTTGACATCAGCGAAAATTTTCCATGTCGGCAGTGCCCAAAACCGTCTCTAGACGGTCTTCGCTTTTTTGTTAATATTTCAGCATTTTATAGTTGAATAGAAACAAAACTTATACAAACCTGAAATATAAAGCAATTATATTTGTTTGTTTGTTTATTTCTAAGTGCATATATATATAGCCACCAATAATTATTTTGAATCAAATTTCTCACTATTAATCTTTTTGTTTGAAATATCACTGCAGGGTAAATCGCAAAATAATTAGTTTTCTCGATTTGTACGAATATTTGAATACTAGTACGACGAGACTACCCTTTCATACCCTATACAGTACAGTAATGCCTGCAAGTTAGCATCGAATTCGAGAAATATACTGCATGAAAGTATTAAATTAAGATACTCCCTAGAAAATTAATATTTTCGCTGTAAACATAAAATGGTTTTGCCTTTCTCCTAGAAAGGTATAGCAATCACTGGAAAAACCAAAGGTATAAAAGTGCTTCGAAGGGTCGAATCTCGTATATCAATCGACTTAGTTTGACGAGCTGAGCATTTTCTGTATGTGTGTGTATGTATGTGTGTGTGTATGTAACGCTCTCCCAATCTCACTCGATTTTCTCAGAGATGGCTGGACCGATCTGCATGAAATTAATTGCAAATGAGAAGACTAGTTGTCCCATAAGACCCTATTGAATTTCATTGCAATCGGATTTTTAGTTTAGAGGTTATGTTTAAAAGAGTAAAATCACGAAACATCATTATCTCAGAAACTACTAAACCGATTTTAACAAAATTGATTTTAAATGAACGAGCTGCTTAAAAAACCTTCAACTTTTTAGTTTCATGAAGATTGAACGTGTGGTTCAGAAGTTATTTAAAGAAACGTGTTCTGGAGACTATTTAATCTCACTCATGTTTCTCAGAGATGGCTGAACCGATTTCCACAAAATCAGTGTCATTTGGAAGGTCTAATTACCTCATAAGACCCTATTGATTTTTTTTGCAATCGGACTATTACTTTGCCTGTTATGTTTAAAAATGTGAAATCCAGCTATGAAAAGAAACATATTCCGAAGACTGCTTAAACTCATTCACTTTTCTCAGAAATGGCTGAACCGATTTCCACGAAATTAGTGTCAAATAAAAGGTCTAGCTGCCTCATAACACCCTATTGAATTTCAATGTAATCGGTCTGTTACTTTGTCTGTAATGTATCAAAATATGAAAATCACGAAACTTCATTATCTCAGAAAGTACACAACCGATTTGAACAATATTGGTATCAAATGAACGGGCTAGTTAAAGGTAAATTGATGAATTTTATATTGATCAAACACGTGGTTCAAAAATTGTGAAAAGAAACATGTTCCGGTGACTTTTCAAATTCACTCGTTTTCTCAAAAATGGCTGAACTAAATTCAACAATCTTAGTGTCAAATGAAAAGTTTGGCTTTTCTATAGGTTCCCATTTTATTTGACTATAATCGTATTTTTATTCCAACCGTTATGTATTAAATTATAAAAACAACGAAAGTCTATTATCTCAAAGATCACACGACTTATTTGAACATATCTAGTGTCATTTGAACGGGTTGTCTCTCAAACTCACAAGTAAGAAATTTCATAGCAATTTGATATGTGGTTCAAAAGTTATGAAAAGAAACGAAATTCAAAGACTATTTAAAACTGTAACTACTTTGATCAAAACATATGGCCTCAACAAAATTTAAATTTGGTATTGTGCTATTCGTACGTTCCCGGTATTGCTCGTGATTGAAGTACACGAAATTCGAAGTCATTTCTTTTATTTCGCTATTTCTTCAGCACGAATATTTTACTCCTAATTAATAATTTTTTTAACTTTTGGCTTTCTCTTATAAAGGTATAGCAATCACTTGCAAAACCGAAGATATGAAAGTGCTCCAAAGGGTCGAATGGCATATATCACTCGACTCAGTTCGACGAGCTGAGCATTTTCTGTATGTATGTATGTATGTGTGTGTATGTGTGTGTGTGTGTATGTGTGTGTGTATGTGTGTGTGTATGTGCAGATTTTTATTCTCACTCACTTTTCTCAGAGATGACTGGACCGATTTTCATGAAATTAATTGCAAATGAAAGGCCTAGTTTCCCCATAAGACCCTATTAAAGGTTATGTATC